>NW_027102659.1:0-325515 GCF_036373705.1 Amia ocellicauda
ACCGAGATTTACCGGAGCGACCATCCTTTGAAGCTGAGCCAGGCCACCAGCCCCCGGAGCTACTTCCTGAAGGTCGGCATGAGTTGCTACATACTTTGTTACAAAATCAAAGACTTGTGTTAGTGGGGCAAAACCTGGTGATAGAGAGCCAAAACACCCTTATTAATACCCTTACTAACGAATTGTACCGTATTTAATGTTTTAATAGACACAAAACGCCTTACTATTGTGGGTTGTTGGAAAAATAAAAAATAAATTAAAAAATGTCCTGACTTGGTAAAAGAACTCACAAACTAAAGGATTATGAACAAGCTAGGGCCCCAAAAAGACCTTCCCGAGAGAACATCTCCGGCCCTGTTGTGAACTCCTCTGATGTCCCAATGAACCTGGAACTATTACAAATGATAAATGATTTAAATAACCCCCAATTACCACCAATAGAATGTGAATTAACAGACTTACCGGTGAACCCCGACCTGTTACAGATGGTCAATGATCTAAATAACCACCTCCCACCGGTAGCGCTTATAGAGGTTCACCCCCTAGTTCACCCCGATTTGTTTGAAATGGTGGAGGCTTTGGAGGAGCTACCCCTACCAAATTCTGCCCCTATTATAAATGATTTGAGACAATTAGAACACAGGATGGCGGCAGAAGCAGCCATCACTATAGAGGAGGGTCTTGACATTAACCGGTTGGATATCTTTGAAGGACTTTTACAGGCTGTAAATGAGCCTCCTCAAAAAGGGGGTTTTGTAGATGTCAGCAGTGGGGGTGTTCGGAATGTGGAGGGTTCTGAGACTGATAAGGCTGTGGAGGACATGCTCTGTGAGAATGTAGGGGGTGAAGGCTTTGTTCAAAATGATGATGTGTCCAAGAGTACCAGTGATCCCGTGATTATAGATAGACCGGCCTATAACAATTTTGAAATGATTCAGCGTTTTAATTTTGCAGAACTTTTAAATTGTGACAATTATGCAGAAATATTTGTCAACATACACGAGGCCTTGCAGAAAATGCTTGAACAGGTTGCTGAAAGGGTCAGACCTCGAGATGTTGTACAGTTAGAACTCAGAGGGGATGATTTGTTTAGCAACCTATCTGTAATGCTGAGTGGAGATAATTTAGACGTCTGGCTAAAATCGAAGCGTTATTGCAAAGTAACGCAGCCATCTTAGCTGATGAAAGTCTGTCTCTGGTAATGAATGTGGTTCGTAACCCTGAGGGTGGGGCGCTTAGAAGACTGTCGAAATGCTTGAAGAACGACATAATTAGGACCAAGCTCAGGCAATTAGTGGTGAGTTCCAGTGGGGACAATAAGCTCTGTTTTGCTTACAGTTTAATAAAACTACTCACCCCCGACATGCCTGAACCCCAAGCTCTGCAAGAGGCTTTAATGCTTCATCAGAGGGCCGGCTTAAACTCTCAACAGATGGTTGCCTTTTCAGACATCACCAAGTTTGAGGAGTTGTTGTCTTTAAAAATTGTTGTGTGGTTCCGTTGTGAGGTAAAGGAAAGTATTTGTGAAATTTCAGACACATCCTGAAACCCATACACAGACACTGTTTCTCTTCCTAAGTGATAGTCATTACTTTGGAATAAAGAGTTTGACGGCTTTTTTGGGTTGTTCGTATGTTTGTCATTGGTGTTATAAGGCCTTCAATGATAAGCTTAAGCACCGCTGTGACGGTTACTGTAACGTCTGTTTCAATCCGCAATGTCGTAAGGGTTTGGCCCCTACCATCCGATGTAAAGATTGCTTAAGGATTTGTCTCTCAGCGTTCTGTTTTTCCGAGCATAAGGTACAGAGGGCCGCTGCTGAGAGGGGTTAAAAAATGGAGTTATTGTGATCAAACTAAATGTTGCCCGCAGTGTTGCCTCCAGTACCGTTTTCATGAGGTTAAACCACACAAATGTCTGGAGCCGAGATGCAGGATCTGTAATGCTGATTTAACCCCGGGGTCCGAACACCAGTGCTTTATTCAGCCGGTTAAAAAGGAGCCGCCGCACAACTGGTATGTCTTTTTTGATTTTGAATGCCGGCAAGAAAACGGGGTCCACGTTGCTAATTATATACACTGTATTGACATGTTGGATCGTGAGTGGTCAGCTAGCGGTGAGAGTTGTGTCAGGGATTTCTTTACGCGGTATCGAGGTCCAAAATACCTCAATTACACATTTATTGCCCACAATGCTAAGGGTTATGATTCTTACATTTTGATGAAGTATCTGGTGGAAAATGGGGTGACCCCAAAAATAATAGCTCAGGGTAGCAAGATCATGTGTTTCACCGACGAAGCTTTCAACTAACGTTACATAGACTTGTTAAATTTCCTCCCCATGAAATTGAGCGCTTTGCCTAAGGCTCTGGGTTTTGAGGCTCAGAAGAAAGGTTGGTTCTGCCATTTTTTTAATACTAAGGACACTCAAAATTATCAAGGGTCCTACCCGCCCGCCTCTTATTATGGGGTTGATACTATGATGTCTCATGAGAGGGAGGAATTCTTTAAATGGTACAATACGGTTAAGGGAGGTGTTTTTGATTTCCGAGAAGAGATGGCCGCTTATTATAAAAATGATGTGGTGATCCTTAAAGAAGCCTGTGTGCGTTTCCGCGCCGAGGTTATCAACACATCGGGTCTCAACCCTTTGCAAAGTGTGACCATAGCGTCTCTCTGCATGAAAATGTATCGGTCCAATTTCTTGCAGAAAAACACTATAGCGGTCACCACTTCTGACAACTATCGTGCTAGACAAAAGAACTTTTCGACTGTCTTCATACAGTGGGTGGAATACCTGAGTGCCCGGGATAACATCTTCATCAGACATGCTTTAAATCAAGGGGAAGTAAAAATGGGGCCTTACTACTTAGACGGTTTTAGCGACGTGTCCGGGCGGCGTACCGCTTATGAGTTTGCCGGTTGTATTTACCATGGCTGTCCTCAGTGCTTCGACCCAAACACCTTTAACCCCGTAACACTAAAACTCTGCGGTGATATGTACTATGATTTCCAGGAACGAATTGAAACTTTAAAAAACACCTATGGTTTGAACGTGCTGGTGATTTGGGAACACGAGTGGACGACCCTGAAGCAACAGGATGCGGGGGTACAACGGTTTATGGAAACCTTGGACTTTCCTGAATGTCTAGAGCCCCGGGATGCGTTATTTGGGGGTTGTACCAATGCCCTCTGTTTACATTATGAGGTAAAGGAGGGTGAGAGAGTAGATTACTATGATTTCACCAGTCTGTACCCTTATGTCAACAAGACCAAAATGTACCCGGTGGGGCGTCCAACCATTGTTTATCGTGACTTTCTCGAAATCGGACATTACTTTAGTTTGATCAAAGTCACCATGTACCCTCCTCGCGAGCTGTTCTTACCCGTGTTGCCTTACAGGTGTTCGGGAAAATTGATGTTCCCTCTGTGTAGAACGTGTGTGGAAACTGAAAATCAAACTACCTCTTGTCTGCACAGTGATGAAGAGAGAGCGCTGACGGGTGTCTGGTGTAGCATTGAGCTTGACAAGGCGGTGGAGAAAGGTTACAGAGTCGGTAAGGTGTATGAGGTTTGGCATTTTTCTGAAAAAACTGATACTCTTTTTGCTGATTACATTATGACCCATCTGAAAGGGAAACAGGAGGCATCGGGCTATCCCTCATGGTGTGTTGACTCCGCGGCCAAAGAGCGATACGTTCAGCAATATTTTGAAAAGGAAGGGATCCGTCTAGAGCCGGGGAACATAACTGTAAACCCCGCCAAGAGACAAATGTCCAAACTGATTTTAAACAGTCTGTGGGGTAAGTTTGGGGAAAGAAATTACCGTCTAAACACAACCTTGATTAAAACCCCTGAACTGTTCATAGAATTTATGTTTTCCAAACAACATGCAGTATCACACTTTCAATTCTTAAATGACCACGTGGCACAGGTCCAGTGGAGGGCCCCTAAAGATTTCCCCACCAAACAGGGGAACGTTAATGTTTTCATAGCGGTTTTTACCACGGCTTACGCCCGGCTTGAACTGTACAACTTAATGGATCAGTTGCAGGAACGCACGCTCTATCATGATACTGACTCTGTAATCTTTGTCACCAGGCCAGGGGATTGGGTCCCTCCCCTCGGGGACTACCTTGGGGAGTTAACGAGCGAACTAGATCCTCAGGACCACATAGTGGAGTTTGTTTCAGGGGGTCCTAAGACTTACGCATACAGAACGGCTGCGGGTAAGACCTGTATGAAAGTTAAGGGTTTCACTCTGAACCATTGTAACAACAAGCTCATTAACATCAAGTCTCTGACGACCCTGGTAGAAAGTTTTGTAACGAGAAAGACGCGCCTCCTCGTGAGATTATTACAGCCGGAAATCAGATCTATCGCAATAAAAAGGGGTACACGTTGGAAAATAGATCACTAAACAAACGGTTCAGAGTGGTGTACAATAAAAGAGTGTTGAAGACTGATTATACCACTCTGCCTTATGGATATTAGCGGTGGTTTTGATAACAGACTTCAACACCCTTTCTCCTGTATTATAGCCGGTCCCTCCAATTCGGGGAAGAGCTATCTTATAAAGAACATCATAGAAGATGTGGACGCAACCGTGTCCCAAGCTCTTGACAACATAGTGTGGTGTTACTCTTGCTGGCAACCTCTCTACGATGATTTGGCTTCGAAAAAAAATAATCTGAAATTTGTGCAAGGTCTCCCCGCCTCGTTGTGTGGCGATGACTTGTTCCCGCCCGGTCAAACTAACCTAGTGATCCTTGATGACCTGATGGAGCAGGCCGGTGACAACAGTGAAGTGGAAAAAGCTTTCACAAAGTACACTCATCATAGGAATTAAAGTATTATTTATTTAGTTAAAAATCTATTTTTTCAAGGTAAAAAAAGCCGCACTATTAATTTATATGCCAATTATATAATTCTTTTTAAAAACCCCAGAGATAAACTACAGGTCACCGTCTTGGCTCGTCAAATGTACCCTAACCAGACCAAGTTCTTTTTGGAGGCATTTGAGGATGCCACCAAAAAACCCTACGGGTACTTGATTGCGAAATTAAATGCACAAACCCCAGAAGACTTTCGCCTAAGAACAGGTTTGTGCCCGCACGATTGGCCGGCAGTCTATGTGCTAAAGAAAAGGAAATAAATAAGAATGTCTGTTCGGATTAAAAGAAATCTGCCGCTTTTGCAAATGTTATTTGAGGGGAGCCCGCGCCATAGGAAAGCTGTGCTGGCAGGGGCCCCCTCGGATTTGATCGAGACCCTGTGTGAAATAGCTTTTAACATCTTACGCGGTAATATACCCCTAACCCCTTCTCAACATTCTAAACTCAAAAAACAAAAAGCGGTTATCAAGATCATCGCTAATAAGAAGTATTCTATTAAAAGAAAAAGAAAGAAGATTAATCAAACCGGGGGTTTTATAGGACCGCTGTTGAGCATAGCCGTGCCTTTCCTAACCAGTCTTCTAGCTTCCAGAGTGGGTTAATAATGGAATATGCTCAGAAAATGTTTTTGATCCCTCAGGAGCAGCTTGAGAAACTGAGAAAAAATGTTGTCGGGCCAGAGCCCATTAGACAAACGGCCGAAAACAACCTGGACTCTGAAATGAAAGCTATACAGGCCAGGGCCGATTTAAATCAGTATTCCAAAGCCCAGTTGTATACCAACACGTTACAGCGCTACCTCCGTCTGGTTAGACAGGGTGAAAAAGA
This sequence comes from Amia ocellicauda, assembly GCF_036373705.1. Lineage (NCBI taxonomy): Eukaryota > Metazoa > Chordata > Actinopteri > Amiiformes > Amiidae > Amia > Amia ocellicauda. The sequence continues at coordinate 5,723 of NW_027102659.1, forward strand.
TCAAAACATTTTAACTTTAACCATGGCCTCTCAAGAAAATGGTTCTGGGGCTGATGCGGGGGGAACGGTTGATAAAGATGTTGCGGTGACCGAACCTGTAGAGAGTTCAGAGGGAGATGTTGTAACGGATGTTTTGAGAAACATGCCGGCCAGAAGCAAAAGACATGCACAATATATCCTGCACAAAATGGTTCAGAAACTGCGGGTAACGGCTTGGAATGAACAGGGTGAATTTGTTTTTAAAGGACAACTGATCAAAGGTTCACACATGTTTGATTTGTTGAAGAGTGTCACTAGCACTAATAAGGTACCCGATAGTCGCCGACCTGTAGGCTGGAATGCTTTCCTACAGGCGATGGCCTGTCTGAACATGCCCCAATCAACAGTTCCTAACCAGGAAACGCGACAAAAAATCCGTCTGTGTAAAGAGGTGGAGCCTGATCTGACTCCGATATCTCATTACTCTGTCCGTGCTGAGCGACCATCCTCAGGATCTATCCATCGTTGGGAAGCTTATTAATCTCATGTTTTTATTTGTCTCCCCTGTAAATAATGACCCGACAAACAATTTTTTATTTTTATTTTTTATTTTTCAAATGTTGTACATTTATTTATACCATAACCCCTGCTTTGTATAAGAATTGTGTTGAATAAAAACAAAACTAATGATTCAAAGGCTGTTTTCATTATTTTTTCACCTTAACACGCATGACATCTTTTAAAATCCTCACAAGAACACCCCATCTGTATACACGGCTGGCTAGGGTCGTAAGTCATTGTGTTATAAGGGGGGGTCCACAGTGTCCTGACAAACTCTGCCACTTTTTTATCATTTTGGCCTAAATCCTCACTGTACAAGGCCATAATATCGGGGTATGACCTTCCTTTAGATCTATGATATAAGAAAAACACACAGTGTTGACCACAAGTGAAGGTCTGAAGACTTTGTACTTGACGACCGCTGTAAATGGTTTCTTGACAGTTGTTGAGCAGAAAGTTATTGATCTTCCGAGGGAAAGGTCTGAAATCCGGGGGGTTTGCATAGGAATCAAAAAATTCACCACGGTGGTCCTCCCTTAGATAAATAGCCAGCCAATGTTCTCCGGGCATATTTTTAGGGTGTGTGTTGATTATGTACATTGCAGGTAAATTCTTGATCTTAAATTTAGGCAGCTGATCGCAGGTGTAGACTCCTTGAAACAGTTTCCGTGAGCTGGCCAGGGCATTCATGATGTGGTTGAGCTCTCTGGTGTTCATTTTAATAATAATCATACATAACGTTTCTCCTCTGATTCACCTCAATAATGTTGTCAAACACTGCATACACGACCATATTTACAGTGCGTGGTAGAGGCTGCTTGAAACGCATCTCCAAACGCATATTGCCCGTCTTCATCAGTGAAAAATGTTGTCCACACTCTTCGTCAGGGGTCAGGTTGAAACCGTACAGGGTGTAACCGCTGCAGTATTCCCGGCGATCGATCAGCAGAGTTTGATCCTTGAGATGGCGACCCGTAGCCAGTACTAGACTGTCATATTCACGAACCGCATTGCCGTTTTCAAAGTCAGGTTGAAAAGGTCTGGATGGAACCTGCACACCATCGACGTACAACGCTATAAATTCCGCGTTATAATGTTTAAAGTTAAAGGGGTTCTTGTTGTAAACCCCGGTAAATGCATCATTATCTTCGAGACCTATAATAACCTGTTTTGGGAGCTGTCCTAGAAACAGATTTTCCTGGTTCATCACCCGTGTCCCTGCGGGGATACTGTGGACTTTCATATAGACTCTTTCGATCGGGTACTTGGCGTTTGCCGTCATTAACGCCTGCGCGTGTCCTAGTTTAACCGCCGGGGAGACGGACACTTTTTTCACAAACAGCGAGGCCGATAATATGGTCAGTTTATATTTTTCAGTATCAGGGGTCATCAGACAAAAAGCACTTTTACTACGGATCATTTTAATTTTAATGTCTACCCCGTTGAGCATGAGTTTTTCTTGGAAAAATATGTCTGCATGGATATGCCCCATTAGCTCAAAGGTCCTCCCTTCTGTTGAAGAGGCCGTTCTTTTTTGCAAACCCTTATTGAGTCCCTCTGGATCCTTGTCGTCCATAGCTTCCGGGATGTCTTTGAAGAAAGGCTGAACTGTTTGCTTAGGGTCTCCTCATTATAATTAAGGATACACTCCATCATGGCTCTATAGGGGTAAGTATTGCTGCTTTGACTAATGAGCCGATCTCCCAGGGTCACATCCACCTGTGAAAATTGATGACCCCAGCGTTGGCCGTCTTCTCGATTGCATCGCCATCCTAATCAGTCACTTTACAGTTAATTAAAATAAATGTGTTTTTCAAATCAATATAATCCTCGCCATTGCCAGCTATAAAAAACTCCAGAGGGGCCATGTCTGAAATTGCAGAAAGAGGGGGAATCTCTACATATATGATCTTATCTATACTCGTTTGAGTGTATGGAACTGTAAACAGATCCAGTTCTGATTTGACGCATTCTTCCGATAGACTGTGGACAAAAGACATGTTTAAAAGATGTATCCTGAGGCTCTATTTTTCTTTCTTTGAGACTTTCTTTTTGCAGGTTTTTTCTTGTGCTGCTTCCTTCTCCGAGTGTTTCCACGATATGTTGGAGAATGAGAGATTCTTCGTTTTTTGTTAGCCACGGATCTTCGTCGCCCTGGTGGACACATGCTGTTTCTTCTTTTACCCCCCCTCCTCGCCATTACCATGAGACCCGAACCCTCCTGATGCTCATGGCTAGCTGCCCGGTTCATAACATTGGTGAACACGTCACTAACAATATTTTTAGCCGCTGATTTCAAGTGGGGTCTGGCTATAGCAAAGCCTCTCTTAAGCAGGGGTACGGCCATTCTAAAGAGACCATGAAAGAGTCCTCCTAGACCGGCGCCATACATTGTGGGGGCTCCTACAAAACCGGGCAAGCCGTTCCCGGCTTGCATCTTGTAATAATCCACATAGGCGCTAGGATCTACATAACCCCTCGAGGTAGCCATTTTAATAATGTACAAACTGTTTCAGGGGTCGAAAATGTAGTTTGACAATAACTTTACTGAAGCGGAAGGGTACGTTGATATTCTGATCCGATTTTACTTCGATCGTGATGTTGTCAAATTGGGTCTTTGAGACTGGTACGTAGTGTGGCTTGTCATAAGTAATTGTGACCATGTCATTGCTTTTACCTTTAATAAGTACATTTCTCAAAAGGGGGACATAACTATCCCCGACCCTCTGGTGGGTTATGATATCCGTATACACATAAAGAGTGTAAAAGCCGCCCCACCACTTCTGAGAACCTGCTCTCTGTGTCAGAATAGATCCCAAATATACGCCCCAGTTGGCCGCTGGTTTGAATGCTAATACCTGGTTTTGACACCTTGTACACTCTGTTTTTAATAGGGTTGTAATATAGCTTGATGTTGGGGGTGCCTTCTGAGAACTGTTTATGCATCTCATCTAATATTTTATCCACATTGTCATAATAACCTCCTTGTATCGTGAATGTCCATTGACTCTTTTTAACATCATCAAAAATGGCGAAGGTGGCATCCTTATCTTGTAAAACAGCCCAAGTGTAAGGATACTGTATTTCCGCCAACCCCACTTCCCACGACCCCCTTAGATCTATAGATTTTCCAAATTGTACCGTGTAACTGGATATTTCATTTTTAGGGTATATATCGAGAGAGGCGTTACTGGGTAGAGTCACGTAGAAGCCTCCTGATTCCATCTTGAGTATCGAAAGTAATGCCCACAACACACCCGCGGGCAAGTTGTTATAAGGATTGAATATCGCAAACCTGTTGTTCCGGGACCCAACTATTGAACTTTTCAGGCCATCCAAGCCATTTCATCAACACATATTTTTTCCGGTTCTGGGTTTTTTAAGCTAATATCTTTTCAACTCTGTATACACTGTCTTTACCCACAATAAGTTTTTGTAACTCAGCTTCGTAAAACGTTCCTTCTATATTCTCCCCGTCATAGTCTTTTAACCGGTACACGGGTGGGTCTCTAGCCAACTGTTCGGTAACTGTAAAATATTCGTCAGAAAATGTTTCTTCATAACCATTGGCAAAAGTACTCCTTAGCTTTGAAACGCGAACCACATCACCGATGTTGAACTTATAAGTAGTTTTTCCCTTCTTAATAAATGGTCCGTATAATTTTTTATAGACCTTAAAAGAATTACTTTGATCAACATCTATAGGCTTCATTTTAATACTGGTGTGATACCCTTGGTTGTAAGCATCGATAAAATCCTGAACTTTATCAAAATACTTGAACGTGTTGACCGCTGTAAAATATCTCCACATTTTGGTCTTTATGGTGCGGTTAAACCTCTCCACTACCGATGCCCTAAGCTCATTACCGGTGGTGAAATGATGTATTTTGTGTCTCTTCAGTAGATTCTGAAATTCTCTGTTGAGAAACTCTTTTCCTTTATCAGTCTGCAGTTTTTTAGGACATCGACCCTTGGACAATATATCCTCAAAGGCCCTTGTGACCGCCCGACCTGTTTTATTATGTAGAATGCGAGCCCAGGCATATTTTGATAACACATCGATACACATCAACATCAATTTGTGACCATTGTTATGTTTTGATAAATTTGACATATCGACTAGATCCATTTGCCATTGTGAGTCTGTCAGTTGCATATACGCGGTTTCTTTTAAACTTAATCCTGAGAGGTTTATGAAAGGTATAGGCGTCTTGTTCCCGTAACCATTCTGAAACAACCACAACATTAACCTTCACTCCGGCCTCAGCGAGTCCTCTTTGAAAACCCTTCTTACCCGCCAAACCCCCAATCTTGGCTGGGTTGTAGTATAGTTCCTGCATTTGGGGAGCTTGCCGAGTCATTCTGTCAAATAACCACACAGACCCACACTATGCGCAAAGTTTTTATACAAGGTTTTTTATTCAACTTCAGGAGAGCAGATACCCCTTTTAAGACATTTGAGAAAAGTATAACATACACAACAATTTTTTCTACGGTCCAGACAAAAAGAAATCAGATGATTGGTTACTTGATCTATATCAACAAATATACCTGTTTCTTTATCTTGTAGGCACACACCTCAGTTACATATGTAAATAAAACAACATTATGACCTATTTTAAAATTAAACAGAGGTGTATTAAACATGCTCAGTAAAAGGTCATACAGATGTTGATGAAATGGCCTAATATCATTCTTGGCCCCCTTGAGCCCTTCATCCCAGTGTTCGTACCCCCCGGTCTTTGTTACAGCAGCCATTCACTTTTCCAGGTTTGAAAGTTGATCCTCATCGATGGTTAAATCTGTAGAGAAAAGGCTCGCGTTGGCTACTTTTCTGTCAAGCACATGGTGTAATAGCGCTCTCAGGTTAGCTGCAGAGTGTTGATGACAGAACCAGTTGCAGAACCAGTCCAGAACATTCCCCATGTTCAAAGTCCCTTAGTTCAGGTCAGAGTCTGAATCAGTGGCGTAGATGTCGAATTCTTCGTCGCTGCCCCCAGCTTTAACTTCTTTACGGAAGAAATAAGCTTTTAGCTTGCCAGCGGTTTTTCTACTCGGCTCATCCAGGTCATTGAGCAGCTGCCCAAGTTTCTCTATTATAAACGGCTCCTTTTTCAGCTCCAGCAAAATCTCATCTATGATTTTCTGGACTTGTCCCACAGTGACATGTATGTGGGAGTAAGAGAGCGCCTTGATTAGTGCCGGTTTCAGCCACGGTTTGTTCAGTCTTCTGTAAAACACGTTGAAATAGAACAGGAAATAGTAACGGTCTGGTTCAAACAAACAACTGTGTCTCAACTGACTGGGGTGATTCACTTCACACCCCCGACAGACTTCTTTCAGAGCTCGGTCGATGAGAGCACTCAGAATATACACCAGGGTGCTTTTAACCACTCTGCTTACTTGGTCACATACCCCGGGCATAAATCCTGCGTCTTCATCACGCCCCCGGGACAGTCCGATGCTCATTGGGTCGCCTGGTGGTTTGTGGGGTGTTTCTCCATCCATTGGACTGACCCCCTCCTGAGACGCACAGACGGTAGACAGTTCGGCAAAATCGAGGCCCTCCATGAGCTCCAGAGGCTGGGGATCCCCGAGACTCATTTGGACATCCATCGCACCGCATGTTGTTTCGTCCTGAGGGACCGGGGTCTGAGGTCTTGGAGAGTAACCACAGTCAAAGGGTTCCAGAGTGTATACAAAATCTGGGGAATAGAACCAGGGGTGATCCCGGGTTTGAAGAGGCCTGTAGAGCCTGTCGACGTCCGCAGCTTTCGGGTAAGACATTCTCTTTAATTTTAAACCATGAATGAATTGTTGCACCTTTTATCCTATCTCTTCACTACGTCACGACACACCGCCCTCTTAGAAGAGAGTAGCCCCTGAGCCGTCAGACCCCCCTCCAAAACCCCACACGTCGTCTGTCGTAGTTCTGCAAGCTTTCCCATTCACACCTTTCAAAACCCTGAGTCGGAGACTCCATTTCGCATTCTCTTGGACCCTCTTGCAAGCCTTCTAGAGTCTTATCCACAAGCCCCAGATCTCTCCAGGCCATCACCTTCAACCAGTCCTCATAAGAGTATTCAATTACCGTCTCAAAAGGTTCCAACGTACCCTCCTTCTCTCCCAAAGCAAGAAGCTCCACTCCAACATAGCTGGGATCCCTTTTAAAGCGGTAACCCCGTCGAGCCCCCCAGAACAACACCCAGGAGCGTTCAATCTTCAAATTGGTGAGTACAGGAACCCTTGCCCGGGATTGTTTCTTGCGGGGTTTCATGTTGATGTCGCTGGACATGTTGAAGAAGCGGGATGTTTCAGAAGCTGAGAATTAAAGAGGTATTGCCTAAAAGAAGCGCGGGTTCTTAAATAGAGAGGAGAGTTTCGGGGCGTTGCCTTCAGAGGGGTGGGGGTATTTATGGGTGGCCTTGTTGTTCAGGGTTTTATGGGTGCACACTTTCTGACGGATATGACGTAGGAATAATTAAGGAAATAACTCTACCTAAAATCACGCCCCCCAATTATGACGTAGGAATATTAATAAGCTTAGGGCATACGTCATAACAAAATAGGCCGCGCCCAAAAAACCCTACTATCTACTCTTATGTAGTTGAAGGCGCAGTATAGCTCTCATAGTCTGGTGGTGACGGAAGACCACCAGCCGTTTGAACAAGCCATTCAGCATCACCTTGTTGGGTTAAGTGCAGGCACTGTCAGAGCGCAGGGCGTCCTGCCTTTGAAAGAGTTTCCGAAGTGTCCTGATGTGCCCTTAAGCAATGCCAAACAGGTCTGTGAAAATGGCATCCTTTCGCGGCACTTCAGACGCCATCTCACAGTCTAGCCGACCTGAAACGCCTGAGCCTGTTTTACCAGCAGGCTCCAACGGTAACCGTTTGAAGCAAGAGGCGGCGTTGTCAGTTTCTGTAGTGTAGCGGTTATCACATTTGCCTAACGCGCGAAAGGTCCCCGGTTCGAAACCGGGTGGAAACAGCCTGCTTTGGGCCGGCCCTTTTCGTCCTGCTTGCCCTCATGGTTCCCCGGAGGCGGTGGGTGTCTTTTCTTCATTGGAGTGCCCGAAATCGGTGCTCTCAGAGCGTCCGTCCGTCGACAGGTTGAAATTGTAAACGCTGGTGTAGCCACTTTTAATTAAAATCTGATGATGATGATGATGATGATGTTGTTGTTGTTGTTCTTGTTGTCATCGTGGTCGCCGTCATTATTATTGTTAAAGTAAAGCAGTAGTTAGATTTGTTGCTACCGTAAGGTGTAGAAGACAACAGTAGGTATGGCGTGTGATATCAAAACATTCAGAATACTTTTAACCTATATAATTTATAAGCTTTGTAAAATAAACCCAAATATCTCTTTTGCGGGGATAAACGCTGTTCTGAGTAGTTTGTGACTTGTTTAATACCAAACAAAGCATCGCTATAAAAAATAAATAAAAAAATCACTGTAAAAGCGCTAGTTATTTTTGATCTTTATAGTTATTTTCTAGGCTCAGGTTGTTTTTTAGCGCTTATAAAGGCCTGAAATATTCTTAGTGGTTGTTGACTATAGGTCTTGATGCTTAAAAATGTTTTTTTGAGAGACCAAAAGGTTCTAATAAAAGTTTAGAGTAGAGAGGAGAGAGATCGTCTCCATCTTGGTTTCTATTTGAAATTTGATGCAGTGTCATTTTATTGGTTGGTTTTGATATGTTAATTGGTAACAGGGTGGCACAAAGGCCAGACCAGAACAATGCCTTACAAGCAGATCCGGCATGTGGCCATCAGTATAAGTATGAAGGTCTGGTCTTCAGCTCGACAGACTCACACTGACCTTTCGATTTAAGACTAAAGATCAACAATGTCCGGAAACAACATCAGCGATTCGATTTAAACGAGTTTTTAGGCAAGTCTTCAGATTATTTTCATTGACTCAGAGCGTGTTGTGTGCATGTATTGTAAATAAGGCTATAACATCTGTTTTAAGTTCTGTAAAATTATTTTTCAGCCAGTCAACAGGAGTTAATTCCCAACGCTGAGGAGATCATCTGGAACAACGACGGTAAGATTTTTGTGTTTGCGCTCATGGGTTCTTATGTATGGGTGTGTGTGGTTTTGAAGCGGCTCATTAGAGTTATGAAAACGTTTTAATATATAATAATGCCGGTCTCTTTAATTACACAGAAACTATCGAAAGGCCTGTGATTAATGTCTCCGAGGATCGACCAAGAGAAGTGGTTGTCCCTAGACAGGCTGTCTGCCGACCGGGTAAGAACTAAACCCCTGTTTGTTTGTATAACGTTTCTGTAAGATGTTTGAGTCCAGTTTTGTTAATTTAAAAAAATTATCCTGTCTAACAGTATTAAGAAACGTGGTTCGAGACAACGAAAGGCCTTCCACATCGAGGGCTTGTTTCGTTTTACCTTCGAGAACCGTAACCTTTCAAGAATCTGAAAGGCCGTCAGCCCCGGTATCTGATAGCTGTGAGTATATATCTGCAGCCTGTAAGAGGTTAAAGCTTTTTATAAAGCGGTGTGGTTAAAGGTTAAACATGTCTCTTACCTTCACAGCGGTGCAAAAAGCTAAACCAGCCGAAAAACATAAGAAACGATTATTCTGTGGAGGTAAGTAAGATCTTTCAAACTTTAATGTTTTTAAAAGAGCTTTGTTTGCCCGTTGAGGGCTAATATTTAAGCGATGGGTGACCGTTTCCTGTAGGGCGGGGGGTTCTGGGAAAGATCTTTAGAAGTCCGGACAGGTCTAGGCTTGTTTCTGGGGAACGTGTTTAGAAATGACCGATTGCTGTACCGTCTGGTTAGGAAGTAAAGCCGTCCGAAAGGGTTTAGTAAGTTGTTTGGCTTATATCCCGCTATTATACTTCTGTTTTAAAGTGGTTGTAGGAAAAGTCTTGAAGGTGTTCATTGTATTTAATATTTAAACAGATCGTGAAAACGTTTGTGAAACAGGAAGTCCCGGGATCAGGAAGCGTTTACACTTGGAAGGTTCGTTTAAAAATGAAATGTTGTTGTGTGTGTGTGTGTTTTATTAACAATATTACAGTTTTTAAAGAAACATTTAAGAAACAGTTTATTTACAGCGGCTTCTCTGTTTTACATTTATTATCAAGTCCTAATAAATATATTGTCTGTAAATAATAAGGCGTTGTAGTGAATGTCTAAGGCTATTTTCAAAGGTCTAAAAAAGCTAAAGGTTTTGAATGTCCTGGACATGTTGTTTTAAGTTTGATTTCTGTCGCCGTTTAAAGATGTAAATGTAATGTATATTTTTATTCTTCCCAAGACTCTTGGGATAGTCATTCTGTGAATGAGCTATTGAGGACAATTACCCCGTCTAAGTGGGATCAAACATCTTCCCCGGTGAGATCACCGAGAGGATCCCCCACGGTGGTCTTGGAGACCCCCCAACATCTACTCAGGCCACAGCCTTCTGGGAGTAATTCAACACCCCAGATTCAGCCTGCCGCATTGTCAGGCGGAACAAATACAGGCATCCAACAACCTCAGGGGTCGCCGTCAGTCAGGGCTGACACACCACCCAACGACGGCCTGGTTTCAACATCGTCCCCCCAGACCCGTTTCTTGGCTACAGAAACGCGGAACAGTACCCCGCGCTTGGCCAGGGTGTCACCGCAAAGGCCTTCTTGGTCTCCGTCCATGAGTATACGCTCGCTCCCTGCCTCCTTCGACCGAGATTTACCGGAGCGACCATCCTTTGAAGCTGAGCCAGGCCACCAGCCCCCGGAGCTACATCCTGAAGGTCGGCATGAGTTGCTACATACTTTGTTACAAAATCAAAGACTTGTGTTAGTGGGGCAAAACCTGGTGATAGAGAGCCAAAACACCCTTATTAATACCCTTACTAACGAATTGTACCGTATTTAATGTTTTAATAGACACAAAACGCCTTACTATTGTGGGTTGTTGGAAAAATAAAAAATAAATTAAAAAATGTCCTGACTTGGTAAAAGAACTCACAAACTAAAGGATTATGAACAAGCTAGGGCCCCAAAAAGACCTTCCCGAGAGAACATCCCCGGCCCTGTTGTGAACTCCTCTGATGTCCCAATGAACCTGGAACTATTACAAATGATAAATGATTTAAATAACCCCCAATTACCACCGATAGAATGTGAATTAACAGACTTACCGGTGAACCCCGACCTGTTACAGATGGTCAATGATCTAAATAACCACCTCCCACCGGTAGCGCTTATAGAGGTTCACCCCCTAGTTCACCCCGATTTGTTTGAAATGGTGGAGGCTTTGGAGGAGCTACCCCGACCAAATTCTGCCCCTATTATAAATGATTTGAGACAATTAGAACACAGGATGGCGGCAGAAGCAGCCATCACTATAGAGGAGGGTCTTGACATTAACCGGTTGGATATCTTTGAAGGACTTTTACAGGCTTTAAATGAGCCTCCTCAAAAAGGGGGTTTTGTAGATGTCAGCAGTGGGGGTTTTCGGAATGTGGAGGGTTCTGAGACTGATAAGGCTGTGGAGGTCATGCTCTGTGAGAATGTAGGGGGTGAAGGCTTTGTTCAAAATGATGATGTGTCCAAGAGTACCAGTGATCCCGTGATTATAGATAGACCGGCCTATAACAATTTTGAAATGATTCAGCGTTTTAATTTTGCAGAACTTTTAAATTGTGACAATTATGCAGAAATATTTGTCAACATACACGAGGCCTTGCAGAAAATGCTTGAACAGGTTGCTGAAAGGGTCAGACCTCGAGATGTTGTACAGTTAGAACTCAGAGGGGATGATTTGTTTAGCAACCTATCTGTAATGCTGAGTGGAGATAATTTAGACGTCTGGCTAAAATCGAAGCGTTATTGCAAAGTAACGCAGCCATCATAGCTGATGAAAGTCTGTCTCTGGTAATGAATGTGGTTCGTAACCCTGAGGGTGGGGCGCTTAGAAGACTGTCGAAATGCTTGAAGAACGACATAATTAGGACCAAGCTCAGGCAATTAGTGGTGAGTTCCAGTGGGGACAATAAGCTCTGTTTTGCTTACAGTTTAATAAAACTACTCACCCCCGACATGCCTGAACCCCAAGCTCTGCAAGAAGCTTTAATGCTTCATCAGAGGGCCGGCTTAAACTCTCAACAGATGGTTGCCTTTTCAGACATCACCAAGTTTGAGGAGTTGTTGTCTTTAAAAATTGTTGTGTGGTACCGTTGTGAGGTAAAGGAAGTATTTGTGAAATTTCAGACACATCCTGAAACCCATACACAGACACTGTTTCTCTTCCTAAGTGATAGTCATTACTTTGGAATAAAGAGTTTGACGGCTTTTTTGGGTTGTTCGTATGTTTGTCATTGGTATTATAAGGCCTTCAATGATAAGCTTAAGCACCGATGTGACGGTTACTGTAACGTCTGTTTCAATCCGCAATGTCGTAAGGGTTTGGCCCCTACCATCCGATGTAAAGATTGCTTAAGGATTTGTCTCTCAGCGTTCTGTTTTTCCGAGCATAAGGTACAGAGGGCCGCTACTGAGGGGGTTAAAAAACTGAGTTATTGTGATCAAACTAAATATTGCCCGTAGTGTTGCCTCCAGTACCGTTTTCATGAGGTTAAACCACACAAATGTCTGGAGCCGAGATGCAGGATCTGTAATGCTGATTTAACCCCGGGGTCCGAACACCAGTGCTTTATTCAGCCGGTTAAAAAGGAGCCGCCGCACAACCGGTATGTCTTTTTTGCTTTTGAATGCCGGCAAGAAAACGGGGTCCACGTTGCTAATTATATACTCTGTATTGACATGTTGGATCGTGAGTGGTCAGCTAGCGGTGAGAGTTGTGTCAGGGATTTCTTTACGCGGTATCGCGGTCCAAAATACCTCAATTACACATTTATTGCCCACAATGCTAAGGGTTATGATTCTTACATTTTGATGAAGTATCTGGTGGAAAATGGGGTGACCCCAAAAATAATAGCTCAGGGTAGCAAGATCATGTGTTTCACCGACGAAGCTTTCAACTAACGTTACATAGACTTGTTAAATTTCATCCCCATGAAATTGAGCGCTTTGCCTAAGGCTCTGGGTTTTGAGGCTCAGAAGAAAGGTTGGTTCTGCCATTTTTTTAATACTATGGACACTCAAAATTATCGAGGGTCCTACCTGCCCGCCACTTATTATGGGGTTGATACTATGATGTCTCATGAGAGGGAGGAATTCTTTAAATGGTACAATACGGTTAAGGGAGGTGTTTTTGATGACCGAGAAGAGATGGCTGCTTATTGTAAAAATGATGTGGTGATCCTTAAAGAAGCCTGTGTGCGTTTCCGCGCCGAGGTTATCAACACATCGGGTCTCGACCCTTTGCAAAGTGTGACCATAGCGTCTCTCTGCATGAAAATGTATCGGTCCAATTTCTTGCAGAAAAACACTATAGCGGTCACCACTTCTGACAACTATCGTGCTAGACAAAAGAACTTTTCGACTGTCTCCATACAGTGGCTGGAATACCTGAGTGCCCGGGATAACATCTTCATCAGACATGCTTTAAATCAAGGGGAAGTCAAAATGGGGCCTTACTACTTAGACGGTTTTAGCGACGTGTCCGGGCGGCGTACCGCTTATGAGTTTGCAGGTTGTATTTAGCATGGCTGTCCTCAGTGCTTCGACCCAAACACCTTTAACCCCGTAACACAAAAACTCTGCAGTGATATGTACTATGATTTCCAGGAACGAATTGAAACTTTAAAAAACACCTATGGTTTGAACGTGCTGGTGATTTGGGAACACGAGTGGACGACCCTGAAGCAACAGGATGCGGGGGTACAACGGTTTATGGAAACCTTGGACTTTCCTGAACGTCTTGAGCCCCGGGATGCGTTATTTGGGGGTCGTACCAACGCCCTCTGTTTACATTATGAGGTAAAGGAGGGTGAGAGAGTAGATTACTATGATTTCACCAGTCTGTACCCTTATGTCAACAAGACCAAAATGTACCCGGTGGGGCGTCCAACCATTGTTTATCGTGACTTTCTCGAAATCGGACATTACTTTGGTTTGATCAAAGTCACCATGTACCCTCCTCGCGAGCTGTTCTTACCCGTGTTGCCTTACAGGTGTTCGGGAAAATTGATGTTCCCTCTGTGTAGAACGTGTGTGGAAACTGAAAATAAAACTACCTCTTGTCTGCACAGTGATGAAGAGAGAGCGCTGACGGGTGTCTGGTGTAGCATTGAGCTTGACAAGGCGGTGGAGAAAGGTTACAGAGTCGGTAAGGTGTATGAGGTTTGGCATTTTTCTGAAAAATCTGATACTCTTTTTGCTGATTACATTATGACCCATCTGAAAGGGAAACAGGAGGCATCGGGCTATCCCTCATGGTGTGTTGTCTCCGCGGCCAAAGAGCGATACGTTCAGCAATATTTTGAAAAGGAAGGGATCCGTCTAGAGCTGGGGAACATAACTGTAAACCCCGCCAAGAGACAAATGTCCAAACTGATTTTAAACAGTCTGTGGGGTAAGTTTGGGGAAAGAAATTACCGTCTAAACACAACCTTGATTAAAACCCCTGAACAGTTTATAGAATTTATGTTTTCCAAACAACATGCAGTATCACACTTTCAATTCTTAAATGACCATGTGGCACAGGTCCAGTGGAGGGCCCCTAAAGATTTCCCCACCAAACAGGGGAACGTTAATGTTTTCATAGCGGTTTTTACCACGGCTTACGCCCGGCTTGAACTGTACAACTTAATGGATCAGTTGCAGGAACGCACGCTCTATCATGATACTGACTCTGTAATCTTTGTCACCAGGCCAGGGGATTGGGTCCCTCCCCTCGGGGACTACCTTGGGGAGTTAACGAGCGAACTAGATCCTCAGGACCACATAGTGGAGTTTGTTTCAGGGGGTCCTAAGACTTACGCATACAGAACGGCTGCGGGTAAGACCTGTATGAAAGTTAAGGGTTTCACTCTGAACCATTGTAACAACAAGCTCATTAACATCAAGTCTCTGACGACCCTGGTAGAAAGTTTTGTAACCGAGAAAGACGCGCCTCCTCGTGAGATTATTACAGCCGGAAATCAGATCTATCGCAATAAAAAGGGGTACACGTTGGAAAATAGATCACTAAACAAACGGTTCAGGGTGGTGTACAATAAAAGAGTGTTGAAGACTGATTATACCACTCTGCCTTATGGATATTAGCGGTGGTTTTGAAAACAAACTTCAACACCCTTTCTCCTGTATTATAGCCGGTCCCTCCAATTCGGGGAAGAGCTATCTTATAAAGAACATCATAGAAGATGTGGACGCAACCGTGTCCCAAGCTCTTGACAACATAGTGTGGTGTTTCACTTGCTGGCAACCTCTCTACGATGATTTGGCTTCGAAAAAAAATAATCTGAAATTTGTGCAAGGTCTCCCCGCCTCGTTGTGTGACGATGACTTGTTCCCGCCCGGTCAAACTAATCTAGTGATCCTTGATGACCTGATGGAGCAGGCCGGTGACAACAGTGAAGTGGAAAAAGCTTTCACAAAGTACACTCATCATAGGAATTTAAGTATTATTTATTTAGTTCAAAATCTATTTTTTCAAGGTAAAAAAAGCCGCACTATTAATTTAAATGCCAATTATATAATTCTTTTTAAAAACCCCAGAGATAAACTACAGGTCACCGTCTTGGCTCGTCAAATGTACCCTAACCAGACCAAGTTCTTTTTGGAGGCATTTGAGGATGCCACCAAAAAACCCTACGGGTACTTGATTGCGGACTTAAAAGCACAAACCCCAGAAGACTTTCGCCTCAGAACAGGTTTGTGCCCGCCCGATTGGCCGGCAGTGTATGTGCTAAAGAAAAGGAAATAAATAAGAATGTCTGTTCGGATTAAAAGAAATCTGCCGCTTTTGCAAATGTTATTTGAGGGGAGCCCGCGCCATAGGAAAGCTGTGCTGGCAGGGGCCCCCTCGGATTTGATCGAGACCCTGTGTGAAATAGCTTTTAACATCTTACGCGGTAATATACCCCTAACCCCTTCTCAACATTCTAAACTCAAAAAACAAAAAGCGGTTATCAAGATCATCGCTAATAAGAAGTATTCTATTAAAAGAAAAAGAAAGAAGATTAATCAAACCGGGGGTTTTATAGGACCGCTGTTGAGCCAATCCGTGCCTTTCCTAACCAGTCTTCTAGCTTCCAGAGTGGGTTAATAATGGAATATGCTCAGAAAATGTTCTTGATCCCTCAGGAGCAGCTTGAGAAACTGAGAAAAAATGTTGTCGGGCCAGAGCCCATTAGACAAACGGCCGAAAACAACCTGGACTCTGAAATGAAAGCTATACAGGCCAGGGCCGATTTAAATCAGTATTCCAAAGCCCAGTTGTATACCAACACGTTACAGCGCTACCTCCGTCTGGTTAGACAGGGTGAAAAAGATCAAAACATTTTAACTTTAACCATGGCCTCTCAAGAAAATGGTTCTGGGGCTGATGCGGGGGGTACGGTTGATAAAGATGTTGCGGTGACCGAACCTGTTGAGAGTTCAGAGGGAGATGTTGTAACGGATGTTTTGAGAAACATGCCGGCCAGAAGCAAAAGACATGCACAATATATCCTGCACAAAATGGTTCAGAAACCGCGGGTAACGGCTTGGAATGAACAGGGTGAATTTGTTTTTAAAGGACAACTGATCAAAGGTTCACACATGTTTGATTTGTTGAAGAGTGTCACTAGCACTAATAAGGTACCCGATAGTCGCCGACCTGTAGGCTGGAATGCTTTCCTACAGGCGATGGCCTGTCTGAACATGCCCCAATCCACAGTTCCTAACCAGGTAACGCGACAAAAAATCTGTCTGTGTAAAGAGGTGGAGCCTGATCTGACTCCGATATCTCATTACTCTGACCGTGCTGAGCGACCATCCTCAGGATCTATCCATCGTTGGGAAGCTTATTAATCTCATGTTTTTATTTGTCTCCCCTGTAAATAATGACCCGACAAACAATTTTATTTTTTATTTTTTTTATTTTCAAATGTTGTACATTTATTTATAACATAACCTCTGCTTTGTATAAGAATTGTGTTGAATAAAAACAAAACTAATGATTCAAAGGCTGTTTTCATTATTTTTTCACCTTAACATGCATGACATCTTTTAAAATCCTCACAAGAACACCCCATCTGTATACATGGCTGGCTAGGGTTGTAAGTCATTGTGTTATAAGGGGGGGTCCACAGTGTCCTGACAAACTCTGCCACTTTTTTATCATTTTGGCCTAAATCCTCACTGTACAAGGCCATAATATCGGGGTATGACCTTCCTTTAGATCTATGATATAAGAAAAACACACAGTGCTGACCACAAGTGAAGGTCTGAAGACTTTGTACTTGACGACCGCTGTAAATGGTTTCTTGACAGTTGTTGAGCAGAAAGTTATTGATCTTCCGAGGGAAAGGTCTGAAATCCGGGGGGTTTGCATAGGAATCAAAAAATTCACCACGGTGGTCCTCCCTTAGATAAATAGCCAGCCAATGTTCTCCGGGCATATTTTTAGGGTGTGTGTTGATTATGTACATTGCAGGTAAATTCTTGATCTTAAATTTAGGCAGCTGATCGCAGGCGTAGACTCCTTGAAACAGTTTCCGTGAGCCGGCCAGGGCATTCATGATGTGGTTGAGCTCTCTGGTGTTCATTTTAATAATAATCATACGGAACGTTTCTCCTCTGATTCACCTCAATAATGTTGTCAAACACAGCATACACGACCATATTTACAGTGTGTGGTAGAGGCTGCTTGAAACGCATCTCCAAACGCATATTGCCCGTCATCATCAGTGAAATATGTTGTCCACACTCTTCGTCAGGGGTCAGGTTGAAACCGTACAGGGTGTAACCGCTGCAGTATTCCCGGCGATCGATCAGCAGAGTTTGATCCTTGAGATGGCGACCCGTAGCCAGTACTAGACTGTAATATTCACGAACCGCATTGCCGTTTTCAAAGTCAGGTTGAAAAGGTCTGGATGGAACCTGCACACCATCGACGTACAACGCTATAAATTCCGCGTTATAATGTTTAAAGTTAAAGGGGTTCTTGTTGTAAACCCCGGTAAATGCATCATTATCCACGAGACCTATAATAACCTGTTTTGGGAGCTGTCCTAGAAACAGATTTTCCTGGTTCATCACCCGTGTCACTGCGGGGATACTGTGGACTTTCATATAGACTCTTTCGATCGGGTACTTGGCGTTTGCCGTCATTAACGCCTGCGCGTATCCTAGTTTAACCGCCGGGGAGACGGACACTTTTTTCACAAACAGCGAGGCCGATAATATGGTCAGTTTATATTGTTCAGTATCAGGGGTCATCAGACAAAAAGCACTTTTACTACGGATCATTTTAATTTTAATGTCTACCCCGTTGAGCATGAGTTTTTCTTGGAAAAATATGTCTGCATGGATATGCCCCATTAGCTCAAAGGTCCTCCCTTCTGTTGAAGAGGCCGTTCTTTTTTGCAAACCCTTATTGAGTCCCTCTGGATCCTTGTCGTCCATAGCTTCCGGGATGTCTTTGACTAAAGGCTGAACTGTTTGCTTAGGGTCTCCTCATTATAATTAAGGATACACTCCATCATGGCTCTATAGGGGTAAGTATTGCTGCTTTGACTAATGAGCCGATCTCCCAGGGTCACATCCACCTGTGAAAATTGATGACCCCAGCGTTGGCCGTCTTCTCG
Organism: Amia ocellicauda; assembly: GCF_036373705.1. Taxonomy (NCBI): domain Eukaryota; kingdom Metazoa; phylum Chordata; class Actinopteri; order Amiiformes; family Amiidae; genus Amia; species Amia ocellicauda. Next base: position 23,971 of record NW_027102659.1, read on the forward strand.
ACTGCATCGCCATCCTAATCAGTCACTTTACAGTTCATTAAAATAAATGTGTTATTCAAATCAATATAATCCTCGCCATTGCCAGCTATAAAAAACTCCAGAGGGGCCGTGTCTGAAATTGCAGAAAGAGGGGGAATCTCTACATATATGATCTTATCTATACTCGTTTGAGTGTATGGAACTGTAAACAGATCCAGTTCTGATTTGACGCATTCTTCCGATAGACTGTGGACAAAAGACATGTTTAAAAGATGTATCCTGAGGCTCTATTTTTCTTTCTTTGAGACTTTCTTTTTGCAGGTTTTTTCTTGTGCTGCTTCCTTCTCCGAGTGTTTCCACGATATGTTGGAGAATGAGAGATTCTTCGTTTTTTGTTAGCCACGGATCTTCGTCGCCCTGGTGGACACATGCTGTTTCTTCTTTTACCCCCCCTCCTCGCCATTACCATGAGACCCGAACCCTCCTGATGCTCATGGCTAGCTGCCCGGTTCATAACATTGGTGAACACGTCACTAACAATATTTTTAGCCGCTGATTTCAAGTGGGGTCTGGCTATAGCAAAGCCTCTCTTAAGCAGGGGTACGGCCATTCTAAAGAGACCATGAAAGAGTCCTCCTAGACCGGCGCCATACATTGTGGGGGCTCCTACAAAACCGGGCAAGCCGTTCCCGGCTTGCATCTTGTAATAATCCACATAGGCGCTAGGATCTACATAACCCCTCGAGGTAGCCATTTTAATAATGTACAAACTGTTTCAGGGGTCGAAAATGTAGTTTGACAATAACTTTACTGAAGCGGAAGGGTACGTTGATATTCTGATCCGATTTTACTTCGATCGTGATGTTGTCAAATTGGGTCTTTGAGACTGGTACGTAGTGTGGCTTGTCATAAGTAATTGTGACCATGTCATTGCTTTTACCTTTAATAAGTACATTTCTCAAAAGGGGGACATAACTATCCCCGACCCTCTGGTGGGTTATGATATCCGTATACACATAAAGAGTGTAAAAGCCGCCCCACCACTTCTGAGAACCTGCTCTCTGTGTCAGAATAGATCCCAAATATACGCCCCAGTTGGCCGCTGGTTTGAATGCTAATACCTGGTTTTGACACCTTGTACACTCTGTTTTTAATAGGGTTGTAATATAGCTTGATGTTGGGGGTGCCTTCTGAGAACTGTTTATGCATCTCATCTAATATTTTATCCACATTGTCATAATAACCTCCTTGTATCGTGAATGTCCATTGACTCTTTTTAACATCATCAAAAATGGCGAAGGTGGCATCCTTATCTTGTAATACAGCCCAAGTGTAAGGATACTGTATTTCCGCCAACCCCACTTCCCACGACCCCCTTAGATCTATAGATTTTCCAAATTGTACCGTGTAACTGGATATTTCATTTTTAGGGTATATATCGAGAGAGGCGTTATTGGGTAGAGTCACGTAGAAGCCTCCTGATTCCATCTTGAGTATCGAAAGTAATGCCCACAACACACCCGCGGGCAAGTTGTTATAAGGATTGAATATCGCAAACCTGTTGTTCCGGGACCCAACTATTGAACTTTTCAGGCCATCCAAGCCATTTCATCAACACATATTTTTTCCGGTTCTGGGTTTTTTCAGCTAATATCTTTTCAACTCTGTATACACTGTCTTTACCCACAATAATTTTTTGTAACTCGGCTTCGTAAAACGTTCCTTCTATATCCTCCCCGTCATAGTCTTTTAACCGGTACACGGGTGGGTCTCTAGCCAACTGTTCGGTAACTGTAAAATATTCGTCAGAAAATGTTTCTTCATAACCTTTGGCAAAAGTACTCCTTAGCTTTGAAACGCGAACCACATCACCGATGTTGAACTTATAAGTAGTTTTTCCCTTCTTAATAAATGGTCCGTATAATTTTTTATAGACCTTAAAAGAATTACTTTGATCAACATCTATAGGCTTCATTTTAATACTGGTGTGATACCCTTGGTTGTAAGCATCGATAAAATCCTGAACTTTATCAAAATACTTGAACGTGTTGACCGCTGTAAAATATCTCCACATTTTGGTCTTTATGGTGCGGTTAAACCTCTCCACTACCGATGCCCTAAGCTCATTACCGGTGGTGAAATGATGTATTTTGTGTCTCTTCAGTAGATTCTGAAATTCTCTGTTGAGAAACTCTTTTCCTTTATCAGTCTGCAGTTTTTTAGGACATCGACCCTGGGACAATATATCCTCAAAGGCCCTTGTCACCGCCCGACCTGTTTTATTATGTAGAATGCGAGCCCAGGCATATTTTGATAACACATCGATACACATCAACATCAATTTGTGACCATTGTTATGTTTTGATAAATTTGACATATCGACTAGATCCATTTGCCATTGTGAGTCTATGTCAGTTGCATATACGCGGTTTCTTTTAAAGTTAATCCTGAGAGGTTTATGTAAGGTATAGGCGTCTTGTTCCCGTAACCATTCTGAAACAACCACATCATTAACCTTCACTCCGGCCTCAGCGAGTCCTCTTTGAAAACCCTTCTTACCCGCCAAACCCCCAATCTTGGCTGGGTTGTAGTATAGTTCCTGCATTTGGGGAGCTTGCCGAGTCATTCTGTCAAATAACCACACAGACCCACACTATGCGCAAAGTTTTTATACAAGGTTTTTTATTCAACTTCAGGAGAGCAGATACCCCTTTTAAGACATTTGAGAAAAGTATAACATACACAACAATTTTTTCTACGGTCCAGACAAAATGAAATCAGATGATTGGTTACTTGATCTATATCAACAAATATACCTGTTTCTTTATCTTGTAGGCACACACCTCAGTTACATATGTAAATAAAACAACATTATGACCTATTTTAAAATTAAACAGAGGTGTATTAAACAGGCTCAGTAAAAGGTCATACAGATGTTGATGAAATGGCCTAATATCATTCTTGGCCCCCTTGAGCCCTTCATCCCAGTGTTCGTACCCCCCGGTCTTTGTTACAGCAGCCATTCACTTTTCCAGGTTTGAAAGTTGATCCTCATCGATGGTTAAATCTGTAGAGAAAAGGCTCGCGTTGGCTACTTTTCTGTCAAGCACATGGTGTAATAGCGCTCTCAGGTTAGCTGCAGAGTGTTGATGACAGAACCAGTTGCAGAAGCAGTCCAGAACATTCCCCATGTTCAAAGTCCCTTAGTTCAGGTCAGAGTCTGAATCAGTGGCGTAGATGTCGAATTCTTCGTCGCTGCCCCCAGCTTTAACTTCTTTACGGAAGAAATAAGCTTTTAGCTTGCCAGCGGTTTTTCTACTCGGCTCATCCAGGTCATTGAGCAGCTGCCCAAGTTTCTCTATTATAAACGGCTCCTTTTTCAGCTCCAGCAAAATCTCATCTATGATTTTCTGGACTTGTCCCACAGTGACATGTATGTGGGAGTAAGAGAGCGCCTTGATTAGTGCCGGTTTCAGCCACGGTTTGTTCAGTCTTCTGTAAAACACGTTGAAATAGAACAGGAAATAGTAACGGTCTGGTTCAAACAAACAACTGTGTCTCAACTGACTGGGGTGATTCACTTCACACCCCCGACAGACTTCTTTCAGAGCTCGGTCGATGAGAGCACTCAGAATATACACCAGGGTGCTTTTAACCACTCTGCTTACTTGGTCACATACCCCGGGCATAAATCCTGCGTCTTCATCACGCCCCCGGGACAGTCCGATGCTCATTGGGTCGCCTGGTGGTTTGTGGGGTGTTTCTCCATCCATTGGACTGACCCCCTCCTGAGACGCACAGACGGTAGACAGTTCGGCAAAATCGAGGCCCTCCATGAGCTCCAGAGGCTGGGGATCCCCGAGACTCATTTGGACATCCATCGCACCGCATGTTGTTTCGTCCTGAGGGACCGGGGTCTGAGGTCTTGGAGAGTAACCACAGTCAAAGGGTTCCAGAGTGTATACAAAATCTGGGGAATAGAACCAGGGGTGATCCCGGGTTTGAAGAGGCCTGTAGAGCCTGTCGACGTCCGCAGCTTTCGGGTAAGACATTCTCTTTAATTTTAAACCATGAATGAATTGTTGCACCTTTTATCCTATCTCTTCACTACGTCACGACACACCGCCCTCTTAGAAGAGAGTAGCCCCTGAGCCGTCAGACCCCCCTCCAAAACCCCACACGTCGTCTGTCGTAGTTCTGCAAGCTTTCCCATTCACACCTTTCAAAACCCTGAGTCGGAGACTCCATTTCGCATTCTCTTGGACCCTCTTGCAAGCCTTCTAGAGTCTTATCCACAAGCCCCAGATCTCTCCAGGCCATCACCTTCAACCAGTCCTCATAAGAGTATTCAATTACCGTCTCAAAAGGTTCCAACGTACCCTCCTTCTCTCCCAAAGCAAGAAGCTCCACTCCAACATAGCTGGGATCCCTTTTAAAGCGGTAACCCCGTCGAGCCCCCCAGAACAACACCCAGGAGCGTTCAATCTTCAAATTGGTGAGTACAGGAACCCTTGCCCGGGATTGTTTCTTGCGGGGTTTCATGTTGATGTCGCTGGACATGTTGAAGAAGCGGGATGTTTCAGAAGCTGAGAATTAAAGAGGTATTGCCTAAAAGAAGCGCGGGTTCTTAAATAGAGAGGAGAGTTTCGGGGCGTTGCCTTCAGAGGGGTGGGGGTATTTATGGGTGGCCTTGTTGTTCAGGGTTTTATGGGTGCACACTTTCTGACGGATATGACGTAGGAATAATTAAGGAAATAACTCTACCTAAAATCACGCCCCCCAATTATGACGTAGGAATATTAATAAGCTTAGGGCATACGTCATAACAAAATAGGCCGCGCCCAAAAAACCCTACTATCTACTCTTATGTAGTTGAAGGCGCAGTATAGCTCTCATAGTCTGGTGGTGACGGAAGACCACCAGCCGTTTGAACAAGCCATTCAGCATCACCTTGTTGGGTTAAGTGCAGGCACTGTCAGAGCGCAGGGCGTCCTGCCTTTGAAAGAGTTTCCGAAGTGTCCTGATGTGCCCTTTAGCAATGCCAAACAGGTCTGTGAAAATGGCATCCTTTCGCGGCACTTCAGACGCCATCTCACAGTCTAGCCGACCTGAAACGCCTGAGCCCGTTTTACCAGCAGGTTCCAACGGTAACCGTTTGAAGCAAGAGGCGGCGTTGTCAGTTTCTGTAGTGTAGCGGTTATCACATTTGCCTAACGCGCGAAAGGTCCCCGGTTCGAAACCGGGCGGAAACAGCCTGCTTTGGGCCGGCCCTTTTCGTCCTGCTTGCCCTCGTGGTTCCCTGCAGGCGGTGGGTGGCTTTTCTTCATTGGAGTGCCCGAAATCGGTGCTCTCAGAGCGTCCGTCCGTCGACAGGTTGAAATTGTAAACGCTGGTGTAGCCACTTTTAATTAAAATCTGATGATGATGATGATGATGATGTTGTTGTTGTTCTTGTTGTTCTTGTTGTCGTCGTAGTCGCCGTCATTATTATTGTTAAAGTAAAGCAGTAGTTAGATTTGTTGCTACCGTAAGGTGTAGAAGGCACAATAGCTCTGATAGTCTGGTGGTGAAGGAAGACCACCAGACGTTTGAACAAGCCATTCAGCATCACCTTGTTGGGCTAAGTGCAGGCACTGTCAGAGCGCAGGGCGTCCTGCCTTTGAAAGAGTTTCCAAAGTGTCCTGATGTGCCCTTTAGCAATGCAAAATAGGTCAGTGAAAATAGAAACCTTTATCTCACAGGCTGGCCCACGGGAAACGCCTGTGCGTGTTTTATCAGCCTGCTTCGATGGGAGCCATTCGAAACGCCAGGACGGGTCGTTTTCCGTAGTGTAGTGGCTATCACGTTTGCCTCACACGCGAAAAGTCCCCGGTTCGAAACCGGGCGGAAACAACCTGCGGTGCACTCGTGCCAGTGCCATGTTACCCGTTGCCATCTCTCTGCCCCAAGGCCGGCCGTCGTTTTCTCTTCCTCGGAGTGGCAAGAAATCCTGACCTTGAGAACAAACGATCGCAGAAGGGTAGCTTTGCGAGGCGCTGGAACTCACACTTTTAAAATCGATACATGTTGTAGCTGTTACAATACGACCGTAGCAGGATCAGCGACATTGCTGTTACTCTTATGTAGTCGAAGGCGCAGTATAGCTCTGATAGTCTGGTGGTGACGGAGGACCTCCAGCCGTTTGAACAAGCCATTCAGCATCACCTTGTTGGGCTAAGTGCAGGCACTGTCAGAGCGCAGGGCGACCTGCCTTTGATAGAGTTTCCTAAGTGTCCCGAAATCGGTGCACTCAGAGCGTCCGTCCGTCGACAGGTTGAAATTGTAAACGCTGGTGTAGCCACTTTTAATTAAAATATGATGATGATGTTGTTGTTCTTGTTCTTGTTGTTGTTGTTGTTCTTGTTTTTCTTGTTGTCGTCGTGGTCGCCGTCATTATTATTGTTAAAGTAAAGCAGTAGTTAGATTTGTTGCTACCGTCAGGTGTAGAAGGTACAATAGCTCAGTGATTGTCTGATGGTGGCACAAGACGAGCAGCAGCTGTTTGAACAAGCCATTGAGCATCACCTTGTTGGGGTAAGTGTAAGTCTTGTCATAGCTCAGGGCGTTCTTCCTTTGAAAGAGTTTCCAAAGTGTCCTGATGTGCCCTTGAGCAATGCAAAATAGGTCAGTGAAAATAGAAACCTTTATCTCACAGGCTGGCCCACGGGAAACCCCTGTGCGCGTTTTACCAGCCGGCTTCGATGGGAGCCATTCGAAACGCCAGGACGGGTCGGTTTTACCAGCAGTCTCCAACGGTAACCGTTCTAAGCAAGAGGTGACGGTGTCAGTTTCCGAAGTGTAGCGGTTATCATGTTCGCCTAACGCACGAAAGGTCCCCGGTTTGAAACCGGGCGGAAACAGCCTGCTGTGGGCCGGCCCTTTTCGTCCTGCTTACCCTCGTGGTTCCCCGGAGGCGGTAGGTGGCTTTTCTTCATTGGAGTGCCCGAAATTGGTGCACTCAGAGCGTCCGTCAATCGACAGGTTGAAATTGTAAATGCTGGTGTAGTCACTTTTAATTAAAATCTGATGATGATGTTATTGTTGTTGTTGTTGTTGTTCTTGTTGTCGTCGTGGTCGCCGTCATTATTATTGTTAAAGTAAAGCTACCGTAAGGTGTAGAAGGCACAATAGCTCTGTGATTGTCTGATGGTGGCACAAGACAAGCAGCAGCTGTTTGAACAAGCCATTGAGCATCACCTTGTTGGGGTAAGTGTAAGTCTTGTCATAGCTCAGGGCGTTCTTCCTTTGAAAGAGTTTCCAAAGTGTCCTGATGTGCCCTTGAGCAATGCAAAATAGGTCAGTGAAAATAGAAACCTTTATCTCACAGGCTGGCCCACGGGAAACGCCTGTGTGCGTTTTACCAGCCGGCTTCGATAGGAGTTATTCGAAACACCAGGACGGGTCGGTTTCCGTAGTGTAGTGGCTATCACGTTTGCCTCACACGCGAAAGGTCCCCGGTTCGAAACCGGGCGGAAACAACCCGTCCCCCATCTCTCTGCCCCAAGGGTGGCTGTCGTTTTCTCTTCCTCGGAGTGGCAAGAAATCCTGACCTTGAGAACAAACGATATAAGAAGGGTAGCTTTGCGAGGCGCTGGAACTGACACTTTTAAAATCGATACATGTTGTTGCTGTTACAATACGACCGTAGCAGGATCGGCGACATTGCTGTTACTCTTATGTAGTTGAAGGCGCAAAATAGCTCTGATAGTCTGGTGGTGACGGAAGACCACCAGCCGTTTGAACAAGCCATTCAGCATCACCTTGTTGGGCTAAGTGCAGGCACTGTCTGATCGCAGGGCGTCCTGCCTTTGAAAGAGTTTCCGAAGTATCCCGAAATCGGTGCACTCAGAGCGTCCGTCCGTCGACAGGATGAAATTGTAAACGCTGGTGTAGCCACTTTTAATTAAAATCTGATGATGATGATGATGATGATGTTGTTGTTCTTGTTGTTGTTGTTGTTGTTCTTGTTGTCGTCGTGGTCGCCGTCATTATCATTGTTAAAGTAAAGCAGTAGTTAGATTTGTTGCTACCGTAAGGTGTAGAAGGCACAATAGCTCTGATAGTCTGGTGGTGAAGGAAGACCACCAGCCGTTTGAACAAGCCATTCAGCATCACCTTGTTGGGCTAAGTGCACGCACTGTCTGATCGCAGGGCGTCCTGCCTTTGAAAGAGTTTCCGAAGTATCCCGAAATCGGTGCACTCAGAGCGTCCGTCCGTCGACAGGTTGAAATTGTAAACGCTGGTGTAGCCACTTTTAATAAAAATCTGATGATGATGTTATTGTTCTTGTTGTTGTTGTTGTTCTTGTTTTTCTTTTTGTCGTCGAGGTCGCCGTCATTATTATTGTTAAAGTAAAGCTACCGTAAGGTGTAGAAGGCACAATAGCTCTGTGATTGTCTGATGGTGGCACAAGACGAGCAGCAGCTGTTTGAACAAGCCAGTGAGCATCACCTTGTTGGGGTAAGTGTAAGTCTTGTCATAGCTCAGGGCGTTCTTCCTTTGAAAGAGTTTCCAAAGTGTCCTGATGTGTCCTTGAGCAATGCAAAATAGGTCAGTGAAAATAGAAGCCTTTATCTCACAGGCTGGCCCACGGGAAACGCCTGTGCGCGTTTTACCAGCCGGCTTCGATGGGAGCCATTCGAAACACCACGACAGGTCGGTTTCCGTAGTGTAGTGGCTATCACGTTCGCCTCACACGCGAAAGGTCCCTGGTTCGAAACCGGGCGGAAACAACCCGCGGTGCACGCGTGCTAGTGCTTTGTTATCTGTCCCTGTAACGCGGCCGGCCATCGTTTTCTCTTCCTCGGAGTGTCAAGAAATCCTGACCTTGAGAACAAACGATCACAGAAGGGTAGCTTTGCGAGGCGCTGGAACTGACAGTTTTAAAATCGATACATGTTGTTGCTGTTACAATACGACCGTAGCAGGATCGGCGACATTGCTGTTACTCTTATGAGTAGATAGTAGGGTTTTATGGGCGCGGCCTATTTTCTTATGACGTATGCCCTAAGCTTATTAATATTCCTACGTCATAATTGGGGGGCGTGATTTTAGGTAGAGTTATTTCCTTAATTATTCCTACGTCATATCCGTCAGAAAGTGTACACCCATAAAACCCTGAACAACAAGGCCGCCCATAACCTGTTGTTCTTGTTGTTCTTGTTGGTCAACTGTAGAGTGTGAATGGGTCGGCTCTTCCTGTAGTGTTTGGGGGTCTTTTTTAAATATACATGTAATGGTTTAGTAAATCTAAACCGTTATAAGATCAACAAGTTCTGTTGTCTGTAATGGTCCCAGGTCTTAACAATGCCAGTTTTGAATAGTGCGTTTATCATATTCACACTGTCTCTGTCTGTCTCTCTCTCTCTCTCGCCCAATCATTTTATAAGATCAACAAGTTCTATTGTCTGTTATGATCCCAGGTCCTAACAATGCCTGTTTTGCATAGGGTACTTATGTTATCCACACTGTATCTGGCTCTGTCTCTCCCCTCAAATTTAATTAAAAATAAAATTAAAAAAGAGGGTGTGTGTGTGGGTGTTTGTGTGTATAGGTTAATTGTTTTTGTAAAAAAAAAAAAAAAAGCTGTGGTTATATTTTATCTCTCACATAATGTGTTCAGTCGTTTTACTTAAATACATTCTAGGGTCTTAAAGCTCATAAGAGTTAGACTTAAGATAAGGATATGCTTTTAAGGTATTTTAGCAGTCTCAATCCCTGATGATAAGGAATCGTTTAAAAAATAAAAACAACTGATCACTCAATGCTAAATAGATCACAACACTCAAGGCTAAATCACTCACACCATGGGTGGCGGGGGTGGGCTCAGACAACAGTACGTATGGCATGTGGTATCAAAACATTCAGAATACTTTTAACCTATATAATTTATAAGATTTGTAAAATAAACCCAAATATCTCTTTTGCGGGGATAAACGCTGTTCTGAGTAGTTTGTGACTTGTTTAATACCAAACAAAGCATCGCTATTAAAAAAAAAAAAAAAAACACTGTAAAAGCGCTAGTTATTTTAGATCTTTATAGTTATTTTCTTGGCTCAGGTTGTTTTTTAGCGCTTATAAAGGCCTGAAATATTCTTAGTGGTTTGTTGACTATAGGTCTTGATGCACAAAGGCCAGACCAGAACAATGCCTTACAAGCAGATCCGGCATGTGGCCATCAGTATAAGTATGAAGGTCTGGTCTTCAGCTCGACAGACTCTTACTGACCTTTCGATTTAAGACTAAAGATCAACAATGTCCGGAAACAACATCAGCGACTTCGATTTAAATGAGTTTTTAGGCAAGTCTTCAGATTATTTTCATTGACTCAGAGCGTGTTGTGTGCATGTATTGTAAATAAGGCTATAACATCTGTTTTAAGTTCTGTAAAATTATTTTTCAGCCAGTCAACAGGAGTTAATTCCCAACGCTGAGGAGATCATCTGGAACAACGACGGTAAGATTTTTGTGTTTGCGCTCATGGGTTCTTATGTATGGGTGTGTGTGGTTTTGAAGCGGCTCATTAGAGTTATGAAAACGTTTTAATATATATTAATGCCGGTCTCTTTAATTACACAGAAACTATCGAAAGGCCTGTGATTAATGTCTCCGAGGATCGACCAAGAGAAGTGGTTGTCCCTAGACAGACTGTCTGCCGACCGGGTAAGAACTAAACCCCTGTTTGTTTGTATAACGTTTCTGTAAGATGTTTGAGTCCAGTTTTGTTAATTTTAAAAAATTATCCTGTCTAACAGTATTAAGAAACGTGGTTCGAGACAACGAAAGGCCTTCCACATCGAGGGCTTGTTTCGTTTTACCTTCGAGAACCGTAACCTTTCAAGAATCTGAAAGGCCGTCAGCCCCGGTATCTGATAGCTGTGAGTATATGTCTGCAGCCTGTAAGAGGATAAAGCTTTTTATAAAGCGGTGTGGTTAAAGGTTAAACATGTCTCTTACCTTCACAGCGGTGCAAAAAGCTAAACCAGCCGAAAAAAATAAGAAACGATTATTCTGTGGAGGTAAGTAAGATCTTTCAAACTTTAATGTTTTTAAAAGGGCTTTGTTTGCCCGTTGAGGGCTAATATTTAAGCGATGGGTGACCGTTTCCTGTAGGGCGGGGGGTTCTGGGAAAGATCTTTAGAAGTCCGGACAGGTCTAGGCTTGTTTCTGGGGAATGTGTTTAGAAATGACCGATTGCCGTACCGTCTGGTTAGGAAGTAAAGCCGTCCGAAAGGGTTTAGTAAGTTGTTTGACTTATCTCCCGCTATTATACTTCTGTTTTAAAGTGGTTGTAGGAAAAGGCTTGAAGGTGTTCATTGTATTTAATATTTAAACAGATCGTGAAAACGTTTGTGAAACAGGAAGTCCCGGGATCAGGAATCGTTTACACTTGGAAGGTTCGTTTAAAAATGAAATGTTGTTGTGTGTGTGTGTGTTTTATTAACAATATTACAGTTTTTAAAGAAACATTTAAGAAACAGTTTATTTACAGCGGCTTCTCTGTTTTACATTTATTATCAAGTCCTAATAAATATATTGTCTGTAAATAATATTGCGTTGTAGTGAATGTCTAAGGCTATTTTCAAAGGTCTAAAAAAGCTAAAGGTTTTGAATGTCCTGGACATGTTGTTTTAAGTTTGATTTCTGTCGCCGTTTAAAGATGTAAATGTAATGTATATTTTTATTCTTCCCAAGACTCTTGGGATAGTCATTCTGTGGATGAGCTATTGAGAACAATTACCCCGTCTAAGTGGGATCAAACATCTTCCCCGGTGAGATCACCGAGAGGATCCCCCACGGTGGTCTTGGAGACCCCCCAACATCTACTCAGGCCACAGCCTTCTGGGGGTAATTCAACACCCCAGATTCAGCCCGCCGCATTGTCGGGCGGAACAAATACAGGCATCCAACAACCTCATGGGTCGCCGTCAGTCAGGGCTGACACACCACCCAACGACGGCCTGGTTTCAACATCGTTCCCCCAGACCCATTTCTTGGCTACAGAAACGCGGAACAGTTCCCCGCGCTTGGCCAGGGTGTCACCGCAAAGGCCTTCTTGGTCTCCGTCCATGAGTATACGCTCGCTCCCTGCCTCCTTCGACCGAGATTTACCGGAGCGACCATCCTTTGAAGCTGAGCCAGGCCACCAGCCCCCGGAGCTACTTCCTGAAGGTCGGCATGAGTTGCTACATACTTTGTTACAAAATCAAAGACTTGTGTTAGTGGGGCAAAACCTGGTGATAGAGAGCCAAAACACCCTTATTAATACCCTTACTAACGAATTGTACAGTATTTAATGTTTTAATAGACACAAAACGCCTTACTATTGTGGGTTGTTGGAAAAATAAAAAATAAATTAAAAAATGTCCTGACTTGGTAAAAGAACTCACAAACTAAAGGATTATGAACAAGCTAGGGCCCCAAAAAGACCTTCCCGAGAGAACATCCCCGGCCCTGTTGTGAACTCCTCTGATGTCCCAATGAACCTGGAACTATTACAAATGATAAATGATTTAAATAACCCCCAATTACCACCGATAGAATGTGAATTAACAGACTTACCGGTGAACCCCGACCTGTTACAGATGGTCAATGATCTAAATAACCACCTCCCACCGGTAGCGCTTATAGAGGCTCACCCCCTAGTTCACCCCGATTTGTTTGAAATGGTGGAGGCTTTGGAGGAGCTACCCCGACCAAATTCTGCCCCTATTATAAATGATTTGAGACAATTAGAACACAGGATGGCGGCAGAAGCAGCCATCACTATAGAGGAGGGTCTTGACATTAACCGGTTGGATATCTTTGAAGGACTTTTACAGACTTTAAATGAGCCTCCTCAAAAAGGGGGTTTTGTAGATGTCAGCAGTGGGGGTGTTCGGAATGTGGAGGGTTCTGAGACTGATAAGGCTGTGGAGGACATGCTCTGTGAGAATGTAGGGGGTGAAGGCTTTGTTCAAAATGATGATGTGTCCAAGAGTACCAGTGATCCCGTGATTATAGATAGACCGGCCTATAACAATTTTGAAATGATTCAGCGTTTTAATTTTGCAGAACTTTTAAATTGTGACAATTATGCAGAAATATTTGTCAACATACACGAGGCCTTGCAGAAAATGCTTGAACAGGTTGCTGAAAGTGTCAGACCTCGAGATGTTGTACAGTTAGAAATCAGAGGGGATGATTTGTTTAGCAACCTATCTGTAATGCTGAGTGGAGATAATTTAGATGTCTGGCTAAAATCGAAGCGTTATTGCAAAGTAACGCAGCCATCTTAGCTGATGAAAGTCTGTCTCTGGTAATGAATGTGGTTCGTAACCCTGAGGGTGGGGCGCTTAGAAGACTGTCGAAATGCTTGAAGAACGACATAATTAGGACCAAGCTCAGGCAATTAGTGGTGAGTTCCAGTGGGGACAATAAGCTCTGTTTTGCTTACAGTTTAATAAAACTACTCACCCCCGACATGCCTGAACCCCAAGCTCTGCAAGAGGCTTTAATGCTTCATCAGAGGGCCGGCTTAAACTCTCAACAGATGGTTGCCTTTTCAGACATCACCAAGTTTGAGGAGTTGTTGTCTTTAAAAATTGTTGTGTGGTACCGTTGTGAGGTAAAGGAAGTATTTGTGAAATTTCAGATACATCCTGAAACCCATACACAGACACTGTTTCTCTTCCTAAGTGATCGTCATTACTTTGGAATAAAGAGTTTGACGGCTTTTTTGGGTTGTTCGTATGTTTGTCATTGGTGTTATAAGGCCTTCAATGATAAGCTTAAGCACCGCTGTGACGGTTACTGTAACGTCTGTTTCAATCCGCAATGTCGTAAGGGTTTGGCCCCTACCATCCGATGTAAAGATTGCTTAAGGATTTGTCTCTCAGCGTTCTGTTTTTCCGAGCATAAGGTACAGAGGGCCGCTGCTGAGGGGGTTAAAAAACTGAGTTATTGTCATCAAACTAAATATTGCCCGCAGTGTTGCCTCCAGTACCGTTTTCATGAGGTTAAACCACACAAATGTCTGGAGCCGAGATGCAGGATCTGTAATGCTGATTTAACCCCGGGGTCCGAACACCAGTGCTTTATTCAGCCGGTTAAAAAGGAGCCGCCGCACAACCGGTATGTCTTTTTTGATTTTGAATGCTGGCAAGAAAACGGGGTCCACGTTGCTAATTATATACACTGTATTGACATGTTGGATCGTGAGTGGTCAGCTAGCGGTGAGAGTTGTGTCAGGGATTTCTTTACGCGGTATCGCGGTCCAAAATACCTCAATTACACATTTGTTGCCCACAATGCTAAGGGTTATGATTCTTACATTTTGATGAAGTATCTGGTGGAAAATGGGGTGACCCCAAAAATAATAGCTCAGGGTAGCAAGATCATGTGTTTCACCGACGAAGCTTTCAACTAACGTTACATAGACTCGTTAAATTTCCTCCCCATGAAATTGAGCGCTTTGCCTAAGGCTCTGGGTTTTGAGGCTCAGAAGAAAGGTTGGTTCTGCCATTTTTTTAATACTAAGGACACTCAAAATTATCGAGGGTCCTACCCGCCCGCCTCTTATTATGGGGTTGATACTATGATGTCTCATGAGAGGGAGGAATTCTTTAAATGGTACAATACGGTTAAGGGAGGTGTTTTTGATTTCCGAGAAGAGATGGCCGCTTATTGTAAAAATGATGTGGTGATCCTTAAAGAAGCCTGTGTGCGTTTCCGCGCCGAGGTTATCAACACATCGGGTCTCGACCCTTTGCAAAGTGTGACCATAACGTCTCTCTGCATGAAAATGTATCGGTCCAATTTCTTGCAGAAAAACACTATAGCGGTCACCACTTCTGACAACTATCGTGCTAGACAAAAGAACTTTTCGACTGTCTCCATACAGTGGCTGGAATACCTGAGTGCCCGGGATAACATCTTCATCAGACATGCTTTAAATCAAGGGGAAGTCAAAATGGGGCCTTACTACTTAGACGGTTTTAGCGACGTGTTCGGGCGGCGTACCGCTTATGAGTTTGCAGGTTGTATTTACCATGGCTGTCCTCAGTGCTTCGACCCAAACACCTTTAACCCCGTAACACAAAAACTCTGCGGTGATATGTACTATGATTTCCAGGAACGAATTGATACTTTAAAAAACACCTATGGTTTGAACGTGCTGGTGATTTGGAAACACGAGTGGACGACCCTGAAGCAACAGGAAGCGGGGGTACAACGGTTTATGGAAACCTTGGACTTTCCTGAACGTCTAGAGCCCCGGGATGCGTTATTTGGGGGTCGAACCAACGCCCTCTGTTTACATTATGAGGTAAAGGAGGGTGAGAGAGTAGATTACTATGATTTCACCAGTCTGTACCCTTATGTCAACAAGACCAAAATGTACCCGGTGGGGCGTCCAACCATTGTTTATCGTGACTTTCTCGAAATTGGACATTACTTTGGTTTGATCAAAGTCACCATGTACCCTCCTCGCGAGCTGTTCTTACCCGTGTTGCCTTACAGGTGTTCGGGAAAATTGATGTTCCCTCTGTGTAGAACGTGTGTGGAAACTGAAAATCAAACTACCTCTTGTCTGCACAGTGATGAAGATAGAGCGCTGACGGGTGTCTGGTGTAGCATTGAGCTTGACAAGGCGGTGTAGAAAGGTTACAGAGTCGGTAAGGTGTATGAGGTTTGGCATTTTTCTGAAAAATCTGATACTCTTTTTGCTGATTACATTATGACCCATCTGAAAGGGAAACAGGAGGCATCGGGCTATCCCTCATGGTGTGTTGACTCCGCGGCCAAAGAGCGATACGTTCAGCAATATTTTGAAAAGGAAGGGATCCGTCTAGAGCCGGGGAACATAACTGTAAACCCCGCCAAGAGACAAATGTCCAAACTGATTTTAAACAGTCTGTGGGGTAAGTTTGGGGAAAGAAATTACCGTCTAAACACAACCTTGATTAAAACCCCTGAACAGTTTATAGAATTTACGTTTTCCAAACAACATGCAGTATCACACTTTCAATTCTTAAATGACCACGTGGCACAGGTCCAGTGGAGGGCCCCTAAAGATTTCCCCACCAAACAGGGGAACGTTAATGTTTTCATAGCGGTTTTTACCACGGCTTACGCCCGGCTTGAATTGTACAACTTAATGGATCAGTTGCAGGAACGCACGCTCTATCATGATACTGACTCTGTAATCTTTGTCACCAGGCCAGGGGATTGGGTCCCTCCCCTCGGGGACTACCTTGGGGAGTTAACGAGCGAACTAGATCCTCAGGACCACATAGTGGAGTTTGTTTCAGGGGGTCCTAAGACGCATACAGAACGGCTGCGGGTAAGACCTGTATGAAAGTTAAGGGTTTCACTCTGAACCATTGTAACAACAAGCTCATTAACATCAAGTCTCTGACGACCCTGGTAGAAAGTTTTGTAACCGAGAAAGACGCGCCTCCTCGTGAGATTATTACAGCCGGAAATCATATCTATCGCAATAAAAAGGGGTACACGTTGGAAAATAGATCACTAAACAAACGGTTCAGGGTGGTGTACAATAAAAGAGTCTTGAAGACTGATTATACCACTCTGCCTTATGGATATTAGTGGTGGTTTTGATAACAGACTTCAACACCCTTTCTCCTGTATTATAGCCGGTCCCTCCAATTCGGGGAAGAGCTATCTTATAAAGAACATCATAGAAGATGTGGACGCAACCGTGTCCCAAGCTCTTGACAACATAGTGTGGTGTTACTCTTGCTGGCAACCTCTCTACGATGATTTGGCTTCGAAAAAAAATAATCTGTAATTTGTGCAAGGTCTCCCCGCCTCGTTGTGTGACGATGACTTGTTCCCGCCCGGTCAAACTAATCTAGTGATCCTTGATGACCTGATGGAGCAGGCCGGTGACAACAGTGAAGTGGAAAAAGCTTTCACAAAGTACACTCATCATAGGAATTTAAGTATTATTTATTTAGTTCAAAATCTATTTTTTCAAGGTAAAAAAAGCCGCACTATTAATTTATATGCCAATTATATAATTCTTTTTAAAAACCCCAGAGATAAACTACAGGTCACCGTCTTGGCTCGTCAAATGTACCCTAACCAGACCAAGTTCTTTTTGGAGGCATTTGAGGATGCCACCAAAAAACCCTACGGGTACTTGATTGCGGACTTAAAAGCACAAACCCCAGAAGACTTTCGCCTCAGAACAGGTTTGTGCCCGCCCGATTGGCCGGCAGTGTATGTGCTAAAGAAAAGGAAATAAATAAGAATGTCTGTTCGGATTAAAAGAAATCTGCCACTTTTGCAAATGTTATTTGAGGGGAGCCCGCGCCATAGGAAAGCTGTGCTGGCAGGGGCCCCCTCGGATTTGATCGAGACCCTGTGTGAAATAGCTTTTAACATCTTACGCGGTAATATACCCCTAACCCCTTCTCAACAATCTAAACTCAAAAAACAAAAAGCGGTTATCAAGATCATCGCTAATAAGAAGTATTCTATTAAAAGAAAAAGAAAGAAGATTAATCAAACCGGGGGTTTTATAGGACCGCTGTTGAGCATAGCCGTGCCTTTCCTAACCAGTCTTCTAGCTTCCAGAGTGGGTTAATAATGGAATATGCTCAGAAAATGTTTTTGATCCCTAAGGAGCAGCTTGAGAAACTGAGAAAAAATGTTGTCGGGCCAGAGCCCATTAGACAAATGGCCGAAAACAACCTGGACTCTGAAATGAAAGCTATACAGGCCAGGGCCGATTTAAATCAGTATTCCAAAGCCCAGTTGTATACCAACATGTTACAGCGCTACCTCCGTCTGGTTAGACAGGGTGAAAAAGATCAATACATTTTAACTTTAACCATGGCCTCTCAAGAAAATGGTTCTGGGGCTGATGCGGGGGGTTCGGTTGATAAAGATGTTGCGGTGACCGAACCTGTTGAGAGTTCAGAGGGAGATGTTGTAACGGATGTTTTGAGAAACATGCCGGCCAGAAGCAAAAGACATGCACAATATATCCTGCACAAAATGGTTCAGAAACCGCGGGTAACGGCTTGGAATGAACAGGGTGAATTTGTTTTTAAGGGACAACTGATCAAAGGTTCACACGTTTGATTTGTTGAAGAGTGTCACTAGCACTAATAAGGTACCCGATAGTCGCCGACCTGTAGGCTGGAATGCTTTCCTACAGGCGATGGCCTGTCTGAACATGCCCCAATCAACAGTTCCTAACCAGGAAACGCGATAAAAAATCCATCTGTGTAAAGAGGTGGAGCCTGATCTGACTCCGATATCTCATTACTCTGACCGTGCTGAGCGACCATCCTCAGGATCTATCCATCGTTGGGAAGCTTATTAATCTCATGTTTTTATTTGTCTCCCCTGTAAATAATGACCCGACAAACAATTTTTTTTTTTTTTTTTTTTTTTTTCAAATGTTGTACATTTATTTATACCATAACCCCTGCTTTGTATAAGAATTGTGTTGAATAAAAACAAAACTAATGATTCAAAGGCTGTTTTCATTATTTTTTCACCTTAACACGCATGACATCTTTTAAAATCCTCACAAGAACACCCCATCTGTATACATGGCTGGCTAGGGTCGTAAGTCATTGTGTTATAAGGGGGGTCCACAGTGTACTGACAAACTCTGCCACTTTTTTATCATTTTGGCCTAAATCCTCACTGTACAAGGCCATAATATCGGGGTATGACCTTCCTTTAGATCTATGATATAAGAAAAACACACAGTGCTGACCACAAGTGAAGGTCTGAAGACTTTGTACTTGACGACCGCTGTAAATGGTTTCTTGACAGTTGTTGAGCAGAAAGTTATTGATCTTCCGAGGGAAAGGTCTGAAATCCGGGGGGTTTCCATAGGAATCAAAAAATTCACCACGGTGGTCCTACCTTAGATAAATAGCCAGCCAATGTTCTCCGGGCATATTTTTAGGGTGTGTGTTGATTATGTACATTGCAGGTAAATTCTTGATCTTAAATTTAGGTAGCTGATCGCAGGCGTAGACTCCTTGAAACAGTTTCCGTGAGCCGGCCAGGGCATTCATGATGTGGTTGAGCTCTCTGGTGTTCATTTTAATAATAATCATACAGAACGTTTCTCCTCTGATTCACCTCAATAATGTTGTCAAACACAGCATACACGACCATATTTACAGTGCGTGGTAGAGGCTGCTTGAAACGCATCTCCAAACGCATATTGCCCGTCTTCATCAGTGAAAAATGTTGTCCACACTCTTCGTCAGGGGTCAGGTTGAAACCGTACAGGGTGTAACCGCTGCAGTATTCCCGGCGATCGATCAGCAGAGTTTGATCCTTGAGATGGCGACCCGTAGCCAGTACTACACTGTAATATTCACGAACCGCATTGCCGTTTTCAAAGTCAGGTTGAAAAGGTCTGGATGGAACCTGCACACCATCGACGTACAACGCTATAAATTCCGCGTTATAATGTTTAAAGTTAAAGGGGTTCTTGTTGTAAACCCCGGTAAATGCATCATTATCCACGAGACCAATAATAACCTGTTTTGGGAGCTGTCCTAGAAACAGATTTTCCTGGTTCATCACCCGTGTCCCTGCAGTCATATAGACTCTTTCGATCGGGTACTTAACGCCTGCGCGTGTCCTAGTTTAACCGCCGGGGAGACGGACACTTTTTTCACAAACAGCGAGGCCGATAATATGGTCAGTTTATATTTTTCAGTATCAGGGGTCATCAGATAAAAAGCACTTTTACTACGGATCATTTTAATTTTAATGTCTACCCCGTTGAGCATGAGTTTTTCTTGGAAAAATATGTCTGCATTGATATGCCCCATTAGCTCAAAGGTCCTCCCTTCTGTTGAAGAGGCCGTTCTTTTTTGCAAACCCTTATTGAGTCCCTCTGGATCCTTGTCGTCCATAGCTTCCGGGTTGTCTTTGAAGAAAAGGCCGGGGCTGAACTGTTTGCTTAGGGTCTCCTCACTATAATTAAGTTTACACTCCATCATGGCTCTATAGGGGTAAGTATTGCTGCTTTGACTAATGAGCCGATCTCCCAGGGTCACATCCACCTGTGAAAACATGGTGGCCACCGGGTAATTGATGACCCCAGCGTTGGCCGTCTTCTCGATTGCATCGCCATCCTCATTAGTCACTTTACAGTTCATTAAAATAAATGTGTTATTCAAATCATTATAATCCTCGCCATTGCCAGCTATAAAAAACTCCAGAGGGGCCATGTCTGAAATTGCAGAAAGAGGGGGAATCTCTACATATATGCTCTTATCTATACTCGTTTGAGTGTATGGAACTGTAAACAGATCCAGTTCTGATTTGACGCATTCTTCCAATAGACTGTGGACAAAAGACATGTTTAAAAGATATATCCTGAGGCTCTATTTTTCTTTCTTTGAGACTTTCTTTTTGCAGGTTTTTTCTTGTGCTGCTTCCTTCTCCGAGTGTTTCCACGATATGTTGGAGAATGAGAGATTCTTCGTTTTTTGTTAGCCACGGATCTTCGTCGCCCTGGTGGACACATGCTGTTTCTTCTTTTACCCCCCCTCCTCGCCATTACCATGAGACCCGAACCCTCCTGATGCTCATGGCTAGCTGCCCGGTTCATAACATTGGTGAACACGTCACTAACAATATTTTTAGCCGCTGATTTCAAGTGGGGTCTGGCTATAGCAAAGCCTCTCTTAAGCAGGGGTACGGCCATTCTAAAGAGACCACGAAAGAGTCCTCCTAGACCGGCGCCATACATTGTGGGGGCTCCTACAAAACCGGGCAAGCCGTTCCATCTTGCATCTTGTAATAATCCACATTGGCGCTAGGATCTACATAACCCCTCGAGGTAGCCATTTTAATAATGTACACACTGTTTCAGGGGTCGAAAATGTAGTTTGACAACTTAACTTTACCGAAGCGGAAGGGTACGTTGATATTCTGATCCGATTTGTCTTCGATCGTGATGTTGTCAAAGTGGGTCTTTGAGACTGGTACGTAGTGTGGCTTGTCATAAATAATTGTGACCATGTCATTGCTTTTACCTTTAATAAGTACATTTCTCAAAAGGGGGACATAACTATCCCCGACCCTCTGGTGGGTTATGATATCCGTATACACATAAAGAGTGTAAAAGCCGCCCCACCACTTCTGAGAACCTGCTCTCTGTGTCAGAATAGAACCCTAATATACGCCCCAGTTGGCCGCTGGTTTGAATGCTAATACCTGGTTTTGACACCTTGTACACTCTGTTGTTAATAGGGTTGTAATATAGCTTGATGTTGGGGGTGCCTTCTGAGAACTGTTTATGCATCTCATCTAATATTTTATCTACATTGTCATAATAACCTCCTTGTATCGTGAATGTCCATTGACTCTTTTTAACATCATCAAAAATGGCGAAGGTGGCATCCTTATCTTGTAAAACAGCCCAAGTGTAAGGATACTGTATTTCCGCCAACCCCACTTCCCACGACCCTCTTAGATCTATAGATTTTCCAAATTGTACCGTGTAACTGGATATTTCATTTTTAGGGTATATATCGAGAGAGGCGTTACTGGGTAGAGTCACGTAGAAGCCTCCTGATTCCATCTTGAGTATCGAGAGTAATGCCCCCAACACACCCGCGGGCATGTTGTTATAAGGATTGAATATCGCAAACCTGTTGTTCCGGGACCCAACTATTGAACTTTTCAGGCCATCCAAGCCATTTCACCAACACATATTTTTTCCGGTTCTGGGTTTTTTCAGCTAATATCTTTTCAACTCTGTATACACTGTCTTTACCCACAATAATTTTTTGTAACTCGGCTTCGTAAAACGTTCCTTCTATATCCTCCCCGTCATAGTCTTTTAACCGGTACACGGGGGGGGCTCTAGCCAACTGTTCGGTAACTGTAAAATATTCGTCAGAAAATGTTTGTTCATAACCTTTGGCAAAAGTACTCCTTAGCTTTGAAACGCGAACCACATCACCGATGTTGAACTTATAAGTAGTTTTTCCCTTCTTAATAAATGGTCCGTATAATTTTGTATAGACCTGAAAAGAATTACTTTGATCAACATCTATAGACTTCATTTTAATACTGGTGTGATACCCTTGGTTGTAAGCATCAATAAAATCCTGAACTTTATCAAAATACTTGAACGTGTTGACCGCTGTAAAATATCTCCACATTTTGGTCTTTATGGTGCGGTTAAACCTCTCCACTACCGATGCTTTAAGCTCATTTCCGGTGGTGAAATGATGTATTTTGTGTCTCTTCAGTAGATTCTGAAATTCTCTGTTGAGAAACTTTTTTCCTTAATCAGTCTGCAGTTTTTTAGGACATCGACCCTGGGACAATATATCCTCAAAGACCCTCGTCACCGCTCAACCTGTTTTATTATGTAGAATTCGAGCCCAGGCATATTTTGATTAAACATCGATACACATCAACATCAATTTGTGACCATTGTTATGTTTTGATAAATTTGACATATCGACTAGATCCATTTGCCATTGTGAGTCTATGTCAGTTGCATATACGCGGTTTCTTTTAAAGTTAATCCTGAGAGGTTTATGTAAGGTATAGGCGTCTTGTTCCCGTAACCATTCTGAAACAACCACATCATTAACCTTCACTCCGGCCTCAGCGAGTCCTCTTTGAAAACCCTTCTTACCCGCCAAACCCCCAATCTTGGCTGGGTTGTAGTATAGTTCCTGCATTTGGGGAGCTTGCCGAGTCATTCTGTCAAATAACCACACAGACCCACACTATGCGCAAAGTTTTTATACAAGGTTTTTTATTCAACTTCAGGAGAGCAGATACCCCTTTTTAGACATTTGAGAAAAGTATAACATACACAACAATTTTTTCTACGGTCCAGACAAAAAGAAATCAGATGATTGGTTACTTGATCTATATCAACAAATATACCTGTTTCTTTATCTTGTAGGCACACACCTCAGTTACATATGTAAATAAAACAACAATATGACCTATTTTAAAATTAAACAGAGGTGTATTAAACTTGCTCAGTAAAAGGTCATACAGATGTTGATGAAATGGCCTAATATCATTCTTGGCCCCCTTGAGCGCTTCATCCCAGTGTTCGTACCCCCCGATCTTTGTTACAGCAGCCATTAACTTTTCCAGGTTTGAAAGTTGATCCTCATCGATGGTTAAATCTGTAGAGAAAAGGCTCGCGTTGGCTACTTTTCTGTCAAGCACATGGTGTAATAGCGCTCTCAGGTTAGCTGCAGAGTGTTGATGACAGAACCAGTTGCAGAAGCAGTCCAGAACATTCCCCATGTTCAAAGTCCCTTAGTTCAGGTCAGAGTCTGAATCAGTGGCGTAGATGTCGAATTCTTCGTCGCTGTCCCCAGCTTTAACTTCTTTACGGAAGAAATAAGCTTTTAGCTTGCCAGCGGTTTTTCTACTCGGCTCATCCAGGTCATTGAGCAGCTGCCCAAGTTTCTCTATTATAAACGGCTCCTTTTTCAGCTCCAGCAAAATCTCATCTATGATTTTCTGGACTTGTCCCGCAGTGACATGTATGTGGGAGTAAGACAGCGCCTTGATTAGTGCCGGTTTCAGCCACGGTTTGTTCAGTCTTCTGTAAAACACGTTGAAATAGAACAGGAAATAGTAACGGTCTGGTTCAAACAAACAACTGTGTCTCAACTGACTGGGGTGATTCACTTCACACCCCCGACAGACTTCTTTCAGAGCTCGGTCGATGAGAGCACTCAGAATATACACCAGGGTGCTTTTAACCACTCTGCTTACTTGGTCACATACCCCGGGCATAAATCCTTCATCTTCATCACGCCCCCGGGACTGTCCGATGCTCATTGGTTCGCCTGGTGGTTTGTGGGGTGTTTCTACATCCATTGGACTGACCCCCTCCTGAGACGCACAGACGGTAGACAGTTCGGGAAAATCGAGGCCCTCCATGAGCTCCAGAGGCTGGGGATCCCCGAGACTCATTTGGACATCCATCGCACCGCATGTTGTTTCGTCCTGAGGGACCGGGGTCTGAGGTCTTGGAGAGTAACCGCAGTCAAAGGGTTCCAGAGTGTATACAAAATCTGGGGAATAGAACCAGGGGTGATCCCGGGTTTGAAGAGGCCTGTAGAGCCTGTCGACGTCCGCAGCTTTCGGGTAAGACATTCTCTTTAATTTTAAACCATGATTGAATTGTTGCGCCTTTTATCCTATCTCTTCACTACGTCATGACACACCGCCCTCTTAGAAGAGAGTAGCCCCTGAGCCGTCAGACCCCCCTCCAAAACCCCACACGTCGTCTGTTTTATCATCGTCGTCGTCATTCAAGGGGGATATATAATCCATAATCCAGCATATTCTCCTTCTAACCAAATCCAGTTGCGAACATTTGGTCAAGATGTCAAATCCATCATTTATACAGTTTATGACCTCTTTCAAGAACGGCCAGTCCACGGCGTCAAACATCATTTCAGTAACCTGTTTTTCTGGATCCTCTTGCCCTTGAGCAATGCAAAATAGGTCAGTGAAAATAGAAACCTTTATCTCACAGGCTGGCCCACGGGAAACGCCTGTGCGCGTTTTACCAGCCTGCTTCGATGGGAGCCATTCGAAACGCTAGGACAGGTCGGTTTCCGTAGTGTAGTGGCTATCACGTTCGCCTCACACGCGACAGGTCCCCGGTTCGAAACTGGGTGGAAACAACCCGCGGTGCACATATGCCAGTGCCGTGTTACCCGTCCTCATCTCTCTGCCCCAAGGCCGGCCGTTGTTTTCTCTTCCTCGGAGTGGCAAGAAATCCTGACCTTGAGAACTAATGATCGAAGAAGGGTAGCTTTGCGAGGCGCTGGAACTGACACTTTTAAAATCGATACATGTTGTTGCTGTTACAATACGACCGTAGCAGGATCGGCGACATTGCTGTTACTCTTATGTAGTTGAAGGCGCAGTATAGCTCTGATAGTCTGGTGGTGAAGGAAGACCACCAGCCGTTTGAACAAGCCATTCAGCATCACCTTGTTGGGCTAAGTGCAGGCACTGTCAGAGCGCAGGGCGTCCTGCCTTTGAAAGAGTTTCCAAAGTGTCCTGATGTGCCCTTGAGCATTGCAAAATAGGTCAGTGAAATTAGAAACCTTTATCTCACAGGCTGGCCCAAGGGAAACGCCTGTGCACGTTTTACCAGCCTGCTTCGATGGGAGCCATTCGAAACACCAGGACAGGTTGGTTTCCGTAGTGTAGTGGCTATCACGTTCGCCTCACACGCGAAAGGTCCCTGGTTCGAAACCGGGCGGAAACAACCCGCGGTGCATGTGTGCTAGTGCTGTGTTACCTGTCCCTGTAACGCGGCCGGCCATCGTTTTCTCTTCCTCGGAGTGTCAAGAAAGCCTGACCTAGAGAACAGACGATCACAGAAGGGTAGCTTTGCGAGGCGCTGGAACTGACACTTTTAAAATCGATACATGTTGTTGCTGTTACAATACGACCGTAGCAGGATCGGCGACATTGCTGTTACTCTTATGAGTAGATAGTTGGGTTTTTTGGGCGCGGCCTATTTTGTTATGACGTATGCCCTAAGCTTATTAATATTCCTACGTCATAATTGGGGGGCGTGATTTTAGGTAGAGTTATTTCCTTAATTATTCCTACGTCATATCCGTCAGAAAGTGTACACCCATAAAACCCTGAACAACAAGGCCGCCCATAACCTGTTGTTCTTGTTGTTCTTGTTGGTCAACTGTAGAGTGTGAATGGGTCGGCTCTTCCTGTAGTGGTTGGGGGTCTTTTTTAAATATACATTTAATGGTTTAGTAAATCTAAACCGTTATAAGATCAACAAGTTCTGTTGTCTGTAATGGTCCCAGGTCTTAACAATGCCAATTTTGAATTGTGCGTTTATCATATTCACACTGTCTCTGTCTGTCTTTCTCTCTCTCTCGCCCAATCATTTTATAAAATTCAACAAGTTCTGTTGTCTGTTATGATCCCAGGTCCTAACAATGCCTGTTTTGCATAGGGTACTTATGTTATCCACACTGTATCTGGCTCTGTCTCTCTCCTCAAATTTAATTAAAAATTAAATTAAAAAAGAGGGTGTGTGTGTGGGTGTTTGTGTGTATAGGTTAATTGTTTTTGTAAAAAAAAAAAAAAAAAAGCTGTGGTTATATTTTATCTCTCACATAATGTGTTCAGTCGTTTTACTTAAATACATTCTAGGGTCTTAAAGCTCATAAGAGTTAGACTTAAGATAAGGATATGCTTTTAAGGTATTTTAGCAGTCTCAATCCCTGATGATAAGGAATCGTTTAAAAAATGAAAACAACTGATCACTCAATGCTAAATAGATCACAACACTCAAGGCTAAATCACTCACACCATGGGGGGCGGGGGTGTGCTCAGACAACAATAGGTATGGCGTGTGGTATCAAAACATTCAGAATACTTTTAACCTATATAATTTATAAGCTTTGTAAAATAAACCCAAATATCTCTTTTGCGGGGATAAACGCTGTTCTGAGTAGTTTGTGACTTGTTTAATACCAAACAAAGCATCGCTATAAAAAAAAAAAAAAAAATCACTGTAAAAGCGCTAGTTATTTTTGATCTTTATAGTTATTTTCTAGGCTCAGGTTGTTTTTTAGCGCTTATAAAGGCCTGAAATATTCTTAGTGGTTGTTGACTATAGGTCTTGATGCTTAAAAATGTTTTTTTGAGAGACCAAAAGGTTCTAATAAAAGTTTAGAGTAGAGAGGAGAGAGATCGTCTCCATCTTGGTTTCTATTTGAAATTTGATGCAGTGTCATTTTATTGGTTGGTTTTGATATGTTAATTGGTAACAGGGTGGCACAAAGGCCAGACCAGAACAATGCCTTACAAGCAGATCCGGCATGTGGCCATCATTTTAAGTATGAAGGTCTGGTCTTCAGCTCGACAGACTCATACTGACCTTTCGATTTAAGACTAAAGATCAACAATGTCTGGAAACAACATCAGCGATTCGATTTAAACGAGTTTTTAGGCAAGTCTTCAGATTATTTTCATTGACTCAGAGCGTGTTGTGTGCATGTATTGTAAATAAGGCTATAACATCTGTTTTAAGTTCTGTAAAATTATTTTTCAGCCAGTCAACAGGAGTTAATTCCCAACGCTGAGGAGATCATCTGGAACAACGACGGTAAGATTTTTGTGTTTGCGCTCATGGGTTCTTATGCATGGGTGTGTGTGGTTTTGAAGCGGCTCATTAGAGTTATGAAAACGTTTTAATATATATTAATGCCGGTCTCTTTAATTACACAGAAACTATCGAAAGGCCTGTGATTAATGTCTCCGAGGATCGACCAAGAGAAGTGGTTGTCCCTAGACAGGCTGTCTGCCGACCGGGTAAGAACTAAACCCCTGTTTGTTTGTATAACGTTTCTGTAAGATGTTTGAGTCCAGTTTTGTTAATTTAAAAAAATTATCCTGTCTAACAGTATTAAGAAACGTGGTTCGAGACAACGAAAGGCCTTCCACATCGAGGGCTTGTTTCGTTTTACCTTCGAGAACCGTAACCTTTCAAGAATCTGAAAGGCCGTCAGCCCCGGTATCTGATAGCTGTGAGTATATATCTGCAGCCTGTAAGAGGTTAAAGCTTTTTATAAAGCGGTGTGGTTAAAGGTTAAACATGTCTCTTACCTTCACAGCGGTGCAAAAAGCTAAACCAGCCGAAAAACATAAGAAACGATTATTCTGTGGAGGTAAGTAAGATCTTTCAAACTTTAATGTTTTTAAAAGGGCTTTGTTTGCCCGTTGAGGGCTAATATTTAAGCGATGGGTGACCGTTTCCTGTAGGGCGGGGGGTTCTGGGAAAGATCTTTAGAAGTCCGGACAGGTCTAGGCTTGTTTCTGGGGAACGTGTTTAGAAATGACCGATTGCCGTACCGTCTGGTTAGGAAGTAAAGCCGTCCGAAAGGGTTTAGTAAGTTGTTTGGCTTATCTCCCGCTATTATACTTCTGTTTTAAAGTGGTTGTAGGAAAAGGCTTGAAGGTGTTCATTGTATTTAATATTTAAACAGATCGTGAAAACGTTTGTGAAACAGGAAGTCCCGGGATCAGGAAGCGTTTACACTTGGAAGGTTCGTTTAAAAATGAAATGTTGTTGTGTGTGTGTGTGTTTTATTAACAATATTACAGTTTTTAAAGAAACATTTAAGAAACAGTTTATTTACAGCGGCTTCTCTGTTTTACATTTATTATCAAGTCCTAATAAATATATTGTCTGTAAATAATAAGGCGTTGTAGTGAATGTCTAAGGCTATTTTCAAAGGTTTAAAAAAGCTAAAGGTTTTGAATGTCCTGGACATGTTGTTTTAAGTTTGATTTCTGTCGCCGTTTAAAGATGTAAATGTAATGTATATTTTTATTCTTCCCAAGACTCTTGGGATAGTCATTCTGTGGATGAGCTATTGAGGACAATTACCCCGTCTAAGTGGGATCAAACATCTTTCCCGGTGAGATCACCGAGAGGATCCCCCACGGTGGTCTTGGAGACCCCCCAACATCTACTCAGGCCACAGCCTTCTGGGGGTAATTCTACACCCCAGATTCAGCCCGCCGCATTGTCGGGCGGAACAAATACAGGCATCCAACAACCTCAGGGGTCGCCGTCAGTCAGGGCTGACACACCACCCAACGACGGCCTGGTTTCAACATCGTCCCCCCAGACCCGTTTCTTGGCTACAGAAACGCGGAACAGTACCCCGCGCTTGGCCAGGGTGTCACCGCAAAGGCCTTCTTGGTCTCCGTCCATGAGTATACACTCGCTCCTTACCTCCTTCGACCGAGATTTACCGGAGCGACCATCCTTTGAAGCTGAGCCAGGCCACCAGCCCCCGGAGCTTCTTCCTGAAGGTCGGCATGAGTTGCTACATACTTTGTTACAAAATCAAAGACTTGTGTTAGTGGGGCAAAACCTGCTGATAGAGAGCCAAAACACCCTTATTAATACCCTTACTAACGAATTGTACCGTATTTAATGTTTTAATAGACACAAAACGCCTTACTATTGTGTGTTGTTGGAAAAATAAAAAATAAATTAAAAAATGTCCTGACTTGGTAAAAGAACTCACAAACTAAAGGATTATGAACAAGCTAGGGCCCCAAAAAGACCTTCCCGAGAGAACATCCCCGGCCCTGTTGTGAACTCCTCTGATGTCCCAATGAACCTGGAACTATTACAAATGATAAATGATTTAAATAACCCCCAATTACCACCGATAGAATGTGAATTAACAGACTTACCGGTGAACCCCGACCTGTTACAGATGGTCAATGATCTAAATAACCACCTCCCACCGGTAGCGCTTATAGAGGTTCACCCCCTAGTTCACCCCGATTTGTTTGAAATGGTGGAGGCTTTGGAGGAGCTACCCCGACCAAATTCTGCCCCTATTATAAATGATTTGAGACAATTAGAACACAGGATGGCGGCAGAAGCAGCCATCACTATAGAGGAGGGTCTTGACATTAACCGGTTGGATATCTTTGAAGGACTTTTACAGGCTTTAAATGAGCCTCCTCAAAAAGGGGGTTTTGTAGATGTCAGCAGTGGGGGTGTTCGGAATTTGGAGGGTTCTGGGACTGATAAGGCTGTGGAGGACATGCTCTGTGAGAATGTAGGGGGTGAAGGCTTTGTTCAAAATGATGATGTGTCCAAGAGTACCAGTGATCCCGTGATTATAGATAGACCGGCCTATAACAATTTTGAAATGATTCAGCGTTTTAATTTTGCAGAACTTTTAAATTGTGACAATTATGCAGAAATATTTGTCAACATATACGAGGCCTTGCAGAAAATGCTTGAACAGGTTGCTGAAAGGGTCAGACCTCGAGATGTTGTACAGTTAGAACTCAGAGGGGATGATTTGTTTAGCAACCTATCTGTAATGCTGAGTGGAGATAATTTAGACGTCTGGCTAAAATCGAAGCATTATTGCAAAGTAACGCAGCCATCATAGCTGATGAAAGTCTGTCTCTGGTAATGAATGTGGTTCGTAACCCTGAGGGTGGGGTGCTTAGAAGTCTGTCGAAATGCTTGAAGAACGACATAATTAGGACCAAGCTCAGGCAATTAGTGGTGAGTTCCAGTGGGGACAATAAGCTCTGTTTTGCTTACAGTTTAATAAAATTACTCACCCCCGACATGCCTGAACCCCAAGCTCTGCAAGAGGCTTTAATGCTTCATCAGAGGGCCGGCTTAAACTCTCAACAGATGGTTGCCTTTTCAGACATCACCAAGTTTGAGGAGTTGTTGTCTTTAAAAATTGTTGTGTGGTACCATTGTGAGGTAAAGGAAGTATTTGTGAAATTTCAGACACATGCTGAAACCCATACACAGACACTGTTTCTCTTCCTAAGTGATAGTCATTACTTTGGAATAAAGAGTTTGACGGCTTTTTTGGGTTGTTCGTATGTTTGTCATTGTTGTTATAAGGCCTTCAATGATAAGCTTAAGCACCGCTGTGACGGTTACTGTAACGTCTGATTCAATCCCCAATGTTGTAAGGGTTTGGCCCCTACCATCCGATGAAAAGATTGCTTAAGGATTTGTCTCTCTGCGTTCTGTTTTTCCGAGCATAAGGTACAGAGGGCCGCTGCTGAGGGGGTTAAAAAACTGAGTTATTGTGATCAAACTAAATATTGCCCGCAGTGTTGCCTCCAGTACCGTTTTCATGAGGTTAAACCACACAAATGTCTGGAGCCGAGATGCAGGATCTGTAATGCTGATTTAACCCCGGGGTCCGAACACCAGTGCTTTATTCAGCCGGTTAAAAAGGAGCCGCCGCACAACCGGTATGTCTTTTTTGCTTTTGAATGCCGGCAAGAAAACGGGGTCCACGTTGCTAATTATATACACTGTATTGACATGTTGGATCGTGAGTGGTCAGCTAGCGGTGAGAGTTGTGTCAGGGAAATCATTACGCGGTATCGCGGTCCAAAATACCTCAATTACACATTTATTGCCCACAATGCTAAGGGTTATGATTCTTACATTTTGATGAAGTATCTGGTGGAAAATGGGGTGACCCCAAAAATAATAGCTCAGGGTAGCAAGATCATGTGTTTCACCGACGAAGCTTTCAACTAACGTTACATAGACTCGTTAAATTTCCTCCCCATGAAATTGAGCGCTTTGCCTAAGGCTCTGGGTTTTGAGGCTCAGAAGAAAGGTTGGTTCTGCCATTTTTTTAATACTAAGGACACTCAAAATTATCGAGGGTCCTACCCGCCCGCCTCTTATTATGGGGTTGATACTATGATGTCTCATGAGAGGGAGGAATTCTTTAAATGGTACAATACGGTTAAGGGAGGTGTTTTTGATTTCCGAGAAGAGATGGCCGCTTATTGTAAAAATGATGTGGTGATCCTTAAAGAAGCCTGTGTGCGTTTCTGCGCCGAGGTTATCAACACATCGGGTCTCGACCCTTTGCAAAGTGTGACCATAGCGTCTCTCTGCATGAAAATGTATCGGTCCAATTTCTTGCAGAAAAACACTATAGCGGTCACCACTTCTGACAACTATCGTGCTAGACAAAAGAACTTTTCGACTGTCTCCATACAGTGGCTGGAATACCTGAGTGCCCGGGATAACATCTTCATCAGACATGCTTTAAATCAAGGGGAAGTCAAAATGGGGCCTTACTACTTAGACGGTTTTAGCAACGTGTCCGGGCGGCGTACCGCTTATGAGTTTGCTGGTTGTATTTACCATGGCTGTCCTCAGTGCTTCGACCCAAACACCTTTAACCCCGTAACACAAAAACTCTGCGGTGATATGTACTATGATTTCCAGGAACGAATTGAAACTTTAAAAAACACCTATGGTTTGAACGTGCTGGTGATTTGGGAACACGAGTGGACGACCCTGAAGCAACAGGATGCGGGGGTACAACGGTTTATGGAAACCTTGGACTTTCCTGAACGTCTAGAGCCCCGGGATGCGTTATTTGGGGGTCGTACCAACGCCCTCTGTTTACATTATGAGGTAAAGGAGGGTGAGAGAGTAGATTACTATGATTTCACCAGTCTGTACCCTTATGTCAACAAGACCAAAATGTACCCGGTGGGGCGTCCAACCATTGTTTATCGTGACTTTCTCGAAATCGGACATTACTTTGGTTTGATCAAAGTCACCATGTACCCTCCTCGCGAGCTGTTCTTACCCGTGTTGCCTTACAGGTGTTCGGGAAAATTGATGTTCCCTCTGTGTAGAACGTGTGTGGAAACTGAAAATCAAACTACCTCTTGTCTGCACAGTGATGAAGAGAGAGCGCTGACGGGTGTCTGGTGTAGCATTGAGCTTGACAAGGCGGTGGAGAAAGGTTACAGAGTCGGTAAGGTGTATGAGGTTTGGCATTTTTCTGAAAAACCTGATACTCTTTTTGCTGATTACATTATGACCCATCTGAAAGGGAAACAGGAGGCATCGGGCTATCCCTCATGGTGTGTTGACTCCGCGGCCAAAGAGCGATACGTTCAGCAATATTTTGAAAAGGAAGGGATCCGTCTAGAGCCGGGGAACATAACTGTAAACCCCGCCAAGAGACAAATGTCCAAACTGATTTTAAACAGTCTGTGGGGTAAGTTTGGGGAAAGAAATTACCGTCTAAACACAACCTTGATTAAAACCCCTGAACAGTTTATAGAATTTATGTTTTCCAAACAACATGCAGTATCACACTTTCAATTCTTAAATGACCACGTGGCACAGGTCCAGTGGAGGGCCCCTAAAGATTTCCCCACCAAACAGGGGAACGTTAATGTTTTCATAGCGGTTTTTACCACGGCTTACGCCCGGCTTGAACTGTACAACTTAATGGATCAGTTGCAGGAACGCACGCTCTATCATGATACTGACTCTGTAATCTTTGTCACCAGGCCAGGGGATTGGGTCCCTCCCCTCGGGGACTACCTTGGGGAGTTAACGAGCGAACTAGATCCTCAGGACCACATAGTGGAGTTTGTTTCAGGGGGTCCTAAGACTTACGCATACAGAACGGCTGCGGGTAAGACCTGTATGAAAGTTAAGGGTTTCACTCTGAAACATTGTAACAACAAGCTCATTAACATCAAGTCTCTGACGACCCTGGTAGAAAGTTTTGTAACCGAGAAAGACGCGCCTCCTCGTGAGATTATTACAGCCGGAAATCAGATCTATCGCAATAAAAAGGGGTACACGTTGGAAAATAGATCACTAAACAAACGGTTCAGGGTGGTGTACAATAAAAGAGTCTTGAAGACTGATTATACCACTCTGCCTTATGGATATTAGCGGTGGTTTTGATAACAGACTTCAACACCCTTTCTCCTGTATTATAGCCGGTCCCTCCAATTCGGGGAAGAGCTATCTTATAAAGAACATCATAGAAGATGTGGACGCAACCGTGTCCCAAGCTCTTGACAACATAGTGTGGCGTTACTCTTGCTGGCAACCTCTCTACGATGATTTGGCTTCGAAAAAAAATAATCTGAAATTTGTGCAAGGTCTCCCCGCCTCGTTGTGTGACGATGACTTGTTCCCGCCCGGTCAAACTAATCTAGTGATCCTTGATGACCTGATGGAGCAGGCCGGTGACAACAGTGAAGTGGAAAAAGCTTTCACAAAGTACACTCATCATAGGAATTTAAGTATTATTTATTTAGTTCAAAATCTATTTTTTCAAGGTAAAAAAAGCCGCACTATTAATTTAAATGCCAATTATATAATTCTTTTTAAATACCCCAGAGATAAACTACAGGTCACCGTCTTGGCTCGTCAAATGTACCCTAACCAGACCAAGTTCTTTTTGGAGGCATTTGAGGATGCCACCAAAAAACCCTACGGGTACTTGATTGCGGACTTAAAAGCACAAACCCCAGAAGACTTTCGCCTCAGAACAGGTTTGTGCCCGCCCGATTGGCCGGCAGTGTATGTGCTAAAGAAAAGGAAATAAATAAGAATGTCTGTTCGGATTAAAAGAAATCTGCCGCTTTTGCAAATGTTATTTGAGGGGAGCCCGCGCCATAGGAAAGCTGTGCTGGCAGGGGCCCCCTCGGATTTGATCGAGACCCTGTGTGAAATAGCTTTTAACATCTTACGCGGTAATATACCCCTAACCCCTTCTCAACATTCTAAACTCAAAAAACAAAAAGCGGTTATCAAGATCATCGCTAATAAGAAGTATTCTATTAAAAGAAAAAGAAAGAAGATTAATCAAACCGGGGGTTTTATAGGACCGCTGTTGAGCATAGCCGTGCCTTTCCTAACCAGTCTTCTAGCTTCCAGAGTGGGTTAATAATGGAATATGCTCAGAAAATTTTTTTGATCCCTCAGGAGCAGCTTGAGAAACTGAGAAAAAATGTTGTCGGGCCAGAGCCCATTAGACAAACGGCCGAAAACAACCTGGACTCTGAAATGAAAGCTATACAGGCCAGGGCCGATTTAAATCAGTATTCCAAAGCCCAGTTGTATACCAACACGTTACAGCGCTACCTCCGTCTGGTTAGACAGGGTGAAAAAGATCAAAACATTTTAACTTTAACCATGGCCTCTCAAGAAAATGGTTCTGGGGCTGATGCGGGGGGAACGGTTGATAAAGATGTTGCGGTGACCGAACCTGTAGAGAGTTCAGAGGGAGATGTTGTAACGGATGTTTTGAGAAACATGCCGGCCAGAAGCAAAAGACATGCAGAATATATCCTGCACAAAATGGTTCAGAAACCGTGGGTAACGGCTTGGAATGAACAGGGTGAATTTGTTTTTAAAGGACAACTGATCAAAGGTTCACACATGTTTGATTTGTTGAAGAGTGTCACTAGCACTAATAAGGTACCCGATAGTCGCCGACCTGTAGGCTGGAATGCTTTCCTACAGGCGATGGCCTGTCTGAACATGCCCCAATCCACAGTTCCTAACCAGGAAACGCGACAAAAAATCCGTCTGTGTAAAGAGGTGGAGCCTGATCTGACTCCGATATCTCATTACTCTGACCGTGCTGAGCGACCATCCTCAGGATCTATCCATCGTTGGGAAGCTTATTAATCTCATGTTTTTATTTGTCTCCCCTGTAAATAATGACCCGACAAACAATTTTTTATTTTATTTTTTTTATTTTCAAATGTTGTACATTTATTTATAACATAACCCCTGCTTTGTATAAGAATTGTGTTGAATAAAAACAAAACTAATGATTAAAAGGCTGTTTTCATTATTTTTTCACCTTAACACGCATGACATCTATTAAAATCCTCACAAGAACACCCCATCTGTATACATGTCTGGCTAGGGTCGTAAGTCATTGTGTTATAAGGGGGGGTCCACAGTGTCCTGACAAACTCTGCCACTTTTTTATCATTTTGGCCTAAATCCTCACTGTACAAGGCCATAATATCGGGGTATGACCTTCCTTTAGATCTATTATATAAGAAAAACACACAGTGTTGACCACAAGTGAAGGTCTGAAGACTTTGTACTTGACGACAGCTGTAAATGGTTTCTTGACAGTTGTTGAGCAGAAAGTTATTGATCTTCCGAGGGAAAGGTCTGAAATCTGGGGGGTTTCCATAGGAATCAAAAAATTCACCACGTTGGTCCTCCCTTAGATAAATAACCAGCCAATGTTCTCCGGGCATATTTTTAGGGTGTGTGTTGATTATGTACATTGCAGGTAAATTCTTGATCTTAAATTTAGGCAGCTGATCGCAGGCGTAGACTCCTTGAAACAGTTTCCGTGAGCCGGCCAGGGCATTCATGATGTGGTTGAGATCTCTGGTGTTCATTTTAATAATAATCATACAGAACGTTTCTCCTCTGATGCACCTCAATAATGTTGTCAAACACAGCATACACGACCATATTTACAGTGCGTGGTAGAGGCTGCTTGAAACGCATCTCCAAACGCATATTGCCCGTCTTCATCAGTGAAAAATGTTGTCCACACTCTTCGTCAGGGGCCAGGTTGAAACCGTACAGGGTGTAACCGCTGCAGTATTCCCGGCGATCGATCAGCAGAGTTTGATCCTTGAGATGGCGACCCTTAGCCAGTACTAGACTGTAATATTCACGAACCGCATTGCCGTTTTCAAAGTCAGGTTGAAAAGGTCTGGATGGAACCTGCACACCATCGACGTACAATACTATAAATTCCACGTTATAATGTTTAAAGTTAAAGGGGTTCTTGTTGTAAACCCCGGTAAATGCATCATTATCCACAAGACCTATAATAACCTGTTTTGGGAGCTGTCCTAGAAACAGATTTTCCTGGTTCATCACCCGTGTCCCTGCGGGGATACTGTGGACTTTCATATAGACTCTTTCGATCGGGTACTCGGCGTTTGCCGTCATTAACGCCTGCGCGTGTCCTAGTTTAACCGCCGGGGAGACGGACACTTTTTTCACAAACAGCGAGGCCGATAATATGGTCAGTTTATATTTTTCCGTATCAGGGGTCATCAGACAAAAAGCACTTTTACTACGGATCATTTTAATTTTTATGTCTACCCCGTTGAGCATGA
The DNA here is from genome assembly GCF_036373705.1 of Amia ocellicauda. Classification (NCBI taxonomy): domain Eukaryota; kingdom Metazoa; phylum Chordata; class Actinopteri; order Amiiformes; family Amiidae; genus Amia; species Amia ocellicauda. The sequence goes on from NW_027102659.1 coordinate 60,487, forward strand.
GTTTTTCTTGGAAAAATATGTCTGCATGGATATGCCCCATTAGCTCAAAGGTCCTCCCTTCTGTTGAAGAGGCAGTTCTTTTTTGCAAACCCTTATTGAGTCCCTCTGGATCCTTGTCGTCCATAGCTTCCGAGATGTCTTTGAAGAAAAGGCCGGGGCTGAACTGTTTGCTTAGGGTCTCCTCACTATAATTAAGTTTACACTCCATCATGGCTCTATAGGGGTAAGTATTGCTGCTTTGACTAATGAGCCGATCTCTTAGGGTCACATCCACCTGTGAAAACATGGTGGCCACCGGGTAATTGATGACCCCAGCGATGGCCGTCTTCTCGATTGCATCGCCATCCTAATCAGTCACTTTACAGTTCATTAAAATAAATGTGTTATTCAAATCAGTATAATCCTCGCCATTGCCAGCTATAAAAAACTCCAGAGGGGCCGTGTTTGAAATTGCAGATAGAGGGGGAATCTCTACATATATGATCTTATCTATACTCGTTTGAGTGTATGGAACTGTAAACAGATCCAGTTCTGATTTGACGCATACTTCCGATAGACTGTGGAAAAAAGACATGTTTAAAAGATGTATCCTGAGGCTCTATTTTTCTTTCTTTGAGACTTTCTTTTTGCAGGTTTTTTCTTGTGCTGCTTCCTTCTCCGAGTGTTTCCACGATATGTTGGAGAATGAGAGATTCTTCGTTTTTTGTTAGCCACGGATCTTCGTCGCCCTGGTGGACACATGCTGTTTCTTCTTTTACCCCCCCTCCTCGCCATTACCATGAGACCCGAACCCTCCTGATGCTCATGGCTAGCTGCCCGGTTCATAACATTGGTGAACACGTCACTAACAATATTTTTAGCCGCTGATTTCAAGTGGGGTCTGGCTATAGCAAAGCCTCTCTTAAGCAGGGGTACGGCCATTCTAAAGAGACCACGAAAGAGTCCTCCTAGACCGGCGCCATACATTGTGGGGGCTCCTACAAAACCGGGCAAGCCGTTCCATCTTGCATCTTGTAATAATCCACATAGGCGCTAGGATCTACATAACCCCTCGAGGTAGCCATTTTAATAATGTACACACTGTTTCAGGGGTCGAAAATGTAGTTTGACATTAACTTTACCGAAGCGGAAGGGTACGTTGATATTCTGATCCGATTTTACTTCGATCGTGATGTTGTCAAAGTGGGTCATTGAGACTGGTACGTAGTGTGGTTTGTCATAAGTAATTGTGACCATGTCATTGCTTTTACCTTTAATAAGTACATTTCTCAAAAGGGGGACATAACTATCCCAGACCCTCTGGTGGGTTATGATATCCGTATACACATAAAGAGTGTAAAAGCAGCCACACCACTTCTGAGAACCTGCTCTCTGTGTCAGAATAGAACCCTAATATACGCCCCAGTTGGCCGCTGGTTTGAATGCTAATACCTGGTTTTGACACCTTGTACACTCTGTTTTTAATAGGGTTGTAATATAGCTTGATGTTGGGGGTGCCTTCTGAGAACTGTTTATGCATCTCATCTAATATTTTATCCACATTGTCATAATAACCTCCTTGTATCGTGAATGTCCATTGACTCTTTTTAACATCATCAAAAATGGCGAAAGTGGCATCCTTATCTTGTAAAACAGCCCAAGTGTAAGGATACTGTATTTCCGCCAACCCCACTTCCCACGACCCCCTTAGATCTATAGATTTTCCAAATTCCAAATATTTCATTTTTAGGGTATATATCGAGAGAGGCGTTACTGGGTAGAGTCACGTAGAAGCCTCCTGATTCGATCTTGAGTATCGAAAGTAATGCCCCCAACACACCCGCGGGCATGTTGTTATAAGGATTGAATATCGCAAACCTGTTGTTCCGGGACCCAACTATTGAACTTTTCAGGCCATCCAAGCCATTTCATCAACACATATTTTTTCCGGTTCTGGGTTTTTTCAGCTAATATCTTTTCAACTCTGTATACACTGTCTTTACCCACAATAATTTTTTGTAACTCGGCTTCGTAAAACGTTCCTTCTATATTCTCCCCGTCATAGTCTTTTAACCGGTACACGGGGGGGTCTCTAGCCAACTGTTTGGTAACTGTAAAAGTACTCCTTAGCTTTGAAACGCGAACCACATCACAGATGTTGAACTTATAAGTAGTTTTTCCCTTCTTAATAAATGGTCCGTATAATTTTTTATAGACCTTAAAAGAATTACTTTGATCCACATCTATAGGCTTCATTTTAATACTGGTGTGATACCCTTGGTTGTAAGTATCGATAAAATCCTGAACTTTATCAAAATACTTGAACGTGTTGACCGCTGTAAAATATCTCCACATTTTGGTCTTTATGGTGCGGTTAAACCTCTCCACTACCGATGCCTTAAGCTCATTACCGGTGGTGAAATGATGTATTTTGTGTCTCTTCAGTAGATTCTGAAATTCTCTGTTGAGAAACTCTTTTCCTTTATCAGTCTGCAGTTTTTTAGGACATCGACCCTGGGACAATATATCCTCAAAGGCCCTTGTCACCGCCCGACCTGTTGTATTATGTAGAATGCGAGCCCAGGCATATTTTGATAACACATCGATACACATCAACATCAATTTGTGACCATTGTTATGTTTTGATAAATTTGACATATCGACTAGATCCATTTGCCATTGTGAGTCTATGTCAGTTGCATATACGCGGTTTCTTTTAAAGTTAATCCTGAGAGGTTTATGTAAGGTATAGGCGTCTTGTTCCCGTAACCATTCTGAAACAACCACATCATTAACCTTCACTCCGGCCTCAGCGAGTCCTCTTTGAAAACCCTTCTTACCCGCCAAACCCCCAATCTTGGCTGGGTTGTAGTATAGTTCCTGCATTTGGGGAGCTTGCCGAGTCATTCTGTCAAATAACCACACAGACCCACACTATGCGCAAAGTTTTTATACAAGGTTTTTTATTCAACTTCAGGAGAGCAGATACCCCTTTTTAGACATTTGAGAAAAGTATAACATACACAACAATTTTTTCTACGGTCCAGACAAAAAGAAATCAGATGATTGGTTACTTGATCTATATCAACAAATATACCTGTTTCTTTATCTTGTAGGCACACACCTCAGTTACATATGTAAATAAAACAACAATATGACCTATTTTAAAAGTAAACAGAGGTGTATTAAACATGCTCAGTAAAAGGTCATACAGATGTTGATGAAATGGCCTAATATCATTCTTGGCCCCCTTGAGCGCTTCATCCCAGTGTTCGTACCCCCCGGTCTTTGTTACAGCAGCCATTAACTTTTCCAGGTTTGAAAGTTGATCCTCATCGATGGTTAAATCTGTAGAGAAAAGGCTCGCGTTGGCTACTTTTCTGTCAAGCACATGGTGTAATAGCGCTCTCAGGTTAGCTGCAGAGTGTTGATGACAGAACCAGTTGCAGAAGCAGTCCAGGGTCTGAGGTCTTGGAGAGTAACCGCAGTCAAAGGGTTCCAGAGTGTATACAAAATCTGGGGAATAGAACCAGGGGTGATCCCGGGTTTGAAGAGGCCTGTAGAGCCTGTCGACGTCCGCAGCTTTCAGGTAAGACATTCTCTTTAATTTTCAACCATGATTGAATTGTTGCGCCTTTTATCCTATCTCTTCACTACGTCACGACACACCGCCCTCTTAGAAGAGAGTAGCCCCTGAGCCGTCAGACCCCCCTCCAAAACCCCACACGTCGTCTGTTTTATCATCGTCGTCGTCATTCAAGGGGGATATATAATCCATAATCCAGCATATTCTCCTTCTAACCAAATCCAGTTGCGAACATTTGGTCAAGATGTCAAAACCATCATTTATACAGTTTATGACCTCTTTCAAGAACGGCCAGTCCACGGCGTCAAACATAATTTCAGTAACCTGTTTTTCTGGATCCTCCACACCCCCTTCAATAGGGTTTGTAATCAGGGTACTGCTAAACAAAACCTTACGATCTGTAGTTAGAGATAGACTCTTCACCACTCTACCGTAGTTCTGCAAGCTTTCCCATTCACACCTTTCAAAACCCTGAGTCGGAGACTCCATTTCGCATTCTCTTGGACCCTCTTGCAAGCCTTCTAGAGTCTTATCCACAAGCCCCAGATCTCTCCAGGCCATCACCTTCAACCAGTCCTCATAAGAGTATTCAATTACCGTCTCAAAAGGTTCCAACGTACCCTCCTTCTCTCCCAAAGCAAAAAGCTCCACTCCAACATAGCTGGGATCCCTTTTAAAGCGGTAACCCCGTCGAGCCCCCCAGAACAACACCCAGGAGCATTCAATCTTCAAATTGGTGAGTACAGGAACCCTTGCCCGGGATTGTTTCTTGCGGGGTTTCATGTTGATGTCGCTGGACATGTTGAAGAAGCGGGATGTTTCTGATGCTGAGAATTAAAGAGGTATTGCCTAAAAGCAGCGCGGGTTCTTAAATAGAGAGGAGAGTTTCGGGGCGTTGCCTTCAGAGGGGTGGGGGTATTTATGGGTGGCCTTGATGTTCAGGGTTTTATGGGTGTACACTTTCTGACGGATATGACGTAGGAATAATTAAGGAAATAACTCTACCTAAAATCACGCCCCCCAATTATGACGTAGGAATATTAATAAGCTTAGGGCATACGTCATAACAAAATAGGCTGCGCCCAAAAAACCCTACTATCTACTCTTATGTAGTTGAAGGCGCAGTATAGCTCTGATAGTCTGGTGGTGACGGAAGACCACCAGCCGTTTGAACAAGCCATTCAGCATCACCTTGTTGGGCTAAGTGCAGGCACTGTCAGAGCGCAGGGCGTCCTGCCTTTGAAAGAGTTTCCGAAGTGTCCTGATGTGCCCTTTAGCAATGCCAAACAGGTCTGTGAAAATGGCATCCTTTCGCGGCACTTCAGACGCCATCTCACAGTCTAGCCGACCTGAAATGCCTGAGCCCGTTTTACCAGCAGGCTTCAACGGTAACCGTTTGAAGCAAGACGTGGCGGTGTCAGTTTCCGTAGTGTAGCGGTTATCACGTTCGCCTAACACGCGAAAGGTCCCCGGTTCGAAACCGGGCGGAAACAGCCTGCTGTGGGCCGGCCCTTTTCGTCCTGTTTGCCCTCGTGGTTCCCCGGAGGCGGTGGGTAGCTTTTCTTCATTGGAGTGCCCGAAATCGGTGCTCTCAGAGCGTCCGTCCGTCGACAGGTTGAAATTGTAAATGCTGGTGTAGCCACTTTTAATTAAAATCTGATGATGATGATGATGATGATGTTGTTGTTGTTGTTCTTGTTGTCATCGTGATCGCCGTCATTATTATTGTTAAAGTAAAGCAGTAGTTAGATTTGTTGCTACCGTAAGGTGTAGAAGGCACAATAGCTCTGTGATTGTCTGATGGTGGCACAAGACGAGCAGCAGCTGTTTGAACAAGCCATTGAGCATCACCTTGTTGGGGTAAGTGTAAGTCTTGTCATAGCTCAGGGCATTCTTCCTTTAAAAGAGTTTCCAAAGTGTCCTGATGTGCCCTTGAGCAATGCAATATAGGTCAGTGAAAATAGAAACCTTTATCTCACAGGCAGGCCCACGGGAAACGCCTGTGCGCGTTTTACCAGCCTGCTTCGATGGGAGCCAATCGAAACCCCAGGACAGGTTGGTTTCTGTAGTGTAGTGGCTATCATGTTCGCCTCACACGCGAAAAGTCCCCGGTTCGAAACTTGGCAGAAACAACCCGCGGTGCACGCGTGCCAGTGCCGTGTTACCCGTCCTCATCTCTCTGCCCCATGGCCGGCCGTCGTTTTCTCTTCCTCGGAGTGGCAAGAAATCCTGACCTTGAGAACAAATGATCGCAGAAGGGTAGCTTTGCGAGGCGCTGGAACTGACACTTTTAAAATCGATACATGTCGTTGCTGTTGCAATACGACCGTAGCAGGATCGGTGACATTGCTGTTACTCTTATGTAGTTGAAGGCACAAAATAGCTCTGATAGTCTGGTGGTGACGGAAGACCACCAGCCGTTTGAACAAGCCATTCAGCATCACCTTGTTGGGCTAAGTGCAGGCACTGTCTGATCGCAGGGCGTCCTGCCTTTGAAAGAGTTTCCGAAGTATCCCGAAATCGGTGCACTCAGAGCGTCCGTCCGTCGACAGGTTGAAATTGTAAACGCTGGTGTAGCCACTTTTAATTAAAATCTGATGATGATGATGATGATGTTGTTGTTGTTGTTCTTGTTGTCATCGTGATCGCCGTCATTATTATTGTTAAAGTAAAGCAGTAGTTAGATTTGTTGCTACCGTAAGGTGTAGAAGGCACAATAGCTCTGTGATTGTCTGATGGTGGCACAAGACGAGCAGCAGCTGTTTGAACAAGCCATTGAGCATCACCTTGTTGGGGTAAGTGTAAGTCTTGTCATAGCTCAGGGCATTCTTCCTTTAAAAGAGTTTCCAAAGTGTCCTGATGTGCCCTTGAGCAATGCAATATAGGTCAGTGAAAATAGAAACCTTTATCTCACAGGCAGGCCCACGGGAAACGCCTGTGCGCGTTTTACCAGCCTGCTTCGATGGGAGCCAATCGAAACCCCAGGACAGGTTGGTTTCTGTAGTGTAGTGGCTATCATGTTCGCCTCACACGCGAAAAGTCCCCGGTTCGAAACTTGGCAGAAACAACCCGCGGTGCACGCGTGCCAGTGCCGTGTTACCCGTCCTCATCTCTCTGCCCCATGGCCGGCCGTCGTTTTCTCTTCCTCGGAGTGGCAAGAAATCCTGACCTTGAGAACAAATGATCGCAGAAGGGTAGCTTTGCGAGGCGCTGGAACTGACACTTTTAAAATCGATACATGTCGTTGCTGTTGCAATACGACCGTAGCAGGATCGGTGACATTGCTGTTACTCTTATGTAGTTGAAGGCACAAAATAGCTCTGATAGTCTGGTGGTGACGGAAGACCACCAGCCGTTTGAACAAGCCATTCAGCATCACCTTGTTGGGCTAAGTGCAGGCACTGTCTGATCGCAGGGCGTCCTGCCTTTGAAAGAGTTTCCGAAGTATCCCGAAATCGGTGCACTCAGAGCGTCCGTCCGTCGACAGGTTGAAATTGTAAACGCTGGTGTAGCCACTTTTAATTAAAATCTGATGATGATGATGATGATGTTGTTGTTGTTCTTGTTGATGTTGTTGTTGTTGTTGTTGTTCTTGTTGTCGTCGTAGTCGCCGTCATTATTAATGTTAAAGTAAAGCAGTAGTTAGATTTGTTGCTACCGTAAGGTGCAGAAGGCACAATAGCTCTGTGATTGTCTGATGGTGGCACAAGACGAGCAGCAGCTGTTTGAACAAGCCATTGAGCATCACCTTGTTGGGGTAAGTGTAAGTCTTGTCATTGCTCAGGGCGTTCTTCCTTTGAAAGAGTTTCCAAAGTGTCCTGATGTGCCCTTGAGCAATGCAAAATAGGTCAGTGAAAATAGAAACCTTTATCTCACAGGCTGGCCCACGGGAAACGCCTGTGTGCATTTTACCAGCCGGCTTCGATAGGAGTTATTCGAAACACCAGGACGGGTTGGTTTCCGTAGTGTAGTGGCTATCACGTTCGCCTAACGCACGAAAGGTCCCCGGTTTGAAACCGGGCGGAAAGAGCCTGCTGTGGGCCGGCCCTTTCCGTCCTGCTTGCCCTCGTGGTTCCCCGGAGGTGGTAGGTGGCTTTCCTTCATTGGAGTTCCCGAAATTGTTGGACTCAGAGCGTCCGTCCGTCGACAGGTTGAAATTGTAAACGCTGGTGTAGCCACTTTTAATTAAAATCTGATGATGATGTTATTGTTGTTGTTGTTGTTGTTGTTGTTCTTGTTTTTCTTTTTGTCGTCGTGGTCGCCGTCATTATTATTGTTAAAGTAAAGCTACCGTAAGGTGTAGAAGGCACAATAGCTCTGTGATTGTCTGATGGTGGCACAAGACGAGCAGCAGCTGTTTGAACAAGCCATTGAGCATCACCTTGTTGGGGTAAGTGTAAGTCTTGTCATAGCTCAGGGCGTTCTTCCTTTAAAAGAGTTTCCAAAGTGTCCTGATGTGCCCTTGAGCAATGCAAAATAGGTCAGTGAAAATAGAAACCTTTATCTCACAGGCTGGCCCACGGGAAACGCCTGTGCGCGTTTTACCAGCCGGCTTCGATGGGAGCCATTCGAAACACCAGGACAGGTCGGTTTCCGTAGTGTAGTGGCTATCACGTTCGCCTCACACGCGAAAGGTCCCTGGTTCGAAACCGGGCGGAAACAACCCGCGGTGCACGCGTGCTAGTGCCGTGTTATCTGTCCCTGTAACGCGGCCGGCCATCCCTCGGAGTGTCAAGAAATCCTGACCTTGAGAACAAACAATCACAGAAGGGTAGCTTTGCGAGGCGCTGGAACTGACAGTTTTAAAATCGATACATGTTGTTGCTGTTACAATACGACCGTAGCAGGATCGGCGACATTGCTGTTACTCTTATGAGTAGATAGTAGGGTTTTATGGGCGCGGCCTATTTTGTTATGACGTATGCCCTAAGCTTATTAATATTCCTACGTCATAATTGGGAGGCGTGATTTTAGGTAGAGTTATTTCCTTAATTATTCCTACGTCATATCCGTCAGAAAGTGTACACCCATAAAACCCTGAACAACAAGGCCGCCCATAACCTGTTGTTCTTGTTTTTCTTGTTGGTCAACTGTAGAGTGTGAATGGGTCGGCTCTTCCTGTAGTGTTTGGGGGTCTTTTTTAAATATACATGTAATGGTTTAGTAAATCTAAACCGTTATAAGATCAACAAGTTCTGTTGTCTGTAATGGTCCCAGGTCTTAACAATGCCAGTTTTGAATAGTGCGTTTATCATATTCACACTGTCTCTGTCTGTCTCTCTCTCTCTCTCGCCCAATCATTTTATAAGATCAACAAGTTCTGTTGTCTGTTATGATCCCAGGTCCTAACAATGCCTGTTTTGCATAGGGTACTTATGTTATCCACACTGTATCTGGCTCTGTCTCTCCCCTCAAATTTAATTAAAAATAAAATTAAAAAAGAGGGTGTGTGTGTGGGTGTTTGTGTGTATAGGTTAATTGTTTTTGTAAAAAAAAAAAAAAAAAGCTGTGGTTATATTTTATCTCTCACATAATGTGTTCAGTCGTTTTACTTAAATACATTCTAGGGTCTTAAAGCTCATAAGAGTTAGACTTAAGATAAGGATATGCTTTTAAGGTATTTTAGCAGTCTCAATCCCTGATGATAAGGAATCGTTTAAAAAATAAAAACAACTGATCACTCAATGCTAAATAGATCACAACACTCAAGGCTAAATCACTCACACCATGGGTGGCGGGGGTGGGCTCAGACAACAGTACGTATGGCATGTGGTATCAAAACATTCAGAATACTTTTAACCTATATAATTTATAAGCTTTGTAAAATAAACCCAAATATCTCTTTTGCGGGGATAAACGCTGTTCTGAGTAGTTTGTGACTTGTTTAATACCAAACAAAGCATCGCTATTAAAAAAAAAAAAAAAATCACTGTAAAAGCGCTAGTTATTTTAGATCTTTATAGTTAGTTTCTTGGCTCAGGTTGTTTTTTAGCGCTTATAAAGGCCTGCAATATTCTTAGTGGTTTGTTGACTATAGGTCTTGATGCACAAAGGCCAGACCAGAACAATGCCTTACAAGCAGATCCGGCATGTGGCCATCAGTATAAGTATGAAGGTCTGGTCTTCAGCTCGACAGACTCATACTGACCTTTCGATTTAAGACTAAAGATCAACAATGTCCGGAAACAACATCAGCGACTTCGATTTAAACGAGTTTTTAGGCAAGTCTTCAGATTCTTTTCATTGACTCAGAGCGTGTTGTGTGCATGTATTGTAAATAAGGCTATAACATCTGTTTTAAGTTTTGTAAAATTATTTTTCAGCCAGTCAACAGGAGTTAATTCCAAACGCTGAGGAGATCATCTGGAACAACGACGGTAAGATTTTTGTGTTTGCGCTCATGGGTTCTTATGTATGGGTGTGTGTGGTTTTGAAGCGGCTCATTAGAGTTATGAAAACGTTTTAATATATATTAATGCCGGTCTCTTTAATTACACAGAAACTATCGAAAGGCCTGTGATTAATGTCTCGACCAAGAGAAGTGGTTGTCCCTAGACAGGCTGTCTGCCGACCGGGTAAGAACTAAACCCCTGTTTGTTTGTATAACGTTTCTGTAAGATGTTTGAGTCCAGTTTTGTTAATTTTAAAAAAATTATCCTGTCTAACAGTATTAAGAAACGTGGTTCGAGACAACGAAAGGCCTTCCACATCGAGGGCTTGTTTCGTTTTACCTTCGAGAACCGTAACCTTTCAAGAATCTGAAAGGCCGTCAGCCCCGGTATCTGATAGCTGTGAGTATATGTCTGCAGCCTGTAAGAGGTTAAAGCTTTTTATAAAGCGGTGTGGTTAAAGGTTAAACATGTCTCTTACCTTCACAGCGGTGCAAAAAGCTAAACCAGCCGAAAAACATAAGAAACGATTATTCTGTGGAGGTAAGTAAGATCTTTCAAACTTTAATGTTTTTAAAAGGGCTTTGTTTGCCCGTTGAGGGCTAATATTTAAGCGATGGGTGACCGTTTCCTGTAGGGCGGGGGGTTCTGGGAAAGATCTTTAGAAGTCCGGACAGATCTAGGCTTGTTTCTGGGGAACGTGTTTAGAAATGACCGATTGCCGTACCGTCTGGTTAGGAAGTAAAGCCGTCCGAAAGGGTTTAGTAAGTTGTTTGGCTTATCTCCCGCTATTATACTTCTGTTTTAAAGTGGTTGTAGGAAAAGGCTTGAAGGTGTTCATTGTATTTAATATTTAAACAGATCGTGAAAACGTTTGTGAAACAGGAAGTCCCGGGATCAGGAAGCGTTTACACTTGGAAGGTTCGTTTAAAAATGAAATGTTGTTGTGTGTGTGTGTGTTTTATTAACAATATTACAGTTTTTAAAGAAACATTTAAGAAACAGTTTATTTACAGCGGCTTCTCTGTTTTACATTTATTATCAAGTCCTAATAAATATATTGTCTGTAAATAATAAGGCGTTGTAGTGAATGTCTAAGGCTATTTTCAAAGGTCTAAAAAAGCTAAAGGTTTTGAATGTGCTGGACATGTTGTTTTAAGTTTGATTTCTGTCTCCGTTTAAAGATGTAAATGTAATGTATATTTTTATTCTTCCCAAGACTCTTGGGATAGTCATTCTGTGGATGAGCTATTGAGGACAATTACCCCGTCTAAGTGGGATCAAACATCTTCCCCGGTGAGATCACCGAGAGGATCCCCCACGGTGGTCTTGGAGACCCCCCAACATCTACTCAGGCCACAGCCTTCTGGGGGTAATTCAACACCCCAGATTCAGCCCGCCGCATTGTCGGGCGGAACAAATACAGGCATCCAACAACCTCAGGGGTCGCCGTCAGTCAGGGCTGACACACCACCCAACGACGGCCTGGTTTCAACATCGTCCCCCCAGACCCGTTTCTTGGCTACAGAAACGCGGAACAGTACCCCGCGCTTGGCCAGGGTGTCACCGCAAACGCCTTCTTGGTCTCCGTCCATGAGTATACGCTCGCTCCCTGCCTCCTTCGACCGAGATTTACCGGAGCGACCATCCTTTGAAGCTGAGCCAGGCCACCAGCCCCCGGAGCTACTTCCTGAAGGTCGGCATGAGTTGCTACATACTTAGTTACAAAATCAAAGACTTGTGTTAGTGGGGCAAAACCTGGTGATAGAGAGCCAAAACACCCTTATTAATACCCTTACTAACGAATTGTACCGTATTTAATGTATTAATAGACACAAAACGCCTTACTATTGTGGGTTGTTGGAAAAATAAAAAATAAATTAAAAAATGTCCTGACTTGGTAAAAGAACTCACAAACTAAAGGATTATGAACATGCTAGGGCCCCAAAAAGACCTTCCCGAGAGAACATCCCCGGCCCTGTTGTGAACTCCTCTGATGTCCCAATGAACCTGGAACTATTACAAATGATAAATAATTTAAATAACCCCCAATTACCACCGATAGAATGTGAATTAACAGACTTACCGGTGAACCCCGACCTGTTACAGATGGTCAATGATCTAAATAACCACCTCCCACCGGTAGCGCTTATAGAGGTTCACCCCCTAGTTCACCCCGATTTGTTTGAAATGGTGGAGGCTTTGGAGGAGCTACCCCGACCAAATTCTGCCCCTATTATAAATTATTTGAGACAATTAGAACACAGGATGGCGGCAGAAGCAGCCATCACTATAGAGGAGGGTCTTGACATTAACCGGTTGGATATCTTTGAAGGACTTTTACAGGCTTTAAATGAGCCTCCTCAAAAAGGGGGTTTTGTAGATGTCAGCAGTGGGGGTGTTCGGAATGTGGAGGGTTCTGAGACTGATAAGGCTGTGGAGGACATGCTCTGTGAGAATGTAGGGGGTGAAGGCTTTGTTCAAAATGATGATGTGTCCAAGAGTACCAGTGATCCCGTGATTATAGATAGACCGGCCTATAACAATTTTGAAATGATTCAGCGTTTTAATTTTGCAGAACTTTTAAATTGTGACAATTATGCAGAAATATTTGTCAACATACACGAGGCCTTGCAGAAAATGCTTGAACAGGTTGCTGAAAGGGTCAGACCTCGAGATGTTGTACAGTTAGAACTCAGAGGGGATGATTTGTTTAGCAACCTATCTGTAATGCTGAGTGGAGATAATTTAGATGTCTGGCTAAAATCGAAGCGTTATTGCAAAGTAACGCAGCCATCTTAGCTGATGAAAGTCTGTCTCTGGTAATGAATGTGGTTCGTAACCCTGAGGGTGGGGCGCTTAGAAGACTGTCGAAATGCTTGAAGAACGACATAATTAGGACCAAGCTCAGGCAATTAGTGGTGAGTTCCAGTGGGGACAATAAGCTCTGTTTTGCTTACAGTTTAATAAAACTACTCACCCCCGACATGCCTGAACCCCAAGCTCTGCAAGAGGCTTTAATGCTTCATCAGAGGGCCGGCTTAAACTCTCAACAGATGGTTACCTTTTCAGACATCACCAAGTTTGAGGAGTTGTTGTCTTTAAAAATTGTTGTGTGGTACCGTTGTGAGGTAAAGGAAGTATTTGTGAAATTTCAGATACATCCTGAAACCCATACACAGACACTGTTTCTCTTCCTAAGTGATAGTCATTACTTTGGAATAAAGAGTTTGACGGCTTTTTTGGGTTGTTCGTATGTTTGTCATTGGTGTTATAAGGCCTTCATTGATAAGCTTAAGCACCGCTGTGACGGTTACTGTAACGTCTGTTTCAATCCGCAATGTCGTAAGGGTTTGGCCCCTACCATCCGATGTAAAGATTGCTTAAGGATTTGTCTCTCAGCGTTCTGTTTTTCCGAGCATAAGGTACAGAGGGCCGCTGCTGAGGGGGTTAAAAAACGGAGTTATTGTGATCAAACTAAATATTGCCCGCAGTGTTGCCTCCAGTACCGTTTTCATGAGGTTAAACCACACAAATGTCTGGAGCCGAGATGCAGGATCTGTAATGCTGATTTAACCCCGGGGTCCGAACACCAGTGCTTTATTCAGCCGGTTAAAAAGGAGCCGCCGCACAACCGGTATGTCTTTTTTGCTTTTGAATGCCGGCAAGAAAACGGGGTCCACGTTGCTAATTATATACACTGTATTGACATGTTGGATCGTGAGTGGTCAGCTAGCGGTGAGAGTTGTGTCAGGGATTTCTTTACGCGGTATCGCGGTCCAAAATACCTCAATTACACATTTATTGCCCACAATGCTAAGGGTTATGATTCTTACATTTTGATGAAGTATCTGGTGGAAAATGGGGTGACCCCAAAAATAATAGCTCAGGGTAGCAAGATCATGTGTTTCACCGACGAAGCTTTCAACTAACGTTACATAGACTCGTTAAATTTCCTCCCCATGAAATTGAGCGCTTTGCCTAAGGCTCTGGGTTTTGAGGCTCAGAAGAAAGGTTGGTTCTGCCATTTTTTTAATACTAAGGACACTCAAAATTATCGAGGGTCCTACCCGCCCGCCTCTTATTATGGGGTTGATACTATGATGTCTCATGAGAGGGAGGAATTCTTTAAATGGTACAATACGGTTAAGGGAGGTGTTTTTGATTTCCGAGAAGAGATGGCCTCTTATTGTAAAAATGATGTGGTGATCCTTAAAGAAGCCTGTGTGCGTTTCTGCGCCGAGGTTATCAACACATCGGGTCTCGACCCTTTGCAAAGTGTGACCATAACGTCTCTCTGCATGAAAATGTATCGGTCCAATTTCTTGCAGAAAAACACTATAGCGGTCACCACTTCTGACAACTATCGTGCTAGACAAAAGAACTTTTCGACTGTCTCCATACAGTGGCTGGAATACCTGAGTGCCCGGGATAACATCTTCATCAGACATGCTTTAAATCAAGGGGAAGTCAAAATGGGGCCTTACTACTTAGACGGTTTTAGCGACGTGTCCGGGCGGCGTACCGCTTATGAGTTTGCAGGTTGTATTTACCATGGCTGTCCTCAGTGCTTCGACCCAAACACCTTTAACCCCGTAACACAAAAACTCTGCGGTGATATGTACTATGATTTCCAGGAACGAATTGAAACTTTAAAAAACACCTATGGTTTGAACGTGCTGGTGATTTGGAAACACGAGTGGACGACCCTGAAGCAACAGGAAGCGGGGGTACAACGGTTTATGGAAACCTTGGACTTTCCTGAACGTCTAGAGCCCCGGGATGCGTTATTTGGGGGTCGTACCAACGCCCTCTGTTTACATTATGAGGTAAAGGAGGGTGAGAGAGTAGATTACTATGATTTCACCAGTCTGTACCCTTATGTCAACAAGACCAAAATGTACCCGGTGGGGCGTCCAACCATTGTTTATCGTGACTTTCTCGAAATCGGACATTACTTTGGTTTGATCAAAGTCACCATGTACCCTCCTCGCGAGCTGTTCTTACCCATGTTGCCTTACAGGTGTTCGGGAAAATTGATGTTCCCTCTGTGTAGAACGTGTGTGGAAACTGAAAATCAAACTACCTCTTGTCTGCACAGTGATGAAGAGAGAGCGCTGACGGGTGTCTGGTGTAGCATTGAGCTTGACAAGGCGGTGTAGAAAGGTTACAGAGTCGGTAAGGTGAATGAGGTTTGGCATTTTTCTGAAAAATCTGATACTCTTTTTGCTGATTACATTATGACCCATCTGAAAGGGAAACAGGAGGCATCGGGCTATCCCTCATGGTGTGTTGACTCCGCGGCCAAAGAGCGATACGTTCAGCAATATTTTGAAAAGGAAGGGATCCGTCTAGAGCCGGGGAACATAACTGTAAACCCCGCCAAGAGACAAATGTCCAAACTGATTTTAAACAGTCTGTGGGGTAAGTTTGGGGAAAGAAATTACCGTCTAAACACAACCTTGATTAAAACCCCTGAACAGTTTATAGAATTTATGTTTTCCAAACAACATGCAGTATCACACTTTCAATTCTTAAATGACCACGTGGCACAGGTCCAGTGGAGGGCCCCTAAAGATTTCCCCACCAAACAGGGGAACGTTAATGTTTTCATAGCGGTTTTTACCACGGCTTACGCCCGGCTTGAACTGTACAACTTAATGGATCAGTTGCAGGAACGCACGCTCTATCATGATACTGACTCTGTAATCTTTGTCACCAGGCCAGGGGATTGGGTCCCTCCCCTCGGGGACTACCTTGGGGAGTTAACGAGCGAACTAGATCCTCAGGACCACATAGTGGAGTTTGTTTCAGGGGGTCCTAAGACTTACGCATACAGAACGGCTGCGGGTAAGACCTGTATGAAAGTTAAGGGTTTCACTCTGAACCATTGTAACAACAAGCTCATTAACATCAAGTCTCTGACGACCCTGGTAGAAAGTTTTGTAACCGAGAAAGACGCGCCTCCTCGTGAGATTATTACAGCCGGAAATCAGATCTATCGCAATAAAAAGGGGTAAATGTTGGAAAATAGATCACTAAACAAACGATTCAGGGTGGTGTACAATAAAAGAGTGTTGAAGACTGATTATACCACTCTGCCTTATGGATATTAGCGGTGGTTTTGATAACAGACTTCAACACCCTTTCTCCTGTATTATAGCTGGTCCCTCCAATTCGGGGAAGAGCTATCTTATAAAGAACATCATAGAAGATGTGGACG
Organism: Amia ocellicauda; assembly: GCF_036373705.1. Classification (NCBI taxonomy): domain Eukaryota; kingdom Metazoa; phylum Chordata; class Actinopteri; order Amiiformes; family Amiidae; genus Amia; species Amia ocellicauda. The sequence goes on from NW_027102659.1 coordinate 76,664, forward strand.
CAACCAAGTCCCAAGCTCTTGACAACATAGTGTGGTGTTACTCTTGCTGGCAACCTCTCTACGATGATTTGGCTTCGAAAAAAAATAATCTGAAATTTGTGCAAGGTCTCCCCGCCTTGTTGTGTGACGATGACTTGTTCCCGCCCGGTCAAACTAATCTAGTGATCCTTGATGACCTGATGGAGCAGGCCGGTGACAACAGTGAAGTGGAAAAAGCTTTCACAAAGTACACTCATCATAGGAATTTAAGTATTATTTATTTAGTTCAAAATCTATTTTTTCAAGGTAAAAAAAGCCGCACTATTAATTTAAATGCCAATTATATAATTCTTTTTAAAAACCCCAGAGATAAACTACAGGTCACCGTCTTGGCTCGTCAAATGTACCCTAACCAGACCAAGTTCTTTTTGGAGGCATTTGAGGATGCCACCAAAAAACCCTACGGGTACTTGATTGCAGACTTAAAAGCACAAACCCCAGAAGACTTTCGCCTCAGAACAGGTTTGTGCCCGCCCGATTGGCCGGCAGTGTATGTGCTAAAGAAAAGGAAATAAATAAGAATGTCTGTTCGGATTAAAAGAAATCTGCCACTTTTGCAAATGTTATTTGAGGGGAGCCCGCGCCATAGGAAAGCTGTGCTGGCAGGGGCCCCCTCGGATTTGATCGAGACCCTGTGTGAAATAGCTTTTAACATCTTACGTGGTAATATACCCCTAACCCCTTCTCAACATTCTAAACTCAAAAAACAAAAAGCGGTTATCAAGATCATCGCTAATAAGAAGTATTCTATTAAAAGAAAAAGAAAGAAGATTAATCAAACCGGGGGTTTTATAGGACCGCTGTTGAGCATAGCCGTGCCTTTCCTAACCAGTCTTCTAGCTTCCAGAGTGGGTTAATAATGGAATATGCTCAGAAAATGTTTTTGATCCCTCAGGAGCAGCTTGAGAAACTGAGAAAAAATGTTGTCGGGCCAGAGCCCATTAGACAAACGGCCGAAAACAACCTGGACTCTGAAATGAAAGCTATACAGGCCAGGGCCGATTTAAATCAGTATTCCAAAGCCCAGTTGTATACCAACACGTTACAGCGCTACCTCCATTTGGTTAGACAGGGTGAAAAAGATCAAAACATTTTAACTTTAACCATGGCCTCTCAAGAAAATGGTTCTGGGGCTGATGCGGGGGGTACGGTTGATAAAGATGTTGCGGTGACCGAACCTGTTGAGAGTTCAGAGGGAGATGTTGTAACGGATGTTTTGAGAAACATGCCGGCCAGAAGCAAAAGACATGCAGAATATATCCTGCACAAAATGGTTCAGAAACCGCGGGTAACGGCTTGGAATGAACAGGGTGAATTTGTTTTTAAAGGACAACTGATCAAAGGTTCACACATGTTTGATTTGTTGAAGAGTGTCACTAGCACTAATAAGGTACCCGATAGTCGCCGACCTGTAGGCTGGAATGCTTTCCTACAGGCGATGGCCTGTCTGAACATGCCCCAATCCACAGTTCCTAACCAGGAAACGCGACAAAAATTCCATCTGTGTAAAGAGGTGGAGCCTGATCTGACTCCGATATCTCATTACTCTGACCGTGCTGAGCGACCATCCTCAGGATCAATCCATCGTTGGGAAGCTTATTAATCTCATGTTTTTATTTGTCTCCCCTGTAAATAATGACCCGACAAACAATTTTTTATTTAATTTTTTTTATTTTCAAATGTTGTACATTTATTTATAACATAACCCCTGCTTTGTATTAGAATTGTTTTGAATAAAAACAAAACTAATGATTCAAAGGCTGTTTTCATTATTTTTTCACCTTAACACGCATGACATCTTTTAAAATCCTCACAAGAACACCCCATCTGTATACATGGCTGGCTAGGGTCGTAAGTCATTGTGTTATAAGGGGGGGTCCACAGTGTACTGACAAACTCTGCCACTTTTTTATCATTTTGGCCTAAATCCTCACTGTACAAGGCCATAATATCGGGGTATGACCTTCCTTTAGATCTATGATATAAGAAAAACACACAGTGTTGACCACAAGTGAAGGTCTGAATACTTTGTACTTGACGACCGCTGTAAATGGTTTCTTGACAGTTGTTGAGCAGAAAGTTATTGATCTTCCGAGGGAAAGGTCTGAAATCCGGGGGGTTTCCATAGGAATCAAAAAATTCACCACGGTGGTCCTCCCTTAGATAAATAGCCAGCCAATGTTCTCCGGGCATATTTTTAGGGTGTGTGTTGATTATGTACATTGCAGGTAAATTCTTGATCTTAAATTTAGGCAGCTGATCGCAGGCGTAGACTCCTTGAAACAGTTTCCGTGAGCCGGCCAGGGCATTCATGATGTGGTTGAGCTCTCTGGTGTTCATTTTAATAATAATCATACAGAACGTTTCTCCTCTGATTCACCTCAATAATGTTGTCAAACACAGCATACACGACCATATTTACAGTGCGTGGTAGAGGCTGCTTGAAACGCATCTCCAAACGCATATTGCCCGTCTTCATCAGTGAAAAATGTTGTCCACACTCTTCATCAGGGGTCAGGTTGAAACCGTTCAGGGTGTAACCGCTGCAGTATTCCCGGCGATCGATCAGCAGAGTTTGATCCTTGAGATGACGACCCGTAGCCAGTACTAGACTGTAATATTCACGAACCGCATTGCCGTTTTCAAAGTCAGGTTGAAAAGGTCTGGATGGAACCTGCACACCATCGACGTACAACGCTATAAATTCCGCGTTAAAATGTTTAAAGTTAAAGGGGTTCTTGTTGTAAACCCCGGTAAATGCATCATTATCCACGAGACCTATAATAACCTGTTTTGGGAGCTGTCCTAGAAACAGATTTTCCTGGTTCATCACCCGTGTCCCTGCGGGGATACTGTGGACTTTCATATAGACTCTTTCGATCGGGTACTTGGCGTTTGCCGTCATTAACGCCTGCGTGTGTCCTAGTTTAACCGCCGGGGAGACGGACACTTTCTTCACAAACAGCGAGGCCAATAATATGGTCAGTTTATATTTTTCAGTATCAGGGGTCATCAGACAAAAAGCACTTTTACTACGGATCATTTTAATTTTAATGTCTACCCCGTTGAGCATGAGTTTTTCTTGGAAAAATATGTCTGCATGGATATGCCCCATTAGCTCAAAGGTCCTCCCTTCTGTTGAAGAGGCCGTTCTTTTTTGAAAACCCTTATTGAGTCCCTCTGGATCCTTGTCGTCCATAGCTTCCGGGATGTCTTTGAAGAAAAGGCCGGGGCTGAACTGTTTGCTCAGGGTCTCCTCACTATAATTAAGGATACACTCCATCATGGCTCTATAGGGGTAAGTATTGCTGCTTTGACTAATGAGCCGATCTCCCAGGGTCACATCCACCTGTGAAAACATGGTGGCCACCGGGTAATTGATGACCCCAGCGTTGGCCGTCTTCTCGATTGCATCGCCATCCTCATCAGTCACTTTACAGTTCATTAAAATAAATGTGTTATTCAAATCAATATAATCCTCGCCATTGCCAGCTATAAAAAACTCCAGAGGGGCCGTGTCTGAAATTTCCACGATATGTTGGAGAATGAGAGATTCTTCGTTTTTTGTTAGCCACGGATCTTCGTCGCCCCCTGGTGGACACATGCTGTTTCTTCTTTTACCCCCCCTCCTCGCCATTACCATGAGACCCGAACCCTCCTGATGCTCATGGCTAGCTGCCCGGTTCATAACATTGGTGAACACGTCACTAACAATATTTTTAGCCGCTGATTTCAAGTGGGGTCTGGCTATAGCAAAGCCTCTCTTAAGCAGGGGTACGGCCATTCTAAAGAGACCACGAAAGAGTCCTCCTAGACCGGCGCCATACATTGTGGGGGCTCCTACAATACCGGGCAAGCCGTTCCCGGCTTGCATCTTGTAATAATCCACATAGGCGCTAGGATCTACATAACCCCTCGAGGTAGCCATTTTAATAATGTACACACTGTTTCAGGGGTCGAAAATGTAGTTTGACAATAACTTTACCGAAGCGGAAGGGTACGTTGATATTCTGATCCGATTTGACTTCGATCGTGATGTTGTCAAAGTGGGTCTTTGAGACTGGTACGTAGTGTGGCTTGTCATAAGTAATTGTGACCATGTCATTGCTTTTACCTTTAATAAGTACATTTCTCAAAAGGGGGACATAACTATCCCCGACCCTCTGGTGGGTTATGATATCCGTATACACATAAAGAGTGTAAAAGCCGCCCCACCACTTCTGAGAACCTGCTCTCTGTGTCAGAATAGAACCCTAATATACGCCCCAGTTGGCCGCTGGTTTGAATGCTAATACCTGGTTTTGACACCTTGTACACTCTGTTTTTAATAGGGTTGTAATATAGCTTGATGTTGGGGGTGCCTTCTGAGAACTGTTTATGCATCTCATCTAATATTTTATCCACATTGTCATAATAACCTCCTTGTATCGTGAATATCCATTGATTTTAACATCATCAAAAATGGCGAAGGTGGCATCCTTATCTTGTAAAACAGCCCAAGTGTAAGGATACTGTATTTCCGCCAACCCCACTTCCCACGACCCCCTTAGATCTATAGATTTTCCAAATTGTACCGTGTAACTGGATATTTCATTTTTAGGGTATATATCGAGAGAGGCGTTACTGGGTAGAGTCACGTAGAAGCCTCCTGATTCCATCTTGAGTACCGAAAGTAATGCCCCCAACCTACCCACGGGCATGTTGTTATAAGGATTGAATATCGCAAACCTGTTGTTCCGGGACCCAACTATTGAACTTTTCAGGCCATCCAAGCCATTTCACCAACACGTATTTTTTCCGGTTCTGGGTTTTTTCAGCTAATATCTTTTCAACTCTGTATACACTGTCTTTACCCACAATAATTTTTTGTAACTCGGCTTCGTAAAACGTTCCTTCTATATCCTCCCCGTCATAGTCTTTTAACCGGTACACGGGGGGGTCTCAAGCCAACTGTTCGGTAACTGTAAAATATTCGTCAGAAAATGTTTGTTCATAACCTTTGGCAAAAGTACTCCTTAGCTTTGAAACGCGAACCACATCACCGATGTTGAACTTATAAGTAGTTTTTCCCTTCTTAATAAATGGTCCGTATAATTCTTTATAGACCTTAAAAGAATTACTTTGATCAACATCTATAGGCTTCATTTTAATACTGGTGTGATACCCTTGGTTGTAAGCATCGATAAAATCCTGAACTTTATCAAAATACTTGAACGTGTTGACCGCTGTAAAATATCTCCAGATTTTGGTCTTCATGGTGCGGTTAAACCTCTCCACTACCAATGCCTTAAGCTCATTACCGGTGGTGAAATGATGTATTTTGTGTCTCTTCAGTAGATTCTGAAATTCTCTGTTGAGAAACTCTTTTCCTTTATCAGTCTGCAGTTTTTTAGGACATCGACCCTGGGACAATATATCCTCAAAGGCCCTTGTCACCGCCCGACCTGTTTTTTTATGTAGAATGCGAGCCCAGGCATATTTTGATAACACATCGATACACATCAACATCAATTTGTGACCATTGTTATGTTTTGATAAATTTGACATATCGACTAGATCCATTTGCCATTGTGAGTCTATGTCAGTTGCATATACGCGGTTTCTTTTAAAGTTAATCCTGAGAGGTTTATGTAAGGTATAGGCGTCTTGTTCCCGTAACCATTCTGAAACAACCACATCATTAACCTTCACTCCGGCCTCAGCGAGTCCTCTTTGAAAACCCTTCTTACCCGCCAAACCCCCAATCTTGGCTGGGTTGTAGTATAGTTCCTGCATTTGGGGAGCTTGCCGAGTCATTCTGTCAAATAACCAAACAGACCCACACTATGCGCAAAGTTTTTATACAAGGTTTTTTATTCAACTTCAGGAGAGCAGATACCCCTTTTTAGACAATTGAGAAAAGTATAACATACACAACAATTTTTTCTACGGTCCAGACAAAAAGAAATCAGATGATTGGTTACTTGATCTATATCAACAAATATACCTGTTTCTTTATCTTGTAGGCACACACCTCAGTTACATATGTAAATAAAACAACAATATGACCTATTTTAAAAGTAAACAGAGGTGTATTAAACATGCTCAGCAAAAGGTCATACAGATGTTGATGATATGGCCTAATATCATTCTTGGCCCCCTTGAGCGCTTCATCCCAGTGTTCGTACCCCCCGGTCTTTGTTACAGCAGCCATTCACTTTTCCAGGTTTGAAAGTTGATCCTCATCGATGGTTAAATCTGTAGAGAAAAGGCTCGCGTTGGCTACTTTTCTGTCAAGCACATGGTGTAATAGCGCTCTCAGGTTAGCTACAGAGTGTTGATGACAGAACCAGTTGCAGAAGCAGTCCAGAACATTCCCCATGTTCAAAGTCCCTTAGTTCAGGTCAGAGTCTGAATCAGTGGCGTAGATGTCGAATTCTTCGTCGCTGCCCCCAGCTTTAACTTCTTTACGGAAGAAATAAGCTTTTAGCTTGCCAGCGGTTTTTCTACTCGGCTCATCCAGGTCATTGACCAGCTGCCCAAGTTTCTCTATTATAAACGGCTCCTTTTTCAGCTCCAGCAAAATCTCATCTATGATTTTCTGGACTTGTCCCGCAGTGACATGTATGTGGGAGTAAGACAGCGCCTTGATTAGTGCCGGTTTCAGCCACGGTTTGTTCAGTCTTCTGTAAAACACGTTGAAATAGAACAGGAAATAGTAACGGTCTGGTTCAAACAAACAACTGTGTCTCAACTGACTGGGGTGATTCACTTCACACCCCCGACAGACTTCTTTCAGAGCTCGGTCGATGAGAGCACTCAGAATATACACCAGGGTGCTTTTAACCACTCTGCTTACTTGGTCACATACCCCGGGCATAAATCCTGCGTCTTCATCACGCCCCTGGGACAGTCCGATGCTCATTGGGTCGCCTGGTGGTTTGTGGGGTGTTTCTACATCCATTGGACTGACCCCCTCCTGAGACGCACAGACGGTAGACAGTTCGGCAAAATCGAGGCCCTCCATGAGCTCCAGAGGCTGGGGATCCCCGAGACTCATTTGGACATCCATCGCACCGCATGTTGTTTCGTCCTGAGGGACCGGGGTCTGAGGTCTTGGAGGGTAACCGCAGTCAGAGGGTTCCAGAGTGTATATAAAATCTGGGGAATAGAACCAGGGGTGATCCCGGGTTTGAAGAGGCCTGTAGAGCCTGTCGACGTCCGCAGCTTTCGGGTAAGACATTCTCTTTAATTTTAAACCATGAATGAATTGTTGCGCCTTTTATCCTATCTCTTCACTACGTCACGACACACCGCCCTCTTAGAAGAGAGTAGCCCCTGAGCCGTCAGACCCCCCTCCAAAACCCCACACGTCGTCGGTTTTATCATCGTCGTCGTCATTCAAGGGGGATATATAATCCATAATCCAGCATATTCTCCTTCTAACCAAATCCAGTTGCGAACATTTGGTCAAGATGTCAAAACCATCATTTATACAGTTTATGACCTCTTTCAAGAACGGCCAGTCCACGGCGTCAAACATAATTTCAGTAACCTGTTTTTCTGGATCCTCCACACCCCCTTCAATAGGGTTTGTAATCAGGGTACTGCTAAACAAAACCTTACGATCTGTAGTTTGAGATAGACTCTTCACCACTCTACCGTAGTTCTGCAAGCTTTCCCATTCACACCTTTCAAAACCCTGAGTCGGAGACTCCATTTCGCATTCTCTTGGACCCTCTTGCAAGCCTTCTAGAGTCTTATCCACAAGCCCCAGATCTCTCCAGGCCATCACCTTCAACCAGTCCTCATAAGAGTATTCAATTACCGTCTCAAAAGGTTCCAACGTACCCTCCTTCTCTCTTAAAGCAAAAAGCTCCACTCCAACATAGCTGGGATCCCTTTTAAAGCGCAGGGCGACCTGCCTTTGAAAGAGTTTCCAAAGTGTCCTGATGTGCCCTTTAGCAATGCCAAACAGGTCTGTGAAAATGGCATCCTTTCGCGGCACTTCAGACGCCATCTCACAGTCTAGCCGACCTGAAATGCGTGAGCCCGTTTTACCAGCAGGCTTCAACGGTAACCGTTTGAAGCAAGACGTGGCGGTGTCAGTTTCCGTAGTGTAGCGGTTATCACGTTCGCCTAACACGCGAAAGGTCCCCGGTTCGAAACCGGGCGGAAACAGCCTGCTGTGGGCCGGTCCATTTCATCCTGTTTGCCCTTGTGGTTCCCCGGAGGCGGTGGGTAGCTTTTCTTCATTGGAGTGCCCGAAATCGGTGCTCTCAGAGCGTCCGTCCGTCGACAGGTTGAAATTGTAAACGCTGGTGTAGCCACTTTTAATTAAAATCTGATGATGATGATGATGATGATGTTGTTGTTGTTGTTCTTGTTGTTGTTCTTGTTGTCATCGTGGTCGCCGTCATTATTATTGTTAAAGTAAAGCAGTAGTTAGATTTGTTGCTACCGTAAGGTGCAGAAGGCACAATAGCTCTGTGATTGTCTGATGGTGGCACAAGACAAGCAGCAGCTGTTTGAACAAGCCATTGAGCATCACCTTGTTGGGGTAAGTGTAAGTCTTGTCATAGCTCAGGGCGTTCTTCCTTTGAAAGAGTTTCCAAAGTGTCCTGATGTGCCCTTTAGCAATGCCAAACAGGTCAGTGAAAATGGCATCCTTTCGCCGCACTTCAGACGACATCTCACAGCCTAGCCGACCTGAAACACCTGAGCCCGTTTTACCAGCAGGCTTTAACGGTAACCATTTGAAGTGCCCGCAATCGATGCACTCAGAGCGTCCGTCCGTCGACAGGTTGAAATTGTAAACGCTGGTGTAGCCACTTTTAATTAAAATCTGATGATGATGATGATGATGATGTTGTTGTTTTGTTCTTGTTGTCATCGTGGTCGCCGTCATTATTATTGTTAAAGTAAAGCAGTAGTTAGATTTGTTGCTACCGTAAGGTGTAGAAGACAACAGTAGGTATGGCGTGTGATATCAAAACATTCAGAATACTTTTAACCTATATAATTTATAAGCTTTGTAAAATAAACCCAAATATCTCTTTTGCGGGGATAAACGCTGTTCTGAGTAGTTTGTGACTTGTTTAATACCAAACAAAGCATCGCTATAAAAAATAAATAAAAAAATCACTGTAAAAGCGCTAGTTATTTTTGATCTTTATAGTTATTTTCTAGGCTCAGGTTGTTTTTTAGCGCTTATAAAGGCCTGAAATATTCTTAGTGGTTGTTGACTATAGGTCTTGATGCTTAAAAATGTTTTTTTGAGAGACCAAAAGGTTCTAATAAAAGTTTAGAGTAGAGAGGAGAGAGATCGTCTCCATCTTGGTTTCTATTTGAAATTTGATGCAGTGTCATTTTATTGGTTGGTTTTGATATGTTAATTGGTAACAGGGTGGCACAAAGGCCAGACCAGAACAATGCCTTACAAGCAGATCCGGCATGTGGCCATCAGTATAAGTATGAAGGTCTGGTCTTCAGCTCGACAGACTCACACTGACCTTTCGATTTAAGACTAAAGATCAACAATGTCCGGAAACAACATCAGCGATTCGATTTAAACGAGTTTTTAGGCAAGTCTTCAGATTATTTTCATTGACTCAGAGCGTGTTGTGTGCATGTATTGTAAATAAGGCTATAACATCTGTTTTAAGTTCTGTAAAATTATTTTTCAGCCAGTCAACAGGAGTTAATTCCCAACGCTGAGGAGATCATCTGGAACAACGACGGTAAGATTTTTGTGTTTGCGCTCATGGGTTCTTATGCATGGGTGTGTGTGGTTTTGAAGCGGCTCATTAGAGTTATGAAAACGTTTTAATATATATTAATGCCGGTCTCTTTAATTACACAGAAACTATCGAAAGGCCTGTGATTAATGTCTCCGAGGATCGACCAAGAGAAGTGGTTGTCCCTAGACAGGCTGTCTGCCGACCGGGTAAGAACTAAACCCCTGTTTGTTTGTATAACGTTTCTGTAAGATGTTTGAGTCCAGTTTTGTTAATTTAAAAAAATTATCCTGTCTAACAGTATTAAGAAACGTGGTTCGAGACAACGAAAGGCCTTCCACATCGAGGGCTTGTTTCGTTTTACCTTCGAGAACCGTAACCTTTCAAGAATCTGAAAGGCCGTCAGCCCCGGTATCTGATAGCTGTGAGTATATATCTGCAGCCTGTAAGAGGTTAAAGCTTTTTATAAAGCGGTGTGGTTAAAGGTTAAACATGTCTCTTACCTTCACAGCGGTGCAAAAAGCTAAACCAGCCGAAAAACATAAGAAACGATTATTCTGTGGAGGTAAGTAAGATCTTTCAAACTTTAATGTTTTTAAAAGGGCTTTGTTTGCCCGTTGAGGGCTAATATTTAAGCGATGGGTGACCGTTTCCTGTAGGGCGGGGGGTTCTGGGAAAGATCTTTAGAAGTCCGGACAGGTCTAGGCTTGTTTCTGGGGAACGTGTTTAGAAATGACCGATTGCCGTACCGTCTGGTTAGGAAGTAAAGCCGTCCGAAAGGGTTTAGTAAGTTGTTTGGCTTATCTCCCGCTATTATACTTCTGTTTTAAAGTGGTTGTAGGAAAAGGCTTGAAGGTGTTCATTGTATTTAATATTTAAACAGATCGTGAAAACGTTTGTGAAACAGGAAGTCCCGGGATCAGGAAGCGTTTACACTTGGAAGGTTCGTTTAAAAATGAAATGTTGTTGTGTGTGTGTGTGTTTTATTAACAATATTACAGTTTTTAAAGAAACATTTAAGAAACAGTTTATTTACAGCGGCTTCTCTGTTTTAAATTTATTATCAAGTCCTAATAAATATATTGTCTGTAAATAATAAGGCGTTGTAGTGAATGTCTAAGGCTATTTTCAAAGGTCTAAAAAAGCTAAAGGTTTTGAATGTCCTGGACATGTTGTTTTAAGTTTGATTTCTGTCGCCGTTTAAAGATGTAAATGTAATGTATATTTTTATTCTTCCCAAGACTCTTGGGATAGTCATTCTGTGAATGAGCTATTGAGGACAATTACCCCGTCTAAGTGGGATCAAACATCTTTCCCGGTGAGATCACCGAGAGGATCCCCCACGGTGGTCTTGGAGACCCCCCAACATCTACTCAGGCCACAGCCTTCTGGGGGTAATTCAACACCCCAGATTCAGCCCGCCGCATTGTCGGGCGGAACAAATACAGGCATCCAACAACCTCAGGGGTCGCCGTCAGTCAGGGCTGACACACCACCCAACGACGGCCTGGTTTCAACATCGTCCCCCCAGACCCGTTTCTTGGCTACAGAAACGCGGAACAGTACCCCGCGCTTGGCCAGGGTGTCACCGCAAAGGCCTTCTTGGTCTCCGTCCATGAGTGTACGCTCGCTCCCTGCCTCCTTCGACCGAGATTTACCGGAGCGACCATCCTTTGAAGCTGAGCCAGGCCACCAGCCCCCGGAGCTACATCCTGAAGGTCGGCATGAGTTGCTACATACTTTGTTACAAAATCAAAGACTTGTGTTAGTGGGGCAAAACCTGGTGATAGAGAGCCAAAACATCCTTATTAATACCCTTACTAACGAATTGTACCGTATTTAATGTTTTAATAGACACAAAACGCCTTACTATTGTGGGTTGTTGGAAAAATAAAAAATAAATTAAAAAATGTCCTGACTTGGTAAAAGAACTCACAAACTAAAGGATTATGAACAAGCTAGGGCCCCAAAAAGACCTTCCCGAGAGAACATCCCCAGCCCTGTTGTGAACTCCTCTGATGTCCCAATGAACCTGGAACTATTACAAATGATAAATTATTTAAATAACCCCCAATTACCACCGATAGAATGTGAATTAACAGACTTACCGGTGAACCCCGACCTGTTACAGATGTTCAATGATCTAAATAACCACCTCCCACCGGTAGCGCTTATAGAGGTTCACCCCCTAGTTCACCCCGATTTGTTTGAAATGGTGGAGGCTTTGGAGGAGCTACCCCGACCAAATTCTGCCCCTATTATAAATGATTTGAGACAATTAGAACACAGGATGGCGGCAGAAGCAGCCATCACTATAGAGGAGGGTCTTGACATTAACCGGTTGGATATCTTTGAAGGACTTTTACAGGCTTTAAATGAGCCTCCTCAAAAAGGGGGTTTTGTAGATGTCAGCAGTGGGGGTGTTCGGAATGTGGAGGGTTCTGAGACTGATAAGGCTGTGGAGGACATGCTCTGTGAGAATGTAGGGGGTGAAGGCTTTGTTCAAAATGATGATGTGTCCAAGAGTACCAGTGATCCCGTGATTATAGATAGACCGGCCTATAACAATTTTGAAATGATTCAGCGTTTTAATTTTGCAGAACTTTTAAATTGTGACAATTATGCAGAAATATTTGTCAACATACACGAGGCCTTGCAGAAAATGCTTGAACAGGTTGCTGAAAGGGTCAGACCTCGAGATGTTGTACAGTTAGAACTCAGAGGGGATGATTTGTTTAGCAACCTATCTGTAATGCTGAGTGGAGATAATTTAGATGTCTGGCTAAAATCGAAGCGTTATTGCAAAGTAACGCAGCCATCTTAGCTGATGAAAGTCTGTCTCTGGTAATGAATGTGGTTCGTAACCCTGAGGGTGGGGCGCTTAGAAGACTGTCGAAATGCTTGAAGAACGACATAATTAGGACCAAGCTCAGGCAATTAGTGGTGAGTTCCAGTGGGGACAATAAGCTCTGTTTTGCTTACAGTTTAATAAAACTACTCACCCCCGACATGCCTGAACCCCAAGCTCTGCAAGAAGCTTTAATGCTTCATCAGAGGGCCGGCTTAAACTCTCAACAGATGGTTGCCTTTTCAGACATCACCAAGTTTGAGGAGTTGTTGTCTTTAAAAATTGTTGTGTGGTACCGTTGTGAGGTAAAGGAAGTATTTGTGAAATTTCAGACACATCCTGAAACCCATACACAGACACTGTTTCTCTTCCTAAGTGATAGTCATTACTTTGGAATAAAGAGTTTGACGGCTTTTTTGGGTTGTTCGTATGTTTGTCATTGGTGTTATAAGGCCTTCAATGATAAGCTTAAGCACCGATGTGACGGTTACTGTAACGTCTGTTTCAATCCGCAATGTCGTAAGGGTTTGGCCCCTCCATCCGATGTAAAGATTGCTTAAGGATTTGTCTCTCAGCGTTCTGTTTTTCCGAGCATAAGGTACAGAGGGCCGCTGCTGAGGGGGTTAAAAAACGGAGTTATTGTGATCAAACTAAATATTGCCCGCAGTGTTGCCTCCAGTACCGTTTTCATGAGGTTAAACCACACAAATGTCTGGAGCCGAGATGCAGGATCTGTAATGCTGATTTAACCCCGGGGTCCGAACACCAGTGCTTTATTCAGCCGGTTAAAAAGGAGCCGCCGCACAACCGGTATGTCTTTTTTGCTTTTGAATGCCGGCAAGAAAACGGGGTCCACGTTGCTAATTATATACTCTGTATTGACATGTTGGATCGTGAGTGGTCAGCTAGCGGTGAGAGTTGTGTCAGGGATTTCTTTACGCGGTATCGCGGTCCAAAATACCTCAATTACACATTTATTGCCCACAATGCTAAGGGTTATGATTCTTACATTTTGATGAAGTATCTGGTGGAAAATGGGGTGACCCCAAAAATAATAGCTCAGGGTAGCAAGATCATGTGTTTCACCGACGAAGCTTTCAACTAACGTTACATAGACTCGTTAAATTTCATCCCCATGAAATTGAGCGCTTTGCCTAAGGCTCTGGGTTTTGAGGCTCAGAAGAAAGGTTGGTTCTGCCATTTTTTTAATACTATGGACACTCAAAATTATCGAGGGTCCTACCTGCCCGCCACTTATTATGGGGTTGATACTATGATGTCTCATGAGAGGGAGGAATTCTTTAAATGGTACAATACGGTTAAGGGAGGTGTTTTTGATGACCGAGAAGAGATGGCTGCTTATTGTAAAAATGATGTGGTGATCCTTAAAGAAGCCTGTGTGCGTTTCCGCGCCGAGGTTATCAACACATCGGGTCTCGACCCTTTGCAAAGTGTGACCATAGCGTCTCTCTGCATGAAAATGTATCGGTCCGATTTCTTGCAGAAAAACACTATAGCGGTCACCACTTCTGACAACTATCGTGCTAGACAAAAGAACTTTTCGACTGTCTCCATACAGTGGCTGGAATACCTGAGTGCCCGGGATAACATCTTCATCAGACATGCTTTAAATCAAGGGGAAGTCAAAATGGGGCCTTACTACTTAGACGGTTTTAGCGACGTGTCCGGGCGGCGTACCGCTTATGAGTTTGCAGGTTGTATTTACCATGGCTGTCCTCAGTGCTTCGACCCAAACACCTTTAACCCCATAACACAAAAACTCTGCAGTGATATGTACTATGATTTCCAGGAACGAATTGAAACTTTAAAAAACACCTATGGTTTGAACGTGCTGGTGATTTGGGAACACGAGTGGACGACCCTGAAGCAACAGGAAGCGGGGGTACAACGGTTTATGGAAACCTTGGACTTTCCTGAACGTCTTGAGCCCCGGGATGCGTTATTTGGGGGTCGTACCAACGCCCTCTGTTTACATTATGAGGTAAAGGAGGGTGAGAGAGTAGATTACTATGATTTCACCAGTCTGTACCCTTATGTCAACAAGACCAAAATGTACCCGGTGGGGCGTCCAACCATTGTTTAACGTGACTTACTCGAAATCGGACATTACTTTGGTTTGATCAAAGTCACCATGTACCCTCCTCGCGAGCTGTTCTTACCCGTGTTGCCTTACAGGTGTTCGGGAAAATTGATGTTCCCTCTGTGTAGAACGTGTGTGGAAACTGAAAATCAAACTACCTCTTGTCTGCACAGTGATGAAGAGAGAGCGCTGACGGGTGTCTGGTGTAGCATTGAGCTTGACAAGGCGGTGGAGAAAGGTTACAGAGTCGGTAAGGTGTATGAGGTTTGGCATTTTTCTGAAAAATCTGATACTCTTTTTGCTGATTACATTATGACCCATCTGAAAGGGAAACAGGAGGCATCGGGCTATCCCTCATGGTGTGTTGACTCCGCGGCCAAAGAGCGATACGTTTAGCAATATTTTGAAAAGGAAGGGATCCGTCTAGAGCTGGGGAACATAACTGTAAACCCCGCCAAGAGACAAATGTCCAAACTGATTTTAAACAGTCTGTGGGGTAAGTTTGGGGAAAGAAATTACCGTCTAAACACAACCTTGATTAAAACCCCTGAACAGTTTATAGAATTTATGTTTTCCAAACAACATGCAGTATCACACTTTCAATTCTTAAATGACCACGTGGCACAGGTCCAGTGGAGGGCCCCTAAAGATTTCCCCACCAAACAGGGGAACGTTAATGTTTTCATAGCGGTTTTTACCTCGGCTTACGCCCGGCTTGAACTGTACAACTTAATGGATCAGTTGCAGGAACGCACGCTCTATCATGATACTGACTCTGTAATCTTTGTCACCAGGCCAGGGGATTGGGTCCCTCCCCTCGGGGACTACCTTGGGGAGTTAACGAGCGAACTAGATCCTCAGGACCACATAGTGGAGTTTGTTTCAGGGGGTCCTAAGACTTACGCATACAGAACGGCTGCGGGTAAGACCTGTATGAAAGTTAAGGGTTTCACTCTGAACCATTGTAACAACAAGCTCATTAACATCAAGTCTCTGACGACCCTGGTAGAAAGTTTTGTAACCGAGAAAGACGCGCCTCCTCGTGAGATTATTACAGCCGGAAATCAGATCTATCGCAATAAAAAGGGGTACACGTTGGAAAATAGATCACTAAACAAACGGTTCAGGGTGGTGTACAATAAAAGAGTGTTGAAGACTGATTATACCACTCTGCCTTATGGATATTAGCGGTGGTTTTGAAAACAGACTTCAACACCCTTTCTCCTGTATTATAGCCGGTCCCTCCAATTCGGGGAAGAGCTATCTTATAAAGAACATCATAGAAGATGTGGACGCAACCGTGTCCCAAGCTCTTGACAACATAGTGTGGTGTTTCTCTTGCTGGCAACCTCTCTACGATGATTTGGCTTCGAAAAAAAATAATCTGAAATTTGTGCAAGGTCTCCCCGCCTCGTTGTGTGGCGATGACTTGTTCCCGCCCGGTAATACTAACCTAGTGATCCTTGATGACCTGATGGAGCAGGCCGGTGACAACAGTGAAGTGGAAAAAGCTTTCACAAAGTACACTCATCATAGGAATTTAAGTATTATTTATTTAGTTCAAAATCTATTTTTTCAAGGTAAAAAAAGCCGCACTATTAATTTATATGCCAATTATATAATTCTTTTTAAAAACCCCAGAGATAAACTACAGGTCACCGTCTTGGCTCGTCAAATGTACCCTAACCAGACCAAGTTCTTTTTGGAGGCATTTGAGGATGCCACCAAAAAACCCTACGGGTACTTGATTGCGGAATTAAATGCACAAACCCCAGAAGACTTTCGCCTAAGAACAGGTTTGTGCCCGCACGATTGGCCGGCAGTCTATGTGCTAAAGAAAAGGAAATAAATAAGAATGTCTGTTCGGATTAAAAGAAATCTGCCGCTTTTGCAAATGTTATTTGAGAGGAGCCCGCGCCATAGGAAAGCTGTGCTGGCAGGGGCCCCCTCGGATTTGATCGAGACCCTGTGTGAAATAGCTTTTAACATCTTACGCGGTAATATACCCCTAACCCCTTCTCAACATTCTAAACTCAAAAAACAAAAAGCGGTTATCAAGATCATCGCTAATAAGAAGTATTCTATTAAAAGAAAAAGAAAGAAGATTAATCAAACCGGGGGTTTTATAGGACCGCTGTTGAGCATAGCCGTGCCTTTCCTAACCAGTCTTCTAGCTTCCAGAGTGGGTTAATAATGGAATATGCTCAGAAAATGTTTTTGATCCCTCAGGAGCAGCTTGAGAAACTGAGAAAAAATGTTGTCGGGCCAGAGCCCATTAGACAAACGGCCGAAAACAACCTGGACTCTGAAATGAAAGCTATACAGGCCAGGGCCGATTTAAATCAGTATTCCAAAGCCCAGTTGTATACCAACACGTTACAGCGCTACCTCCGTCTGGTTAGACAGGGTGAAAAAGATCAAAACATTTTAACTTTAACCATGGCCTCTCAAGAAAATGGTTCTGGGGCTGATGCGGGGGGAACGGTTGATAAAGATGTTGCGGTGACCGAACCTGTAGAGAGTTCAGAGGGAGATGTTGTAACGGATGTTTTGAGAAACATGCCGGCCAGAAGCAAAAGACATGCATAATATATCCTGCACAAAATGGTTCAGAAACTGCGGGTAACGGCTTGGAATGAACAGGGTGAATTTGTTTTTAAAGGACTACTGATCAAAGGTTCACACATGTTCGATTTGTTGAAGAGTGTCACTAGCACTAATAAGGTACCCGATAGTCGCCGACCTGTAGGCTGGAATGCTTTCCTACAGGCGATGGCCTGTCTGAACATGCCCCAATCAACAGTTCCTAACCAGGAAACGCGACAAAAAATCCGTCTGTGTAAAGAGGTGGAGCCTGATCTGACTCCGATATCTCATTACTCTGACCATGCTGAGCGACCATCCTCAGGATCTATCCATTGTTGGGAAGCTTATTAATCTCATGTTTTTATTTGTCTCCCCTGTAAATAATGACCCGACAAACAATTTTTTATTTTCATTTTTTATTTTTCAAATGTTGTACATTTATTTATACCATAACCCCTGCTTTGTATAAGAATTGTGTTGAATAAAAACAAAACTAATGATTCAAAGGCTGTTTTCATTATTTTTTCACCTTAACACGCATGACATCTTTTAAAATCCTCACAAGAACACCCCATCTGTATACACGGCTGGCTAGGGTCGTAAGTCATTGTGTTATAAGGGGGGGTCCACAGTGTCCTGACAAACTCTGCCACTTTTTTATCATTTTGGCCTAAATCCTCACTGTACAAGGCCATAATATCGGGGTATGACCTTCCTTTAGATCTATGAAATAAGAAAAACACACAGTGTTGACCACAAGTGAAGGTCTGAAGACTTTGTACTTGACGACCGCTGT
The DNA here is from genome assembly GCF_036373705.1 of Amia ocellicauda. Taxonomy (NCBI): domain Eukaryota; kingdom Metazoa; phylum Chordata; class Actinopteri; order Amiiformes; family Amiidae; genus Amia; species Amia ocellicauda. The sequence goes on from NW_027102659.1 coordinate 94,750, forward strand.
AAATGGTTTCTTGACAGTTGTTGAGCAGAAAGTTATTGATCTTCCAAGGGAAAGGTCTGAAATCCGGGGGGTTTGCATAGGAATCAAAAAATTCACCACGGTGGTCCTCCCTTAGATAAATAGCCAGCCAATGTTCTCCGGGCATATTTTTAGGGTGTGTGTTGATTATGTACATTGCAGGTAAATTCTTGATCTTAAATTTAGGCAGCTGATCGCAGGTGTAGACTCCTTGAAACAGTTTCCGTGAGCTGGCCAGGGCATTCATGATGTGGTTGAGCTCTCTGGTGTTCATTTTAATAATAATCATACATAACGTTTCTCCTCTGATTCACCTCAATAATGTTGTCAAACACTGCATACACGACCATATTTACAGTGCGTGGTAGAGGCTGCTTGAAACGCATCTCCAAACGCATATTGCCCATCTTCATCAGTGAAAAATGTTGTCCACACTCTTCGTCAGGGGTCAGGTTGAAACCGTACAGGGTGTAACCGCTGCAGTATTCCCGGCGATCGATCAGCCGGGAGTTTGATCCTTGAGATGGCGACCCGTAGCCAGTACTAGACTGTCATATTCACGAACCACATTGCCGTTTTCAAAGTCAGGTTGAAAAGGTCTGGATGGAACCTGCACACCATCGAAGTACAACGCTATAAATTCCGCGTTATAATGTTTAAAGTTAAAGGGGTTCTTGTTGTAAACCCCGGTAAATGCATCATTATCCACGAGACCTATAATAACCTGTTTTGGGAGCTGTCCTAGAAACAGATTTTCCTGGTTCATCACCCGTGTCCCTGCGGGGATACTGTGGACTTTCATATAGACTCTTTCGATCGGGTACTTGGCGTTTGCCGTCATTAACGCCTGCGCGTGTCCTAGTTTAACCGCCGGGGAGACGGACACTTTTTTCACAAACAGCGAGGCCGATAATATGGTCAGTTTATATTTTTCAGTATCAGGGGTCATCAGACAAAAAGCACTTTTACTACGGATCATTTTAATTTTAATGTCTACCCCGTTGAGCATGAGTTTTTCTTGGAAAAATATGTCTGCATGGATATGCCCCATTAGCTCAAAGGTCCTCCCTTCTGTTGAAAAGGCCGTTCTTTTTTGCAAACCCTTATTGAGTCCCTCTGGATCCTTGTCGTCCATAGCTTCCGGGATGTCTTTGAAGAAAAGGCCGGGGTTGAACTGTTTGCTTAGGGTCTCCTCACTATAATTAAGTATACACTCCATCATGGCTCTATAGGGGTAAGTATTGCTGCTTTGACTAATGAGCCGATCTCCCAGGGTCACATCCACCTGTGAAAACATGGTGGCCACCGGGTAATTGATGACCCCAGCGTTGGTCGTCTTCTCGATTGCATCGCCATCCTCATCAGTCACTTTACAGTTCATTAAAATAAATGTGTTATTCAAATCAATATAATCCTCGCCATTGCCAGCTATAAAAAACTCCAGAGGGGCCGTGTCTGAAATTGCAGAAAGAGGGGGAATCTCTACATATATGATCTTATCTATACTCGTTTGAGTGTATGGAACTGTAAACAGATCCAGTTCTGATTTGACGCATTCTTCCGATAGACTGTGGACAAAAGACATGTTTAAAAGATGTATCCTGAGGCTCTATTTTTCTTTCTTTGAGACTTTCTTTTTGCAGGTTTTTTCTTGTGCTGCTTCCTTCTCCGAGTGTTTCCACGATATGTTGGAGAATGAGAGATTCTTCGTTTTTTGTTAGCCACGGATCTTTGTCGCCCCCTGGTGGACACATGCTGTTTCTTCTTTTACCCCCCTCCTCGCCATTACCATGAGACCCGAACCCTCCTGATGCACATGGCTAGCTGCCCGGTTCATAACATTGGTGAACACGTCACTAACAATATTTTTAGCCGCTGATTTCAAGTGGGGTCTGGCTATAGCAAAGCCTCTCTTAAGCAGGGGTATGGCCATTCTAAAGAGACCACGAAAGAGTCCTCCTAGACCGGCGCCATACATTGTGGGGGCTCCTACAATACCGGGCAAGCCGTTCCATCTTGCATCTTGTAATAATCCACATAGGCGCTAGGATCTACATAACCCCTCGAGGTAGCCATTTTAATAATGTACAAACTGTTTCAGGGGTCGAAAATGTAGTTTGACATTAACTTTACGGAAGCGGAAGGGTACGTTGATATTCTGATCCGATTTTACTTCGATCGTGATGTTGTCAAAGTGGGTCTTTGAGACTGGTACGTAGTGTGGTTTGTCATAAGTAATTGTGACCATGTCATTGCTTTTACCTTTATTAAGTACATTTCTCAAAAGGGGGACATAACTATCCCCGACCCTCTGGTGGGTTATGATATCCGTATACACATAAAGAGTGTAAAAGCCGCCCCACCACTTCTGAGAACCTGCTCTCTGTGTCAGAATAGAACCCAAATATACGCCCCAGTTGGCCGCTGGTTTGAATGCTAATACCTGGTTTTGACACCTTGTACACTCTGTTTTTAATAGGGTTGTAATATAGCTTGATGTTGGGGGTGCCTTCTGAGAACTGTTTATGCATCTCATCTAATATTTTATCCACATTGTCATAATAACCTCCTTGTATCGTGAATGTCCATTGACTCTTTTTAACATCATCAAAAATGGCGAAGGTGGCATCCTTATCTTGTAAAACAGCCCAAGTGTAAGGATACTGTATTTCCGCCAACCCCACTTCCCACGACCCCCTTAGATCTATAGATTTTCCAAATTGTACCGTGTAACTGGATATTTCATTTTTAGGATATATATCGAGAGAGGCATTACTGGGTAGAGTCACGTAGAAGCCTCCTGATTCCATCTTGAGAATCGAAAGTAATGCCCCCAACACACCCGCGGGCATGTTGTTATAAGGATTGAATATCGCAAACCTGTTGTTCCGGGACCCAACTATTGAACTTTTCAGGCCATCCAAGCCATTTCATCAACACATATTTTTTCCGGTTCTGGGTTTTTTCAGCTAATATCTTTTCAACTCTGTATACACTGTCTTTACCCACAATAATTTTTTGTAACTCGGCTTCGTAAAACGTTCCTTCTATATCCTCCCTGTCATAGTCTTTTAACCGGTACACGGGGGGGTCTCTAGCCAACTGTTCGGTAACTGTAAAATATTCGTCAGAAAATGTTTGTTCATAACCTTTGGCAAAAGTACTCCTTAGCTTTGAAACGCGAACCACATCACCGATGTTGAACTAATAAGTAGTTTTTCCCTTCTTAATAAATGGTCGGTATAATTTTTTATAGACCTTAAAAGAATTACTTTGATCAACATCTAAAGGCTTCATTTTAATACTGGTGTGATACCCTTGGTTGTAAGCATCGATAAAATCTTGAACTTTATCAAAATACTTGAACGTGTTGACCGCTGTAAAATATCTCCACATTTTGGTCTTTATGGTGCGGTTAAACCTCTCCACTACCGATGCCCTAAGCTCATTACCGGTGGTGAAATGATGTATTTTGTGTCTCTTCAGTAGATTCTGAAATTCTCTGTTGAGAAACTCTTTTCCTTTATCAGTCTGCAGTTTTTTAGGACATCGACCCTGGGACAATATATCCTCAAAGGCCCTTGTCACCGCCCGACCTGTTTTATTATGTAGAATGCGAGCCCAGGCATATTTTGATAACACATCGATACACATCAACATCAATTTGTGACCATTGTTATGTTTTGATAAATTTGACATATCGACTAGATCCATTTGCCATTGTGAGTCTATGTCAGTTGCATATACGCGGTTTCTTTTAAAGTTAATCCTGAGAGGTTTATGTAAGGTATAGGCGTCTTGTTCCCGTAACCATTCTGAAACAACCACATCATTAACCTTCACTCCGGCCTCAGCGAGTCCTCTTTGAAAACCCTTCTTACCCGCCAAACCCCCAATCTTGGCTGGGTTGTAGTATAGTTCCTGCATTTGGGGAGCTTGCCGAGTCATTCTGTCAAATAACCAAACAGACCCACACTATGCGCAAAGTTTTTATACAAGGTTTTTTATTCAACTTCAGGAGAGCAGATACCCCTTTTTACACATTTGAGAAAAGTATAACATACACAACAATTTTTTCTACGGTCCAGACAAAAAGAAATCAGATGATTGGTTACTTGATCTATATCAACAAATATACCTGTTTCTTTATCTTGTAGGCACACACCTCAGTTACATATGTAAATAAAACAACAATATGACCTATTTTAAAAGTAAACAGAGGTGTATTAAACATGCTCAGCAAAAGGTCATACAGATGTTGATGATATGGCCTAATATCATTCTTGGCCCCCTTGAGCGCTTCATCCCAGTGTTCGTACCCCCCGGTCTTTGTTACAGCAGCCATTCACTTTTCCAGGTTTGAAAGTTGATCCTCATCGATGGTTAAATCTGTAGAGAAAAGGCTCGCGTTGGCTACTTTTCTGTCAAGCACATGGTGTAATAGCGCTCTCAGGTTAGCTACAGAGTGTTGATGACAGAACCAGTTGCAGAAGCAGTCCAGAACATTCCCCATGTTCAAAGTCCCTTAGTTCAGGTCAGAGTCTGAATCAGTGGCGTAGATGTCGAATTCCTCGTCGCTGCCCCCAGCTTTAACTTCTTTACTGAAGAAATAAGCTTTTAGCTTGCCAGCGGTTTTTCTACTCGGCTCATCCAGGTCATTGACCAGCTGCCCAAGTTTCTCTATTATAAACGGCTCCTTTTTCAGCTCCAGCAAAATCTCATCTATGATTTTCTGGACTTGTCCCGCAGTGACATGTATGTGGGAGTAAGACAGCGCCTTGATTAGTGCCGGTTTCAGCCACGGTTTGTTCAGTCTTCTGTAAAACACGTTGAAATAGAACAGGAAATAGTAACGGTCTGGTTCAAACAAACAACTGTGTCTCAACTGACTGGGGTGATTCACTTCACACCCCCGACAGACTTCTTTCAGAGCTCGGTCGATGAGAGCACTCAGAATATACACCAGGGTGCTTTTAACCACTCTGCTTACTTGGTCACATACCCCGGGCATAAATCCTGCGTCTTCATCACGCCCCTGGGACAGTCCGATGCTCATTGGGTCGCCTGGTGGTTTGTGGGGTGTTTCTACATCCATTGGACTGACCCCCTCCTGAGACGCACAGACGGTAGACAGTTCGGCAAAATCGAGGCCCTCCATGAGCTCCAGAGGCTGGGGATCCCCGAGACTCATTTGGACATCCATCGCACCGCATGTTGTTTCGTCCTGAGGGACCGGGGTCTGAGGTCTTGGAGGGTAACCGCAGTCAGAGGGTTCCAGAGTGTATACAAAATCTGGGGAATAGAACCAGGGGTGATCCCGGGTTTGAAGAGGCCTGTAGAGCCTGTCGACGTCCGCAGCTTTCGGGTAAGACATTCTCTTTAATTTTAAACCATGAATGAATTGTTGCGCCTTTTATCCTATCTCTTCACTACGTCACGACACACCGCCCTCTTAGAAGAGAGTAGCCCCTGAGCCGTCAGACCCCCCTCCAAAACCCCACACGTCGTCGGTTTTATCATCGTCGTCGTCATTCAAGGGGGATATATAATCCATAATCCAGCATATTCTCCTTCTAACCAAATCCAGTTGCGAACATTTGGTCAAGATGTCAAAACCATCATTTATACAGTTTATGACCTCTTTCAAGAACGGCCAGTCCACGGCGTCAAACATAATTTCAGTAACCTGTTTTTCTGGATCCTCCACACCCCCTTCAATAGGGTTTGTAATCAGGGTACTGCTAAACAAAACCTTACGATCTGTAGTTTGAGATAGACTCTTCACCACTCTACCGTAGTTCTGCAAGCTTTCCCATTCACACCTTTCAAAACCCTGAGTCGGAGACTCCATTTCGCATTCTCTTGGACCCTCTTGCAAGCCTTCTAGAGTCTTATCCACAAGCCCCAGATCTCTCCAGGCCATCACCTTCAACCAGTCCTCATAAGAGTATTCAATTACCGTCTCAAAAGGTTCCAACGTACCCTCCTTCTCTCCCAAAGCAAAAAGCTCCACTCCAACATAGCTGGGATCCCTTTTAAAGCGCAGGGCGACCTGCCTTTGAAAGAGTTTCCAAAGTGTCCTGATGTGCCCTTTAGCAATGCCAAACAGGTCTGTGAAAATGGCATCCTTTCGCGGCACTTCAGACGCCATCTCACAGTCTAGCCGACCTGAAATGCGTGAGCCCGTTTTACCAGCAGGCTTCAACGGTAACCGTTTGAAGCAAGACGTGGCGGTGTCAGTTTCCGTAGTGTAGCGGTTATCACGTTCGCCTAACACGCGAAAGGTCCCCGGTTCGAAACCGGGCGGAAACAGCCTGCTGTGGGCCGGTCCATTTCATCCTGTTTGCCCTCGTGGTTCCCCGGAGGCGGTGGGTAGCTTTTCTTCATTGGAGTGCCCGAAATCGGTGCTCTCAGAGCGTCCGTCCGTCGACAGGTTGAAATTGTAAACGCTGGTGTAGCCACTTTTAATTAAAATCTGATGATGATGATGATGATGATGTTGTTGTTGTTGTTCTTGTTGTTGTTCTTGTTGTCATCGTGGTCGCCGTCATTATTATTGTTAAAGTAAAGCAGTAGTTAGATTTGTTGCTACCGTAAGGTGCAGAAGGCACAATAGCTCTGTGATTGTCTGATGGTGGCACAAGACAAGCAGCAGCTGTTTGAACAAGCCATTGAGCATCACCTTGTTGGGGTAAGTGTAAGTCTTGTCATAGCTCAGGGCGTTCTTCCTTTGAAAGAGTTTCCAAAGTGTCCTGATGTGCCCTTTAGCAATGCCAAACAGGTCAGTGAAAATGGCATCCTTTCGCCGCACTTCAGACGACATCTCACAGCCTAGCCGACCTGAAACACCTGAGCCCGTTTTACCAGCAGGCTTTAACGGTAACCATTTGAAGCAAGAGGCAGCGGTGTCAGTTTCCGTAGTGTAGCGGTTATCACGTTCGCCCAACGCGCGAAAGGTCCCCGGTTCGAAACCGGGCGGAAACAGCCTACTGTGCCCTTTTCGTCATGCTTGCCCTCGTGGTTCCCCGGAGGCGGTGGGTGTCTTTTCTTCATTGGAGTGCCCGCAATCGATGCACTCAGAGCGTCCGTCCGTCGACAGGTTGAAATTGTAAACGCTGGTGTAGCCACTTTTAATTAAAATCTGATGATGATGATGATGATGATGTTGTTGTTTTGTTCTTGTTGTCATCGTGGTCGCCGTCATTATTATTGTTAAAGTAAAGCAGTAGTTAGATTTGTTGCTACCGTAAGGTGTAGAAGACAACAGTAGGTATGGCGTGTGATATCAAAACATTCAGAATACTTTTAACCTATATAATTTATAAGCTTTGTAAAATAAACCCAAATATCTCTTTTGCGGGGATAAACGCTGTTCTGAGTAGTTTGTGACTTGTTTAATACCAAACAAAGCATCGCTATAAAAAATAAATAAAAAAATCACTGTAAAAGCGCTAGTTATTTTTGATCTTTATAGTTATTTTCTAGGCTCAGGTTGTTTTTTAGCGCTTATAAAGGCCTGAAATATTCTTAGTGGTTGTTGACTATAGGTCTTGATGCTTAAAAATGTTTTTTTGAGAGACCAAAAGGTTCTAATAAAAGTTTAGAGTAGAGAGGAGAGAGATCGTCTCCATCTTGGTTTCTATTTGAAATTTGATGCAGTGTCAATTTATTGGTTGGTTTTGATATGTTAATTGGTAACAGGGTGGCACAAAGGCCAGACCAGAACAATGCCTTACAAGCAGATCCGGCATGTGGCCATCAGTATAAGTATGAAGGTCTGGTCTTCAGCTCGACAGACTCACACTGACCTTTCGATTTAAGACTAAAGATCAACAATGTCCGGAAACAACATCAGCGATTCGATTTAAACGAGTTTTTAGGCAAGTCTTCAGATTCTTTTCATTGACTCAGAGCGTGTTGTGTGCATGTATTGTAAATAAGGCTATAACATCTGTTTTAAGTTCTGTAAAATTATTTTTCAGTCAGTCAACAGGAGTTAATTCCCAACGCTGAGGAGATCATCTGGAACAACGACGGTAAGATTTTTGTGTTTGCGCTCATGGGTTCTTATGCATGGGTGTGTGTGGTTTTGAAGCGGCTCATTAGAGTTATGAAAACGTTTTAATATATATTAATGCCGGTCTCTTTAATTACACAGAAACTATCGAAAGGCCTGTGATTAATGTCTCGACCAAGAGAAGTGGTTGTCCCTAGACAGGCTGTCTGCCGACCGGGTAAGAACTAAACCCCTGTTTGTTTGTATAACGTTTCTGTAAGATGTTTGAGTCCAGTTTTGTTAATTTTAAAAAAATTATCCTGTCTAACAGTATTAAGAAACGTGGTTCGAGACAACGAAAGGCCTTCCACATCGAGGGCTTGTTTCGTTTTACCTTCGAGAACCGTAACCTTTCAAGAATCTGAAAGGCCGTCAGCCCCGGTATCTGATAGCTGTGAGTATATGTCTGCAGCCTGTAAGAGGTTAAAGCTTTTTATAAAGCGGTGTGGTTAAAGGTTAAACATGTCTCTTACCTTCACAGCGGTGCAAAAAGCTAAACCAGCCGAAAAACATAAGAAACGATTATTCTGTGGAGGTAAGTAAGATCTTTCAAACTTTAATGTTTTTAAAAGGGCTTTGTTTGCCCGTTGAGGGCTAATATTTAAGCGATGGGTGACCGTTTCCTGTAGGGCGGGGGGTTCTGGGAAAGATCTTTAGAAGTCCGGACAGATCTAGGCTTGTTTCTGGGGAACGTGTTTAGAAATGACCGATTGCCGTACCGTCTGGTTAGGAAGTAAAGCCGTCCGAAAGGGTTTAGTAAGTTGTTTGGCTTATCTCCCGCTATTATACTTCTGTTTTAAAGTGGTTGTAGGAAAAGGCTTGAAGGTGTTCATTGTATTTAATATTTAAACAGATCGTGAAAACGTTTGTGAAACAGGAAGTCCCGGGATCAGGAAGCGTTTACACTTGGAAGGTTCGTTTAAAAATGAAATGTTGTTGTGTGTGTGTGTGTTTTATTAACAATATTACAGTTTTTAAAGAAACATTTAAGAAACAGTTTATTTACAGCGGCTTCTCTGTTTTACATTTATTATCAAGTCCTAATAAATATATTGTCTGTAAATAATAAGGCGTTGTAGTGAATGTCTAAGGCTATTTTCAAAGGTCTAAAAAAGCTAAAGGTTTTGAATGTGCTGGACATGTTGTTTTAAGTTTGATTTCTGTCGCCGTTTAAAGATGTAAATGTAATGTATATTTTTATTCTTCCCAAGACTCTTGGGATAGTCATTCTGTGGATGAGCTATTGAGGACAATTACCCCGTCTAAGTGGGATCAAACATCTTCCCCGGTGAGATCACCGAGAGGATCCCCCACGGTGGTCTTGGAGACCCCCCAACATCTACTCAGGCCACAGCCTTCTGGGGGTAATTCAACACCCCAGATTCAGCCCGCCGCATTGTCGGGCGGAACAAATACAGGCATCCAACAACCTCAGGGGTCGCCGTCAGTCAGGGCTGACACACCACCCAACGACGGCCTGGTTTCAACATCGTCCCCCCAGACCCGTTTCTTGGCTACAGAAACGCGGAACAGTACCCCGCGCTTGGCCAGGGTGTTACCGCAAACGCCTTCTTGGTCTCCGTCCATGAGTATACGCTCGCTCCCTGCCTCCTTCGACCGAGATTTACCGGAGCGACCATCCTTTGAAGCTGAGCCAGGCCACCAGCCCCCGGAGCTACTTCCTGAAGGTCGGCATGAGTTGCTACATACTTAGTTACAAAATCAAAGACTTGTGTTAGTGGGGCAAAACCTGGTGATAGAGAGCCAAAACACCCTTATTAATACCCTTACTAACGAATTGTACCGTATTTAATGTATTAATAGACACAAAACGCCTTACTATTGTGGGTTGTTGGAAAAATAAAAAATAAATTAAAAAATGTCCTGACTTGGTAAAAGAACTCACAAACTAAAGGATTATGAACATGCTAGGGCCCCAAAAAGACCTTCCCGAGAGAACATCCCCGGCCCTGTTGTGAACTCCTCTGATGTCCCAATGAACCTGGAACTATTACAAATGATAAATAATTTAAATAACCCCCAATTACCACCGATAGAATGTGAATTAACAGACTTACCGGTGAACCCCGACCTGTTACAGATGGTCAATGATCTAAATAACCACCTCCCACCGGTAGCGCTTATAGAGGTTCACCCCCTAGTTCACCCCGATTTGTTTGAAATGGTGGAGGCTTTGGAGGAGCTACCCCGACCAAATTCTGCCCCTATTATAAATGATTTGAGACAATTAGAACACAGGATGGCGGCAGAAGCAGCCATCACTATAGAGGAGGGTCTTGACATTAACCGGTTGGATATCTTTGAAGGACTTTTACAGGCTTTAAATGAGCCTCCTCAAAAAGGGGGTTTTGTAGATGTCAGCAGTGGGGGTGTTCGGAATGTGGAGGGTTCTGAGACTGATAAGGCTGTGGAGGACATGCTCTGTGAGAATGTAGGGGGTGAAGGCTTTGTTCAAAATGATGATGTGTCCAAGAGTACCAGTGATCCCGTGATTATAGATAGACCGGCCTATAACAATTTTGAAATGATTCAGCGTTTTAATTTTGCAGAACTTTTAAATTGTGACAATTATGCAGAAATATTTGTCAACATACACGAGGCCTTGCAGAAAATGCTTGAACAGGTTGCTGAAAGGGTCAGACCTCGAGATGTTGTACAGTTAGAACTCAGAGGGGATGATTTGTTTAGCAACCTATCTGTAATGCTGAGTGGAGATAATTTAGATGTCTGGCTAAAATCGAAGCGTTATTGCAAAGTAACGCAGCCATCTTAGCTGATGAAAGTCTGTCTCTGGTAATGAATGTGGTTCGTAACCCTGAGGGTGGGGCGCTTAGAAGACTGTCGAAATGCTTGAAGAACGACATAATTAGGACCAAGCTCAGGCAATTAGTGGTGAGTTCCAGTGGGGACAATAAGCTCTGTTTTGCTTACAGTTTAATAAAACTACTCACCCCCGACATGCCTGAACCCCAAGCTCTGCAAGAGGCTTTAATGCTTCATCAGAGGGCCGGCTTAAACTCTCAACAGATGGTTACCTTTTCAGACATCACCAAGTTTGAGGAGTTGTTGTCTTTAAAAATTGTTGTGTGGTACCGTTGTGAGGTAAAGGAAGTATTTGTGAAATTTCAGATACATCCTGAAACCCATACACAGACACTGTTTCTCTTCCTAAGTGATAGTCATTACTTTGGAATAAAGAGTTTGACGGCTTTTTTGGGTTGTTCGTATGTTTGTCATTGGTGTTATAAGGCCTTCAATGATAAGCTTAAGCACCGCTGTGACGGTTACTGTAACGTCTGTTTCAATCCGCAATGTCGTAAGGGTTTGGCCCCTACCATCCGATGTAAAGATTGCTTAAGGATTTGTCTCTCAGCGTTCTGTTTTTCCGAGCATAAGGTACAGAGGGCCGCTGCTGAGGGGGTTAAAAAACGGAGTTATTGTGATCAAACTAAATATTGCCCGCAGTGTTGCCTCCAGTACCGTTTTCATGAGGTTAAACCACACAAATGTCTGGAGCCGAGATGCAGGATCTGTAATGCTGATTTAACCCCGGGGTCCGAACACCAGTGCTTTATTCAGCCGGTTAAAAAGGAGCCGCCGCACAACCGGTATGTCTTTTTTGCTTTTGAATGCCGGCAAGAAAACGGGGTCCACGTTGCTAATTATATACACTGTATTGACATGTTGGATCGTGAGTGGTCAGCTAGCGGTGAGAGTTGTGTCAGGGATTTCTTTACGCGGTATCGCGGTCCAAAATACCTCAATTACACATTTATTGCCCACAATGCTAAGGGTTATGATTCTTACATTTTGATGAAGTATCTGGTGGAAAATGGGGTGACCCCAAAAATAATAGCTCAGGGTAGCAAGATCATGTGTTTCACCGACGAAGCTTTCAACTAACGTTACATAGACTCGTTAAATTTCCTCCCCATGAAATTGAGCGCTTTGCCTAAGGCTCTGGGTTTTGAGGCTCAGAAGAAAGGTTGGTTCTGCCATTTTTTTAATACTAAGGACACTCAAAATTATCGAGGGTCCTACCCGCCCGCCTCTTATTATGGGGTTGATACTATGATGTCTCATGAGAGGGAGGAATTCTTTAAATGGTACAATACGGTTAAGGGAGGTGTTTTTGATTTCCGAGAAGAGATGGCCGCTTATTGTAAAAATGATGTGGTGATCCTTAAAGAAGCCTGTGTGCGTTTCTGCGCCGAGGTTATCAACACATCGGGTCTCGACCCTTTGCAAAGTGTGACCATAGCGTCTCTCTGCATGAAAATGTATCGGTCCAATTTCTTGCAGAAAAACACTATAGCGGTCACCACTTCTGACAACTATCGTGCTAGACAAAAGAACTTTTCGACTGTCTCCATACAGTGGCTGGAATACCTGAGTGCCCGGGATAACATCTTCATCAGAGATGCTTTAAATCAAGGGGAAGTCAAAATGGGGCCTTACTACTTAGACGGTTTTAGCGACGTGTCCGGGCGGCGTACCGCTTATGAGTTTGCAGGTTGTATTTACCATGGCTGTCCTCAGTGCTTCGACCCAAACACCTTTAACCCCGTAACACAAAAACTCTGCGGTGATATGTACTATGATTTCCAGGAACGAATTGAAACTTTAAAAAACACCTATGGTTTGAACGTGCTGGTGATTTGGAAACACGAGTGGACGACCCTGAAGCAACAGGAAGCGGGGGTACAACGGTTTATGGAAACCTTGGACTTTCCTGAACGTCTAGAGCCCCGGGATGCGTTATTTGGGGGTCGTACCAACGCCCTCTGTTTACATTATGAGGTAAAGGAGGGTGAGAGAGTAGATTACTATGATTTCACCAGTCTGTACCCTTATGTCAACAAGACCAAAATGTACCCGGTGGGGCGTCCAACCATTGTTTATCGTGACTTTCTCGAAATCGGACATTACTTTGGTTTGATCAAAGTCACCATGTACCCTCCTCGCGAGCTGTTCTTACCCATGTTGCCTTACAGGTGTTCGGGAAAATTGATGTTCCCTCTGTGTAGAACGTGTGTGGAAACTGAAAATCAAACTACGTCTTGTCTGCACAGTGATGAAGAGAGAGCGCTGACGGGTGTCTGGTGTAGCATTGAGCTTGACAAGGCGGTGGAGAAAGGTTACAGAGTCGGTAAGGTGAATGAGGTTTGGCATTTTTCTGAAAAATCTGATACTCTTTTTGCTGATTACATTATGACCCATCTGAAAGGGAAACAGGAGGCATCGGGCTATCCCTCATGGTGTGTTGACTCCGCGGCCAAAGAGCGATACGTTCAGCAATATTTTGAAAAGGAAGGGATCCGTCTAGAGCCGGGGAACATAACTGTAAACCCCGCCAAGAGACAAATGTCCAAACAGATTTTAAACAGTCTGTGGGGTAAGTTTGGGGAAAGAAATTACCGTCTAAACACAACCTTGATTAAAACCCCTGAACAGTTTATAGAATTTATGTTTTCCAAACAACATGCAGTATCACACTTTCAATTCTTAAATGACCACGTGGCACAGGTCCAGTGGAGGGCCCCTAAAGATTACTATGATTTCACCAGTCTGTACCCTTATGTCAACAAGACCAAAATGTACCCGGTGGGGCGTCCAACCATTGTTTATCGTGACTTTCTCGAAATCGGACATTACTTTGGTTTGATCAAAGTCACCATGTACCCTCCTCGCGAGCTGTTCTTACCCGTGTTGCCTTACTGGTGTTCGGGAAAATTGATGTTCCCTCTGTGTAGAACGTGTGTGGAAACTGAAAATCAAACTACCTCTTGTCTGCACAGTGATGAAGAGAGAGCGCTGACGGGTGTTACCACGGCTTACGCCCGGCTTGAACTGTACAACTTAATGGATCAGTTGCAGGAACGCACGCTCTATCATGATACTGACTCTGTAATCTTTGTCACCAGGCCAGGGGATTGGGTCCCTCCCCTCGGGGACTACCTTGGGGAGTTAACGAGCGAACTAGATCCTCAGGACCACATAGTGGAGTTTGTTTCAGGGGGTCCTAAGACTTACGCATACAGAACGGCTGCGGGTAAGACCTGTATGAAAGTTAAGGGTTTCACTCTGAACCATTGTAACAACAAGCTCATTAACATCAAGTCTCTGACGACCCTGGTAGAAAGTTTTGTAACCGAGAAAGACGCGCCTCCTCGTGAGATTATTACAGCCGGAAATCAGATCTATCGCAATAAAAAGGGGTACACGTTGGAAAATAGATCACTAAACAAACGGTTCAGGGTGGTGTACAATAAAAGAGTGTTGAAGACTGATTATACCACTCTGCCTTATGGATATTAGCGGTGGTTTTGAAAACAAACTTCAACACCCTTTCTCCTGTATTATAGCCGGTCCCTCCAATTCGGGGAAGAGCTATCTTATAAAGAACATCATAGAAGATGTGGACGCAACCGTGTCCCAAGCTCTTGACAACATAGTGTGGTGTTTCACTTGCTGGCAACCTCTCTACGATGATTTGGCTTCGAAAAAAAATAATCTGAAATTTGTGCAAGGTCTCCCCGCCTTGTTGTGTGACGATGACTTGTTCCCGCCCGGTCAAACTAATCTAGTGATCCTTGATGACCTGATGGAGCAGGCCGGTGACAACAGTGAAGTGGAAAAAGCTTTCACAAAGTACACTCATCATAGGAATTTAAGTATTATTTATTTAGTTCAAAATCTATTTTTTCAAGGTAAAAAAAGCCGCACTATTAATTTATATGCCAATGATATAATTCTTTTTAAAAACCCCAGAGATAAACTACAGGTCACCGTCTTGGCTCGTCAAATGTACCCTAACCAGACCAAGTTCTTTTTGGAGGCATTTGAGGATGCCACCAAAAAACCCTACGGGTACTTGATTGCGGACTTAAATGCACAAACCCCAGAAGACTTTCGCCTCAGAACAGGTTTGTGCCCGCCCGATTGGCCGGCAATCTATGTGCTAAAGAAAAGGAAATAAATAAGAATGTCTGTTCGGATTAAAAGAAATCTGCCGCTTTTGCAAATGTTATTTGAGAGGAGCCCGCGCCATAGGAAAGCTGTGCTGGCAAGGGGCCCCCTCGGATTTGATCGAGACCCTGTGTGAAATAGCTTTTAACATCTTATGCGGTAATATACCCCTAACCCCTTCTCAACATTCTAAACTCAAAAAACAAAAAGCGGTTATCAAGATCATCGCTAATAAGAAGTATTCTATTAAAAGAAAAAGAAAGAAGATTAATCAAACCGGGGGTTTTATAGGACCGCTGTTGAGCATAGCCGTGCCTTTCCTAACCAGTCTTCTAGCTTCCAGTGTGGGTTAATAATGGAATATGCTCAGAAAATGTTTTTGATCCCTCAGGAGCAGCTTGAGAAACTGAGAAAAAATGTTGTCGGGCCAGAGCCCATTAGACAAACGGCCGAAAACAACCTGGACTCTGAAATGAAAGCTATACAGGCCAGGGCCGATTTAAATCAGTATTCCAAAGCCCAGTTGTATACCAACACGTTACAGCGCTACCTCCGTCTGGTTAGACAGGGTGAAAAAGATCAAAACATTTTAACTTTAACCATGGCCTCTCAAGAAAATGGTTCTGGGGCTGATGCAGGGGGTACGGTTGATAAAGAAGTTGCTGTGACCGAACCTGTTGAGAGATCAGAGGGAGATGTTGTAACGGATGTTTTGAGAAACATGCCGGCCAGAAGGAAAAGACATGCAGAATATATCCTGCACAAAATGGTTCAGAAACCGCGGGTAACGGCTTGGAATGAACAGGGTGAATTTGTTTTTAAAGGACAACTGATCAAAGGTTCACACATGTTTGATTTGTTGAAGAGTGTCACTAGCACTAATAAGGTACCCGATAGTCGCCGACCTGTAGGCTGGAATGCTTTCCTACAGGCGATGGCCTGTCTGAACATGCCCCAATCAACAGTTCCTAACCAGGAAACGCGACAAAAAATCCGTCTGTGTAAAGAGGTGGAGCCTGATCTGACTCCGATATCTCATTACTCTGACCGTGCTGAGCGACCATCCTCAGGATCTATCCATCGTTGGGAAGCTTATTAATCACATGTTTTTATTTGTCTCCCCTGTAAATAATGACCCGACAAACAATTTTTTATTTTTATTTTTTATTTTTCAAACGTTGTACATTTATTTATACCATAACCCCTGCTTTGTATAAGAATTGTGTTGAATAAAAACAAAACTAATGATTCAAAGGCTGTTTTCATTATTTTTTCACCTTAACACGCATGACATCTTTTAAAATCCTCACAAGAACACCCCATCTGTATACACGGCTGGCTAGGGTCGTAAGTCATTGTGTTATAAGGGGGGGTCCACAGTGTCCTGACAAACTCTGCCACTTTTTTATCATTTTGGCCTAAATCCTCACTGTACAAGGCCATAATATCGGGGTATGACCTTCCTTTAGATCTATGATATAAGAAAAACACACAGTGTTGACCACAAGTGAAGGTCTGAAGACTTTGTACTTGACGACCGCTGTAAATGGTTTCTTGACAGTTGTTGAGCAGAAAGTTATTGATCTTCCGAGGGAAAGGTCTGAAATCCGGGGGGTTTGCATAGGAATCAAAAAATTCACCACGGTGGTCCTCCCTTAGATAAATAGCCAGCCAATGTTCTCCGGGCATATTTTTAGGGTGTGTGTTGATTATGTACATTGCAGGTAAATTCTTGATCTTAAATTTAGGCAGCTGATCGCAGGTGTAGACTCCTTGAAACAGTTTCCGTGAGCTGGCCAGGGCATTCATGATGTGGTTGAGCTCTCTGGTCTTCATTTTAATAATAATCATACATAACGTTTCTCCTCTGATTCACCTCAATAATGTTGTCAAACACTGCATACACGACCATATTTACAGTGCGTGGTAGAGGCTGCTTGAAACGCATCTCCAAACGCATATTGCCCGTCTTCATCAGTGAAAAATGTTGTCCACACTCTTCGTCAGGGGTCAGGTTGAAACCGTACAGGGTGTAACCGCTGCAGTATTCCCGGCGATCGATCAGCAGAGTTTGATCCTTGAGATGGCGACCCGTAGCCAGTACTAGACTGTCATATTCACGAACCGCATTGCCGTTTTCAAAGTCAGGTTGAAAAGGTCTGGATGGAACCTGCACACCATCGACGTACAACGCTATAAATTCCGCGTTATAATGTTTAAAGTTAAAGGGGTTCTTGTTGTAAACCCCGGTAAATGCATCATTATCTTCGAGACCTATAATAACCTGTTTTGGGAGCTGTCCTAGAAACAGATTTTCCTGGTTCATCACCCGTGTCCCTGCGGGGATACTGTGGACTTTCATATAGACTCTTTCGATCGGGTACTTGGCGTTTGCCGTCATTAACGCCTGCGCGTGTCCTAGTTTAACCGCCGGGGAGACGGACACTTTTTTCACAAACAGCGAGGCCGATAATATGGTCAGTTTATATTTTTCAGTATCAGGGGTCATCAGACAAAAAGCACTTTTACTACGGATCATTTTAATTTTAATGTCTACCCCGTTGAGCATGAGTTTTTCTTGGAAAAATATGTCTGCATGGATATGCCCCATTAGCTCAAAGGTCCTCCCTTCTGTTGAAGAGGCCGTTCTTTTTTGCAAACCCTTATTGAGTCCCTCTGGATCCTTGTCGTCCATAGCTTCCGGGATGTCTTTGAAGAAAAGGCCGGGGCTGAACTGTTTGCTTAGGGTCTCCTCACTATAATTAAGTACACACTCCATCATGGCTCTATAGGGGTAAGTATTGCTGCTTTGACTAATGAGCCGATCTCCCAGGGTCACATTCACCTGTGTAAACATGGTGGCCACCGGGTCATTGATGACCCCAGCGTTGGTCGTCTTCTCGATTGCATCGCCATCCTCATCAGTCACTTTACAGTTCATTAAAATAAATGTGTTATTCAAATCAATATAATCCTCGCCATTGCCAGCTATAAAAAACTCCAGAGGGGCCGTGTCTGAAATTGCAGAAAGAGGGGGAATCTCTACATATATGCTCTTATCTATACTCGTTTGAGTGTATGGAACTGTAAACAGATCCAATTCTGATTTGACGCATTCTTCCGATAGACTGTGGACAAAAGACATGTTTAAAAGATGTATCCTGAGGCTCTATTTTTCTTTCTTTGAGACTTTCTTTTTGCAGGTTTTTTCTTGTGCTGCTTCCTTCTCCGAGTGTTTCCACGATATGTTGGAGAATGAGAGATTCTTCGTTTTTTGTTAGCCACGGATCTTTGTCGCCCCCTGGTGGACACATGCTGTTTCTTCTTTTACCCCCCCTCCTCGCCATTACCATGAGACCCGAACCCTCCTGATGCTCATGGCTAGCTGCCCGGTTCATAACATTGGTGAACACGTCACTAACAATATTTTTAGCCGCTGATTTCAAGTGGGGTCTGGCTATAGCAAAGCCTCTCTTAAGCAGGGGTATGGCCATTCTAAAGAGACCACGAAAGAGTCCTCCTAGACTGGCGCCATACATTGTGGGGGCTCCTACAATACCGGGCAAGCCGTTCCATCTTGCATCTTGTAATAATCCACATAGGCGCTAGGATCTACATAACCCCTCGAGGTAGCCATTTTAATAATGTACACACTGTTTCAGGGGTCGAAAATGTAGTTTGACATTAACTTTACCGAAGCGGAAGGGTACGTTGATATTCTGATCCGATTTTACTTCGATCGTGATGTTGTCAAAGTGGGTCTTTGAGACTGGTACGTAGTGTGGTTTGTCATAAGTAATTGTGACCATGTCATTGCTTTTACCTTTAATAAGTACATTTCTCAAAAGGGGGACATAACTATCCCCGACCCTCTGGTGGGTTATGATATCCGTATACACATAAAGAGTGTAAAAGCCGCCCCACCACTTCTGAGAACCTGCTCTCTGTGTCAGAATAGAACCCAAATATACGCCCCAGTTGGCCGCTGGTTTGAATGCTAATACCTGGTTTTGACACCTTGTACACTCTGTTTTTAATAGGGTTGTAATATAGCTTGATGTTGGGGGTGCCTTCTGAGAACTGTTTATGCATCTCATCTAATATTTTATCCACATTGTCATAATAACCTCCTTGTATCGTGAATGTCCATTGACTCTTTTTAACATCATCAAAAATGGCGAAGGTGGCATCCTTATCTTGTAAAACAGCCCAAGTGTAAGGATACTGTATTTCCGCCAACCCCACTTCCCACGACCCCCTTAGATCTATAGATTTTCCAAATTGTACCGTGTAACTGGATATTTCATTTTTAGGATATATATCGAGAGAGGCATTACTGGGTAGAGTCACGTAGAAGCCTCCTGATTCCATCTTGAGAATCGAAAGTAATGCCCCCAACACACCCGCGGGCATGTTGTTATAAGGATTGAATATCGCAAACCTGTTGTTCCGGGACCCAACTATTGAACTTTTCAGGCCATCCAAGCCATTTCATCAACACATATTTTTTCCGGTTCTGGGTTTTTTCAGCTAATATCTTTTCAACTCTGTATACACTGTCTTTACCCACAATAATTTTTTGTAACTCGGCTTCGTAAAACGTTCCTTCTATATCCTCCCTGTCATAGTCTTTTAACCGGTACACGGGGGGGTCTCTAGCCAACTGTTCGGTAACTGTAAAATATTCGTCAGAAAATGTTTGTTCATAACCTTTGGCAAAAGTACTCCTTAGCTTTGAAACGCGAACTAATAAGTAGTTTTTCCCTTCTTAATAAATGGTCCGTATAATTTTTTATAGACCTTAAAAGAATTACTTTGATCAACATCTAAAGGCTTCATTTTAATACTGGTGTGATACCCTTGGTTGTAAGCATCGATAAAATCCTGAACTTTATCAAAATACTTGAACGTGTTGACCGCTGTAAAATATCTCCACATTTTGGTCTTTATGGTGCGGTTAAACCTCTCCACTACCGATGCCCTAAGCTCATTACCGGTGGTGAAATGATGTATTTTGTGTCTCTTCAGTAGATTCTGAAATTCTCTGTTGAGAAACTCTTTTCCTTTATCAGTCTGCAGTTTTTTAGGACATCGACCCTGGGACAATATATCCTCAAAGGCCCTTGTCACCGCCCGACCTGTTTTATTATGTAGAATGCGAGCCCAGGCATATTTTGATAACACATCGATACACATCAACATCAATTTGTGACCATTGTTATGTTTTGATAAATTTGACATATCGACTAGATCCATTTGCCATTGTGAATCTATGTCAGTTGCATATACGCGGTTTCTTTTAAAGTTAATCCTGAGAGGTTTATGTAAGGTATAGGCGTCTTGTTCCCGTAACCATTCTGAAACAACCACATCATTAACCTTCACTCCGGCCTCAGCGAGTCCTCTTTGAAAACCCTTCTTACCCGCCAAACCCCCAATCTTGGCTGGGTTGTAGTATAGTTCCTGCATTTGGGGAGCTTGCCGAGTCATTCTGTCAAATAACCACACAGACCCACACTATGCGCAAAGTTTTTATACAAGGTTTTTTATTCAACTTCAGGAGAGCAGATACCCCTTTTTAGACATTTGAGAAAAGTATAACATACACAACAATTTTTTCTACGGTCCAGACAAAAAGAAATCAGATGATTGGTTACTTGATCTATATCAACAAATATACCTGTTTCTTTATCTTGTAGGCACACACCTCAGTTACATATGTAAATAAAACAACAATATGACCTATTTTAAAAGTAAACAGAGGTGTATTAAACATGCTCAGTAAAAGGTCATACAGATGTTGATGAAATGGCCTAATATCATTCTTGGCCCCCTTGAGCCCTTCATCCCAGTGTTCGTACCCCCCGGTCTTTGTTACAGCAGCCATTCACTTTTCCAGGTTTGAAAGTTGATCCTCATCGATGGTTAAATCTGTAGAGAAAAGGCTCGCGTTGGCTACTTTTCTGTCAAGCACATGGTGTAATAGCGCTCTCAGGTTAGCTGCAGAGTGTTGATGACAGAACCAGTTGCAGAAGCAGTCCAGAACATTCCCCATGTTCAAAGTCCCTTAGTTCAGGTCAGAGTCTGAATCAGTGGCGTAGATGTCGAATTCTTCGTCGCTGCCCCCAGCTTTAACTTCTTTACGGAAGAAATAAGCTTTTAGCTTGCCAGCGGTTTTTCTACTCGGCTCATCCAGGTCATTGAGCAGCTGCCCAAGTTTCTCTATTATAAACGGCTCCTTTTTCAGCTCCAGCAAAATCTCATCTATGATTTTCTGGACTTGTCCCACAGTGACATGTATGTGGGAGTAAGAGAGCGCCTTGATTAGTGCCGGTTTCAGCCACGGTTTGTTCAGTCTTCTGTAAAACACGTTGAAATAGAACAGGAAATAGTAACGGTCTGGTTCAAACAAACAACTGTGTCTCAACTGACTGGGGTGATTCACTTCACACCCCCGACAGACTTCTTTCAGAGCTCGGTCGATGAGAGCACTCAGAATATACACCAGGGTGCTTTTAACCACTCTGCTTACTTGGTCACATACCCCGGGCAAAAATCCTGCGTCTTCATCACGCCCCCGGGACAGTCCGATGCTCATTGGGTCGCCTGGTGGTTTGTGGGGTGTTTCTCCATCCATTGGACTGACCCCCTCCTGAGACGCACAGACGGTAGACAGTTCGGCAAAATCGAGGCCCTCCATGAGCTCCAGAGGCTGGGGATCCCCGAGACTCATTTGGACATCCATCGCACCGCATGTTGTTTCGTCCTGAGGGACCGGGGTCTGAGGTCTTGGAGAGTAACCACAGTCAAAGGGTTCCAGAGTGTATACAAAATCTGGGGAATAGAACCAGGGGTGATCCCGGGTTTGAAGAGGCCTGTAGAGCCTGTCGACATCCGCAGCTTTCGGGTAAGACATTCTCTTTAATTTTAAACCATGAATGAATTGTTGCACCTTTTATCCTATCTCTTCACTACGTCACGACACACCGCCCTCTTAGAAGAGAGTAGCCCCTGAGCCGTCAGACCCCCCTCCAAAACCCCACACGTCGTCTGTCGTAGTTCTGCAAGCTTTCCCATTCACACCTTTCAAAACCCTGAGTCGGAGACTCCATTTCGCATTCTCTTGGACCCTCTTGCAAGCCTTCTAGAGTCTTATCCACAAGCCCCAGATCTCTCCAGGCCATCACCTTCAACCAGTCCTCATAAGAGTATTCAATTACCGTCTCAAAAGGTTCCAACGTACCCTCCTTCTCTCCCAAAGCAAGAAGCTCCACTCCAACATAGCTGGGATCCCTTTTAAAGCGGTAACCCCGTCGAGCCCCCCAGAACAACACCCAGGAGCGTTCAATCTTCAAATTGGTGAGTACAGGAACCCTTGCCCGGGATTGTTTCTTGCGGGGTTTCATGTTGATGTCGCTGGACATGTTGAAGAAGCGGGATGTTTCAGAAGCTGAGAATTAAAGAGGTATTGCCTAAAAGAAGCGCGGGTTCTTAAATAGAGAGGAGAGTTTCGGGGCATTGCCTTCAGAGGGGTGGGGGTATTTATGGGTGGCCTTGTTGTTCAGGGTTTTATGGGTGTACACTTTCTGACGGATATGACGTAGGAATAATTAAGGAAATAACTCTACCTAAAATCACGCCCCCCAATTATGACGTAGGAATATTAATAAGCTTAGGGCATACGTCATAACAAAATAGGCCGCGCCCAAAAAACCCTACTATCTACTCTTATGTAGTTGAAGGCGCAGTATAGCTCTCATAGTCTGGTGGTGACGGAAGACCACCAGCCGTTTGAACAAGCCATTCAGCATCACCTTGTTGGGTTAAGTGCAGGCACTGTCAGAGCGCAGGGCGTCCTGCCTTTGAAAGAGTTTCCGAAGTGTCCTGATGTGCCCTTTAGCAATGCCAAACAGGTCTGTGAAAATGGCATCATTTCGCGGCACTTCAGACGCCATCTCACAGTCTAGCCGACCTGAAACGCCTGAGCCCGTTTTACCAGCAGGCTCCTACGGTAACCGTTTGAAGCAAGAGGTGGCGTTGTCAGTTTCCGTAGTGTAGCGGTTATCACATTCGCCTAATGCGCGAAAGGTCCCCGGTTCGAAACCGGGCGGAAACAGCCTACTGTGGGCTGGCCCTTTTCGTCATGCTTGCCCTCGTGGTTCCCCGGAGGCGGTGGGTGTCTTTTCTTCATTGGAGTGCCCGCAATCGATGCACTCAGAGCGTCCGTCCGTCGACAGGTTGAAATTGTAAACGCTGGTGTAGCCACTTTTAATTAAAATCTGATGATGATGATGATGATGATGTTGTTGTTGTTGTTCTTGTTGTCATCGTGGTCGCCGTCATTATTATTGTTAAAGTAAAGCAGTAGTTAGATTTGTTGCTACCGTAAGGTGTAGAAGACAACAGTAGGTATGGCGTGTGATATCAAAACATTCAGAATACTTTTAACCTATATAATTTATAAGCTTTGTAAAATAAACCCAAATATCTCTTTTGCGGGGATAAGCGCTGTTCTGAGTAGTTTGTGACTTGTTTAATACCAAACAAAGCATCGCTATAAAAAATAAATAAAAAAATCACTGTAAAAGCGCTAGTTATTTTTGATCTTTATAGTTATTTTCTAGGCTCAGGTTGTTTTTTAGCGCTTATAAAGGCCTGAAATATTCTTAGTGGTTGTTGACTATAGGTCTTGATGCTTAAAAATGTTTTTTTGAGAGACCAAAAGGTTCTAATAAAAGTTTAGAGTAGAGAGGAGAGAGATCGTCTCCATCTTGGTTTCTATTTGAAATTTGATGCAGTGTCATTTTATTGGTTGGTTTTGATATGTTAATTGGTAACAGGGTGGCACAAAGGCCAGACCAGAACAATGCCTTACAAGCAGATCCGGCATGTGGCCATCAGTATAAGTATGAAGGTCTGGTCTTCAGCTCGACAGACTCACACTGACCTTTCGATTTAAGACTAAAGATCAACAATGTCCGGAAACAACATCAGCGATTCGATTTAAACGAGTTTTTAGGCAAGTCTTCAGATTATTTTCATTGACTCAGAGCGTGTTGTGTGCATGTATTGTAAATAAGGCTATAACATCTGTTTTAAGTTCTGTAAAATTATTTTTCAGCCAGTCAACAGGAGTTAATTCCCAACGCTGAGGAGATCATCTGGAACAACGACGGTAAGATTTTTGTGTTTGCGCTCATGGGTTCTTATGTATGGGTGTGTGTGGTTTTGAAGCGGCTCATTAGAGTTATGAAAACGTTTTAATATATAATAATGCCGGTCTCTTTAATTACACAGAAACTATCGAAAGGCCTGTGATTAATGTCTCCGAGGATCGACCAAGAGAAGTGGTTGTCCCTAGACAGGCTGTCTGCCGACCGGGTAAGAACTAAACCCCTGTTTGTTTGTATAACGTTTCTGTAAGATGTTTGAGTCCAGTTTTGTTAATTTAAAAAAATTATCCTGTCTAACAGTATTAAGAAACGTGGTTCGAGACAACGAAAGGCCTTCCACATCGAGGGCTTGTTTCGTTTTACCTTCGAGAACCGTAACCTTTCAAGAATCTGAAAGGCCGTCAGCCCCGGTATCTGATAGCTGTGAGTATATATCTGCAGCCTGTAAGAGGTTAAAGCTTTTTATAAAGCGGTGTGGTTAAAGGTTAAACATGTCTCTTACCTTCACAGCGGTGCAAAAAGCTAAACCAGCCGAAAAACATAAGAAACGATTATTCTGTGGAGGTAAGTAAGATCTTTCAAACTTTAATGTTTTTAAAAGAGCTTTGTTTGCCCGTTGAGGGCTAATATTTAAGCGATGGGTGACCGTTTCCTGTAGGGCGGGGGGTTCTGGGAAAGATCTTTAGAAGTCCGGACAGGTCTAGGCTTGTTTCTGGGGAACGTGTTTAGAAATGACCGATTGCTGTACCGTCTGGTTAGGAAGTAAAGCCGTCCGAAAGGGTTTAGTAAGTTGTTTGGCTTATATCCCGCTATTATACTTCTGTTTTAAAGTGGTTGTAGGAAAAGTCTTGAAGGTGTTCATTGTATTTAATATTTAAACAGATCGTGAAAACGTTTGTGAAACAGGAAGTCCCGGGATCAGGAAGCGTTTACACTTGGAAGGTTCGTTTAAAAATGAAATGTTGTTGTGTGTGTGTGTGTTTTATTAACAATATTACAGTTTTTAAAGAAACATTTAAGAAACAGTTTATTTACAGCGGCTTCTCTGTTTTACATTTATTATCAAGTCCTAATAAATATATCGTCTGTAAATAATAAGGCGTTGTAGTGAATGTCTAAGGCTATTTTCAAAGGTCTAAAAAAGCTAAAGGTTTTGAATGTCCTGGACATGTTGTTTTAAGTTTGATTTCTGTCGCCGTTTAAAGATGTAAATGTAATGTATATTTTTATTCTTCCCAAGACTCTTGGGATAGTCATTCTGTGAATGAGCTATTGAGGACAATTACCCCGTCTAAGTGGGATCAAACATCTTCCCCGGTGAGATCACCGAGAGGATCCCCCACGGTGGTCTTGGAGACCCCCCAACATCTACTCAGGCCACAGCCTTCTGGGAGTAATTCAACACCCCAGATTCAGCCTGCCGCATTGTCAGGCGGAACAAATACAGGCATCCAACAACCTCAGGGGTCGCCGTCAGTCAGGGCTGACACACCACCCAACGACGGCCTGGTTTCAACATCGTCCCCCCAGACCCGTTTCTTGGCTACAGAAACGCGGAACAGTACCCCGCGCTTGGCCAGGGTGTCACCGCAAAGGCCTTCTTGGTCTCCGTCCATGAGTATACGCTCGCTCCCTGCCTCCTTCGACCGAGATTTACCGGAGCGACCATCCTTTGAAGCTGAGCCAGGCCACCAGCCCCCGGAGCTACATCCTGAAGGTCGGCATGAGTTGCTACATACTTTGTTACAAAATCAAAGACTTGTGTTAGTGGGGCAAAACCTGGTGATAGAGAGCCAAAACACCCTTATTAATACCCTTACTAACGAATTGTACCGTATTTAATGTTTTAATAGACACAAAACGCCTTACTATTGTGGGTTGTTGGAAAAATAAAAAATAAATTAAAAAATGTCCTGACTTGGTAAAAGAACTCACAAACTAAAGGATTATGAACAAGCTAGGGCCCCAAAAAGACCTTCCCGAGAGAACATCCCCGGCCCTGTTGTGAACTCCTCTGATGTCCCAATGAACCTGGAACTATTACAAATGATAAATGATTTAAATAACCCCCAATTACCACCGATAGAATGTGAATTAACAGACTTACCGGTGAACCCCGACCTGTTACAGATGGTCAATGATCTAAATAACCACCTCCCACCGGTAGCGCTTATAGAGGTTCACCCCCTAGTTCACCCCGATTTGTTTGAAATGGTGGAGGCTTTGGAGGAGCTACCCCGACCAAATTCTGCCCCTATTATAAATGATTTGAGACAATTAGAACACAGGATGGCGGCAGAAGCAGCCATCACTATAGAGGAGGGTCTTGACATTAACCGGTTGGATATCTTTGAAGGACTTTTACAGGCTTTAAATGAGCCTCCTCAAAAAGGGGGTTTTGTAGATGTCAGCAGTGGGGGTGTTCGGAATGTGGAGGGTTCTGAGACTGATAAGGCTGTGGAGGTCATGCTCTGTGAGAATGTAGGGGGTGAAGGCTTTGTTCAAAATGATGATGTGTCCAAGAGTACCAGTGATCCCGTGATTATAGATAGACCGGCCTATAACAATTTTGAAATGATTCAACGTTTTAATTTTGCAGAACTTTTAAATTGTGACAATTATGCAGAAATATTTGTCAACATACACGAGGCCTTGCAGAAAATGCTTGAACAGGTTGCTGAAAGGGTCAGACCTCGAGATGTTGTACAGTTAGAACTCAGAGGGGATGATTTGTTTAGCAACCTATCTGTAATGCTGAGTGGAGATAATTTAGACGTCTGGCTAAAATCGAAGCGTTATTGCAAAGTAACGCAGCCATCATAGCTGATGAAAGTCTGTCTCTGGTAATGAATGTGGTTCGTAACCCTGAGGGTGGGGCGCTTAGAAGACTGTCGAAATGCTTGAAGAACGACATAATTAGGACCAAGCTCAGGCAATTAGTGGTGAGTTCCAGTGGGGACAATAAGCTCTGTTTTGCTTACAGTTTAATAAAACTACTCACCCCCGACATGCCTGAACCCCAAGCTCTGCAAGAAGCTTTAATGCTTCATCAGAGGGCCGGCTTAAACTCTCAACAGATGGTTGCCTTTTCAGACATCACCAAGTTTGAGGAGTTGTTGTCTTTAAAAATTGTT
This sequence comes from Amia ocellicauda, assembly GCF_036373705.1. Lineage (NCBI taxonomy): Eukaryota > Metazoa > Chordata > Actinopteri > Amiiformes > Amiidae > Amia > Amia ocellicauda. Next base: position 122,121 of record NW_027102659.1, read on the forward strand.
GTGTGGTACCGTTGTGAGGTAAAGGAAGTATTTGTGAAATTTCAGACACATCCTGAAACCCATACACAGACACTGTTTCTCTTCCTAAGTGATAGTCATTACTTTGGAATAAAGAGTTTGACGGCTTTTTTGGGTTGTTCGTATGTTTGTCATTGGTGTTATAAGGCCTTCAATGATAAGCTTAAGCACCGATGTGACGGTTACTGTAACGTCTGTTTCAATCCGCAATGTCGTAAGGGTTTGGCCCCTACCATCCGATGTAAAGATTGCTTAAGGATTTGTCTCTCAGCGTTCTGTTTTTCCGAGCATAAGGTACAGAGGGCCGCTACTGAGGGGGTTAAAAAACTGAGTTATTGTGATCAAACTAAATATTGCCCGCAGTGTTGCCTCCAGTACCGTTTTCATGAGGTTAAACCACACAAATGTCTGGAGCCGAGATGCAGGATCTGTAATGCTGATTTAACCCCGGGGTCCGAACACCAGTGCTTTATTCAGCCGGTTAAAAAGGAGCCGCCGCACAACCGTTATGTCTTTTTTGCTTTTGAATGCAGGCAAGAAAACGGGGTCCACGTTGCTAATTATATACTCTGTATTGACATGTTGGATCGTGAGTGGTCAGCTAGCGGTGAGAGTTGTGTCAGGGATTTCTTTACGCGGTATCGCGGTCCAAAATACCTCAATTACACATTTATTGCCCACAATGCTAAGGGTTATGATTCTTACATTTTGATGAAGTATCTGGTGGAAAATGGGGTGACCCCAAAAATAATAGCTCAGGGTAGCAAGATCATGTGTTTCACCGACGAAGCTTTCAACTAACGTTACATAGACTTGTTAAATTTCATCCCCATGAAATTGAGCGCTTTGCCTAAGGCTCTGGGTTTTGAGGCTCAGAAGAAAGGTTGGTTCTGCCATTTTTTTAATACTATGGACACTCAAAATTATCGAGGGTCCTACCTGCCCGCCACTTATTATGGGGTTGATACTATGATGTCTCATGAGAGGGAGGAATTCTTTAAATGGTACAATACGGTTAAGGGAGGTGTTTTTGATGACCGAGAAGAGATGGCTGCTTATTGTAAAAATGATGTGGTGATCCTTAAAGAAGCCTGTGTGCGTTTCCGCGCCGAGGTTATCAACACATCGGGTCTCGACCCTTTGCAAAGTGTGACCATAGCGTCTCTCTGCATGAAAATGTATCGTTCCAATTTCTTGCAGAAAAACACTATAGCGGTCACCACTTCTGACAACTATCGTGCTAGACAAAAGAACTTTTCGACTGTCTCCATACAGTGGCTGGAATACCTGAGTGCCCGGGATAACATCTTCATCAGACATGCTTTAAATCAAGGGGAAGTCAAAATGGGGCCTTACTACTTAGACGGTTTTAGCGACGTGTCCGGGCGGCGTACCGCTTATGAGTTTGCAGGTTGTATTTAGCATGGCTGTCCTCAGTGCTTCGACCCAAACACCTTTAACCCCGTAACACAAAAACTCTGCAGTGATATGTACTATGATTTCCAGGAACGAATTGAAACTTTAAAAAACACCTATGGTTTGAACGTGCTGGTGATTTGGGAACACGAGTGGACGACCCTGAAGCAACAGGATGCGGGGGTACAACGGTTTATGGAAACCTTGGACTTTCCTGAACGTCTTGAGCCCCGGGATGCGTTATTTGGGGGTCGTACCAACGCCCTCTGTTTACATTATGAGGTAAAGGAGGGTGAGAGAGTAGATTACTATGATTTCACCAGTCTGTACCCTTATGTCAACAAGACCAAAATGTACCCGGTGGGGCGTCCAACCATTGTTTATCGTGACTTTCTCGAAATCGGACATTACTTTGGTTTGATCAAAGTCACCATGTACCCTCCTCGCGAGCTGTTCTTACCCGTGTTGCCTTACAGGTGTTCGGGAAAATTGATGTTCCCTCTGTGTAGAACGTGTGTGGAAACTGAAAATAAAACTACCTCTTGTCTGCACAGTGATGAAGAGAGAGCGCTGACGGGTGTCTGGTGTAGCATTGAGCTTGACAAGGCGGTGGAGAAAGGTTACAGAGTCGGTAAGGTGTATGAGGTTTGGCATTTTTCTGAAAAATCTGATACTCTTTTTGCTGATTACATTATGACCCATCTGAAAGGGAAACAGGAGGCATCGGGCTATCCCTCATGGTGTGTTGTCTCCGCGGCCAAAGAGCGATACGTTTAGCAATATTTTGAAAAGGAAGGGATCCGTCTAGAGCTGGGGAACATAACTGTAAACCCCGCCAAGAGACAAATGTCCAAACTGATTTTAAACAGTCTGTGGGGTAAGTTTGGGGAAAGAAATTACCGTCTAAACACAACCTTGATTAAAACCCCTGAACAGTTTATAGAATTTATGTTTTCCAAACAACATGCAGTATCACACTTTCAATTCTTAAATGACCATGTGGCACAGGTCCAGTGGAGGGCCCCTAAAGATTTCCCCACCAAACAGGGGAACGTTAATGTTTTCATAGCGGTTTTTACCACGGCTTACGCCCGGCTTGAACTGTACAACTTAATGGATCAGTTGCAGGAACGCACGCTCTATCATGATACTGACTCTGTAATCTTTGTCACCAGGCCAGGGGATTGGGTCCCTCCCCTCGGGGACTACCTTGGGGAGTTAACGAGCGAACTAGATCCTCAGGACCACATAGTGGAGTTTGTTTCAGGGGGTCCTAAGACTTACGCATACAGAACGGCTGCGGGTAAGACCTGTATGAAAGTTAAGGGTTTCACTCTGAACCATTGTAACAACAAGCTCATTAACATCAAGTCTCTGACGACCCTGGTAGAAAGTTTTGTAACCGAGAAAGACGCGCCTCCTCGTGAGATTATTACAGCCGGAAATCAGATCTATCGCAATAAAAAGGGGTACACGTTGGAAAATAGATCACTAAACAAACGGTTCAGGGTGGTGTACAATAAAAGAGTGTTGAAGACTGATTATACCACTCTGCCTTATGGATATTAGCGGTGGTTTTGAAAACAAACTTCAACACCCTTTCTCCTGTATTATAGCCGGTCCCTCCAATTCGGGGAAGAGCTATCTTATAAAGAACATCATAGAAGATGTGGACGCAACCGTGTCCCAAGCTCTTGACAACATAGTGTGGTGTTTCACTTGCTGGCAACCTCTCTACGATGATTTGGCTTCGAAAAAAAATAATCTGAAATTTGTGCAAGGTCTCCCCGCCTCGTTGTGTGACGATGACTTGTTCCCGCCCGGTCAAACTAATCTAGTGATCCTTGATGACCTGATGGAGCAGGCCGGTGACAACAGTGAAGTGGAAAAAGCTTTCACAAAGTACACTCATCATAGGAATTTAAGTATTATTTATTTAGTTCAAAATCTATTTTTTCAAGGTAAAAAAAGCCGCACTATTAATTTAAATGCCAATTATATAATTCTTTTTAAAAACCCCAGAGATAAACTACAGGTCACCGTCTTGGCTCGTCAAATGTACCCTAACCAGACCAAGTTCTTTTTGGAGGCATTTGAGGATGCCACCAAAAAACCCTACGGGTACTTGATTGCGGACTTAAAAGCACAAACCCCAGAAGACTTTCGCCTCAGAACAGGTTTGTGCCCGCCCGATTGGCCGGCAGTGTATGTGCTAAAGAAAAGGAAATAAATAAGAATGTCTGTTCGGATTAAAAGAAATCTGCCGCTTTTGCAAATGTTATTTGAGGGGAGCCCGCGCCATAGGAAAGCTGTGCTGGCAGGGGCCCCCTCGGATTTGATCGAGACCCTGTGTGAAATAGCTTTTAACATCTTACGCGGTTATATACCCCTAACCCCTTCTCAACATTCTAAACTCAAAAAACAAAAAGCGGTTATCAAGATCATCGCTAATAAGAAGTATTCTATTAAAAGAAAAAGAAAGAAGATTAATCAAACCGGGGGTTTTATAGGACCGCTGTTGAGCCAATCCGTGCCTTTCCTAACCAGTCTTCTAGCTTCCAGAGTGGGTTAATAATGGAATATGCTCAGAAAATGTTCTTGATCCCTCAGGAGCAGCTTGAGAAACTGAGAAAAAATGTTGTCGGGCCAGAGCCCATTAGACAAACGGCCGAAAACAACCTGGACTCTGAAATGAAAGCTATACAGGCCAGGGCCGATTTAAATCAGTATTCCAAAGCCCAGTTGTATACCAACACGTTACAGCGCTACCTCCGTCTGGTTAGACAGGGTGAAAAAGATCAAAACATTTTAACTTTAACCATGGCCTCTCAAGAAAATGGTTCTGGGGCTGATGCGGGGGGTACGGTTGATAAAGATGTTGCGGTGACCGAACCTGTTGAGAGTTCAGAGGGAGATGTTGTAACGGATGTTTTGAGAAACATGCCGGCCAGAAGCAAAAGACATGCACAATATATCCTGCACAAAATGGTTCAGAAACCGCGGGTAACGGCTTGGAATGAACAGGGTGAATTTGTTTTTAAAGGACAACTGATCAAAGGTTCACACATGTTTGATTTGTTGAAGAGTGTCACTAGCACTAATAAGGTACCCGATAGTCGCCGACCTGTAGGCTGGAATGCTTTCCTACAGGCGATGGCCTGTCTGAACATGCCCCAATCCACAGTTCCTAACCAGGTAACGCGACAAAAAATCTGTCTGTGTAAAGAGGTGGAGCCTGATCTGACTCCGATATCTCATTACTCTGACCGTGCTGAGCGACCATCCTCAGGATCTATCCATCGTTGGGAAGCTTATTAATCTCATGTTTTTATTTGTCTCCCCTGTAAATAATGACCCGACAAACAATTTTATTTTTTATTTTTTTTATTTTCAAATGTTGTACATTTATTTATAACATAACCTCTGCTTTGTATAAGAATTGTGTTGAATAAAAACAAAACTAATGATTCAAAGGCTGTTTTCATTATTTTTTCACCTTAACATGCATGACATCTTTTAAAATCCTCACAAGAACACCCCATCTGTATACATGGCTGGCTAGGGTTGTAAGTCATTGTGTTATAAGGGGGGGTCCACAGTGTCCTGACAAACTCTGCCACTTTTTTATCATTTTGGCCTAAATCCTCACTGTACAAGGCCATAATATCGGGGTATGACCTTCCTTTAGATCTATGATATAAGAAAAACACACAGTGCTGACCACAAGTGAAGGTCTGAAGACTTTGTACTTGACGACCGCTGTAAATGGTTTCTTGACAGTTGTTGAGCAGAAAGTTATTGATCTTCCGAGGGAAAGGTCTGAAATCCGGGGGGTTTGCATAGGAATCAAAAAATTCACCACGGTGGTCCTCCCTTAGATAAATAGCCAGCCAATGTTCTCCGGGCATATTTTTAGGGTGTGTGTTGATTATGTACATTGCAGGTAAATTCTTGATCTTAAATTTAGGCAGCTGATCGCAGGCGTAGACTCCTTGAAACAGTTTCCGTGAGCCGGCCAGGGCATTCATGATGTGGTTGAGCTCTCTGGTGTTCATTTTAATAATAATCATACGGAACGTTTCTCCTCTGATTCACCTCAATAATGTTGTCAAACACAGCATACACGACCATATTTACAGTGTGTGGTAGAGGCTGCTTGAAACGCATCTCCAAACGCATATTGCCCGTCATCATCAGTGAAATATGTTGTCCACACTCTTCGTCAGGGGTCAGGTTGAAACCGTACAGGGTGTAACCGCTGCAGTATTCCCGGCGATCGATCAGCAGAGTTTGATCCTTGAGATGGCGACCCGTAGCCAGTACTAGACTGTAATATTCACGAACCGCATTGCCGTTTTCAAAGTCAGGTTGAAAAGGTCTGGATGGAACCTGCACACCATCGACGTACAACGCTATAAATTCCGCGTTATAATGTTTAAAGTTAAAGGGGTTCTTGTTGTAAACCCCGGTAAATGCATCATTATCCACGAGACCTATAATAACCTGTTTTGGGAGCTGTCCTAGAAACAGATTTTCCTGGTTCATCACCCGTGTCACTGCGGGGATACTGTGGACTTTCATATAGACTCTTTCGATCGGGTACTTGGCGTTTGCCGTCATTAACGCCTGCGCGTATCCTAGTTTAACCGCCGGGGAGACGGACACTTTTTTCACAAACAGCGAGGCCGATAATATGGTCAGTTTATATTGTTCAGTATCAGGGGTCATCAGACAAAAAGCACTTTTACTACGGATCATTTTAATTTTAATGTCTACCCCGTTGAGCATGAGTTTTTCTTGGAAAAATATGTCTGCATGGATATGCCCCATTAGCTCAAAGGTCCTCCCTTCTGTTGAAGAGGCCGTTCTTTTTTGCAAACCCTTATTGAGTCCCTCTGGATCCTTGTCGTCCATAGCTTCCGGGATGTCTTTGACGAAAGGCTGAACTGTTTGCTTAGGGTCTCCTCATTATAATTAAGGATACACTCCATCATGGCTCTATAGGGGTAAGTATTGCTGCTTTGACTAATGAGCCGATCTCCCAGGGTCACATCCACCTGTGAAAATTGATGACCCCAGCGTTGGCCGTCTTCTCGACTGCATCGCCATCCTAATCAGTCACTTTACAGTTCATTAAAATAAATGTGTTATTCAAATCAATATAATCCTCGCCATTGCCAGCTATAAAAAACTCCAGAGGGGCCGTGTCTGAAATTGCAGAAAGAGGGGGAATCTCTACATATATGATCTTATCTATACTCGTTTGAGTGTATGGAACTGTAAACAGATCCAGTTCTGATTTGACGCATTCTTCCGATAGACTGTGGACAAAAGACATGTTTAAAAGATGTATCCTGAGGCTCTATTTTTCTTTCTTTGAGACTTTCTTTTTGCAGGTTTTTTCTTGTGCTGCTTCCTTCTCCGAGTGTTTCCACGATATGTTGGAGAATGAGAGATTCTTCGTTTTTTGTTAGCCACGGATCTTCGTCGCCCTGGTGGACACATGCTGTTTCTTCTTTTACCCCCCCTCCTCGCCATTACCATGAGACCCGAACCCTCCTGATGCTCATGGCTAGCTGCCCGGTTCATAACATTGGTGAACACGTCACTAACAATATTTTTAGCCGCTGATTTCAAGTGGGGTCTGGCTATAGCAAAGCCTCTCTTAAGCAGGGGTACGGCCATTCTAAAGAGACCATGAAAGAGTCCTCCTAGACCGGCGCCATACATTGTGGGGGCTCCTACAAAACCGGGCAAGCCGTTCCCGGCTTGCATCTTGTAATAATCCACATAGGCGCTAGGATCTACATAACCCCTCGAGGTAGCCATTTTAATAATGTACAAACTGTTTCAGGGGTCGAAAATGTAGTTTGACAATAACTTTACTGAAGCGGAAGGGTACGTTGATATTCTGATCCGATTTTACTTCGATCGTGATGTTGTCAAATTGGGTCTTTGAGACTGGTACGTAGTGTGGCTTGTCATAAGTAATTGTGACCATGTCATTGCTTTTACCTTTAATAAGTACATTTCTCAAAAGGGGGACATAACTATCCCCGACCCTCTGGTGGGTTATGATATCCGTATACACATAAAGAGTGTAAAAGCCGCCCCACCACTTCTGAGAACCTGCTCTCTGTGTCAGAATAGATCCCAAATATACGCCCCAGTTGGCCGCTGGTTTGAATGCTAATACCTGGTTTTGACACCTTGTACACTCTGTTTTTAATAGGGTTGTAATATAGCTTGATGTTGGGGGTGCCTTCTGAGAACTGTTTATGCATCTCATCTAATATTTTATCCACATTGTCATAATAACCTCCTTGTATCGTGAATGTCCATTGACTCTTTTTAACATCATCAAAAATGGCGAAGGTGGCATCCTTATCTTGTAATACAGCCCAAGTGTAAGGATACTGTATTTCCGCCAACCCCACTTCCCACGACCCCCTTAGATCTATAGATTTTCCAAATTGTACCGTGTAACTGGATATTTCATTTTTAGGGTATATATCGAGAGAGGCGTTACTGGGTAGAGTCACGTAGAAGCCTCCTGATTCCATCTTGAGTATCGAAAGTAATGCCCACAACACACCCGCGGGCAAGTTGTTATAAGGATTGAATATCGCAAACCTGTTGTTCCGGGACCCAACTATTGAACTTTTCAGGCCATCCAAGCCATTTCATCAACACATATTTTTTCCGGTTCTGGGTTTTTTCAGCTAATATCTTTTCAACTCTGTATACACTGTCTTTACCCACAATAATTTTTTGTAACTCGGCTTCGTAAAACGTTCCTTCTATATCCTCCCCGTCATAGTCTTTTAACCGGTACACGGGTGGGTCTCTAGCCAACTGTTCGGTAACTGTAAAATATTCGTCAGAAAATGTTTCTTCATAACCTTTGGCAAAAGTACTCCTTAGCTTTGAAACGCGAACCACATCACCGATGTTGAACTTATAAGTAGTTTTTCCCTTCTTAATAAATGGTCCGTATAATTTTTTATAGACCTTAAAAGAATTACTTTGATCAACATCTATAGGCTTCATTTTAATACTGGTGTGATACCCTTGGTTGTAAGCATCGATAAAATCCTGAACTTTATCAAAATACTTGAACGTGTTGACCGCTGTAAAATATCTCCACATTTTGGTCTTTATGGTGCGGTTAAACCTCTCCACTACCGATGCCCTAAGCTCATTACCGGTGGTGAAATGATGTATTTTGTGTCTCTTCAGTAGATTCTGAAATTCTCTGTTGAGAAACTCTTTTCCTTTATCAGTCTGCAGTTTTTTAGGACATCGACCCTGGGACAATATATCCTCAAAGGCCCTTGTCACCGCCCGACCTGTTTTATTATGTAGAATGCGAGCCCAGGCATATTTTGATAACACATCGATACACATCAACATCAATTTGTGACCATTGTTATGTTTTGATAAATTTGACATATCGACTAGATCCATTTGCCATTGTGAGTCTATGTCAGTTGCATATACGCGGTTTCTTTTAAAGTTAATCCTGAGAGGTTTATGTAAGGTATAGGCGTCTTGTTCCCGTAACCATTCTGAAACAACCACATCATTAACCTTCACTCCGGCCTCAGCGAGTCCTCTTTGAAAACCCTTCTTACCCGCCAAACCCCCAATCTTGGCTGGGTTGTAGTATAGTTCCTGCATTTGGGGAGCTTGCCGAGTCATTCTGTCAAATAACCACACAGACCCACACTATGCGCAAAGTTTTTATACAAGGTTTTTTATTCAACTTCAGGAGAGCAGATACCCCTTTTAAGACATTTGAGAAAAGTATAACATACACAACAATTTTTTCTACGGTCCAGACAAAATGAAATCAGATGATTGGTTACTTGATCTATATCAACAAATATACCTGTTTCTTTATCTTGTAGGCACACACCTCAGTTACATATGTAAATAAAACAACATTATGACCTATTTTAAAATTAAACAGAGGTGTATTAAACAGGCTCAGTAAAAGGTCATACAGATGTTGATGAAATGGCCTAATATCATTCTTGGCCCCCTTGAGCCCTTCATCCCAGTGTTCGTACCCCCCGGTCTTTGTTACAGCAGCCATTCACTTTTCCAGGTTTGAAAGTTGATCCTCATCGATGGTTAAATCTGTAGAGAAAAGGCTCGCGTTGGCTACTTTTCTGTCAAGCACATGGTGTAATAGCGCTCTCAGGTTAGCTGCAGAGTGTTGATGACAGAACCAGTTGCAGAAGCAGTCCAGAACATTCCCCATGTTCAAAGTCCCTTAGTTCAGGTCAGAGTCTGAATCAGTGGCGTAGATGTCGAATTCTTCGTCGCTGCCCCCAGCTTTAACTTCTTTACGGAAGAAATAAGCTTTTAGCTTGCCAGCGGTTTTTCTACTCGGCTCATCCAGGTCATTGAGCAGCTGCCCAAGTTTCTCTATTATAAACGGCTCCTTTTTCAGCTCCAGCAAAATCTCATCTATGATTTTCTGGACTTGTCCCACAGTGACATGTATGTGGGAGTAAGAGAGCGCCTTGATTAGTGCCGGTTTCAGCCACGGTTTGTTCAGTCTTCTGTAAAACACGTTGAAATAGAACAGGAAATAGTAACGGTCTGGTTCAAACAAACAACTGTGTCTCAACTGACTGGGGTGATTCACTTCACACCCCCGACAGACTTCTTTCAGAGCTCGGTCGATGAGAGCACTCAGAATATACACCAGGGTGCTTTTAACCACTCTGCTTACTTGGTCACATACCCCGGGCATAAATCCTGCGTCTTCATCACGCCCCCGGGACAGTCCGATGCTCATTGGGTCGCCTGGTGGTTTGTGGGGTGTTTCTCCATCCATTGGACTGACCCCCTCCTGAGACGCACAGACGGTAGACAGTTCGGCAAAATCGAGGCCCTCCATGAGCTCCAGAGGCTGGGGATCCCCGAGACTCATTTGGACATCCATCGCACCGCATGTTGTTTCGTCCTGAGGGACCGGGGTCTGAGGTCTTGGAGAGTAACCACAGTCAAAGGGTTCCAGAGTGTATACAAAATCTGGGGAATAGAACCAGGGGTGATCCCGGGTTTGAAGAGGCCTGTAGAGCCTGTCGACGTCCGCAGCTTTCGGGTAAGACATTCTCTTTAATTTTAAACCATGAATGAATTGTTGCACCTTTTATCCTATCTCTTCACTACGTCACGACACACCGCCCTCTTAGAAGAGAGTAGCCCCTGAGCCGTCAGACCCCCCTCCAAAACCCCACACGTCGTCTGTCGTAGTTCTGCAAGCTTTCCCATTCACACCTTTCAAAACCCTGAGTCGGAGACTCCATTTCGCATTCTCTTGGACCCTCTTGCAAGCCTTCTAGAGTCTTATCCACAAGCCCCAGATCTCTCCAGGCCATCACCTTCAACCAGTCCTCATAAGAGTATTCAATTACCGTCTCAAAAGGTTCCAACGTACCCTCCTTCTCTCCCAAAGCAAGAAGCTCCACTCCAACATAGCTGGGATCCCTTTTAAAGCGGTAACCCCGTCGAGCCCCCCAGAACAACACCCAGGAGCGTTCAATCTTCAAATTGGTGAGTACAGGAACCCTTGCCCGGGATTGTTTCTTGCGGGGTTTCATGTTGATGTCGCTGGACATGTTGAAGAAGCGGGATGTTTCAGAAGCTGAGAATTAAAGAGGTATTGCCTAAAAGAAGCGCGGGTTCTTAAATAGAGAGGAGAGTTTCGGGGCGTTGCCTTCAGAGGGGTGGGGGTATTTATGGGTGGCCTTGTTGTTCAGGGTTTTATGGGTGCACACTTTCTGACGGATATGACGTAGGAATAATTAAGGAAATAACTCTACCTAAAATCACGCCCCCCAATTATGACGTAGGAATATTAATAAGCTTAGGGCATACGTCATAACAAAATAGGCCGCGCCCAAAAAACCCTACTATCTACTCTTATGTAGTTGAAGGCGCAGTATAGCTCTCATAGTCTGGTGGTGACGGAAGACCACCAGCCGTTTGAACAAGCCATTCAGCATCACCTTGTTGGGTTAAGTGCAGGCACTGTCAGAGCGCAGGGCGTCCTGCCTTTGAAAGAGTTTCCGAAGTGTCCTGATGTGCCCTTTAGCAATGCCAAACAGGTCTGTGAAAATGGCATCCTTTCGCGGCACTTCAGACGCCATCTCACAGTCTAGCCGACCTGAAACGCCTGAGCCCGTTTTACCAGCAGGTTCCAACGGTAACCGTTTGAAGCAAGAGGCGGCGTTGTCAGTTTCTGTAGTGTAGCGGTTATCACATTTGCCTAACGCGCGAAAGGTCCCCGGTTCGAAACCGGGCGGAAACAGCCTGCTTTGGGCCGGCCCTTTTCGTCCTGCTTGCCCTCGTGGTTCCCTGCAGGCGGTGGGTGGCTTTTCTTCATTGGAGTGCCCGAAATCGGTGCTCTCAGAGCGTCCGTCCGTCGACAGGTTGAAATTGTAAACGCTGGTGTAGCCACTTTTAATTAAAATCTGATGATGATGATGATGATGTTGTTGTTGTTGTTCTTGTTGTTCTTGTTGTCGTCGTAGTCGCCGTCATTATTATTGTTAAAGTAAAGCAGTAGTTAGATTTGTTGCTACCGTAAGGTGTAGAAGGCACAATAGCTCTGATAGTCTGGTGGTGAAGGAAGACCACCAGACGTTTGAACAAGCCATTCAGCATCACCTTGTTGGGCTAAGTGCAGGCACTGTCAGAGCGCAGGGCGTCCTGCCTTTGAAAGAGTTTCCAAAGTGTCCTGATGTGCCCTTTAGCAATGCAAAATAGGTCAGTGAAAATAGAAACCTTTATCTCACAGGCTGGCCCACGGGAAACGCCTGTGCGTGTTTTATCAGCCTGCTTCGATGGGAGCCATTCGAAACGCCAGGACGGGTCGTTTTCCGTAGTGTAGTGGCTATCACGTTTGCCTCACACGCGAAAAGTCCCCGGTTCGAAACCGGGCGGAATCAACCTGCGGTGCACTCGTGCCAGTGCCATGTTACCCGTCGCCATCTCTCTGCCCCAAGGCCGGCCGTCGTTTTCTCTTCCTCGGAGTGGCAAGAAATCCTGACCTTGAGAACAAACGGTCGCAGAAGGGTAGCTTTGCGAGGCGCTGGAACTCACACTTTTAAAATCGATACATGTTGTAGCTGTTACAATACGACCGTAGCAGGATCAGCGACATTGCTGTTACTCTTATGTAGTCGAAGGCGCAGTATAGCTCTGATAGTCTGGTGGTGACGGAGGACCTCCAGCCGTTTGAACAAGCCATTCAGCATCACCTTGTTGGGCTAAGTGCAGGCACTGTCAGAGCGCAGGGCGACCTGCCTTTGATAGAGTTTCCTAAGTGTCCCGAAATCGGTGCACTCAGAGCGTCCGTCCGTCGACAGGTTGAAATTGTAAACGCTGGTGTAGCCACTTTTAATTAAAATATGATGATGATGTTGTTGTTCTTGTTCTTGTTGTTGTTGTTGTTCTTGTTTTTCTTGTTGTCGTCGTGGTCGCCGTCATTATTATTGTTAAAGTAAAGCAGTAGTTAGATTTGTTGCTACCGTCAGGTGTAGAAGGTACAATAGCTCAGTGATTGTCTGATGGTGGCACAAGACGAGCAGCAGCTGTTTGAACAAGCCATTGAGCATCACCTTGTTGGGGTAAGTGTAAGTCTTGTCATAGCTCAGGGCGTTCTTCCTTTGAAAGAGTTTCCAAAGTGTCCTGATGTGCCCTTGAGCAATGCAAAATAGGTCAGTGAAAATAGAAACCTTTATCTCACAGGCTGGCCCACGGGAAACCCCTGTGCGCGTTTTACCAGCCGGCTTCGATGGGAGCCATTCGAAACGCCAGGACGGGTCGGTTTTACCAGCAGTCTCCAACGGTAACCGTTCTAAGCAAGAGGTGACGGTGTCAGTTTCCGAAGTGTAGCGGTTATCATGTTCGCCTAACGCACGAAAGGTCCCCGGTTTGAAACCGGGCGGAAACAGCCTGCTGTGGGCCGGCCCTTTTCGTCCTGCTTGCCCTCGTGGTTCCCCGGAGGCGGTAGGTGGCTTTTCTTCATTGGAGTGCCCGAAATTGGTGCACTCAGAGCGTCCGTCAATCGACAGGTTGAAATTGTAAATGCTGGTGTAGTCACTTTTAATTAAAATCTGATGATGATGTTATTGTTGTTGTTGTTGTTGTTCTTGTTGTCGTCGTGGTCGCCGTCATTATTATTGTTAAAGTAAAGCTACCGTAAGGTGTAGAAGGCACAATAGCTCTGTGATTGTCTGATGGTGGCACAAGACAAGCAGCAGCTGTTTGAACAAGCCATTGAGCATCACCTTGTTGGGGTAAGTGTAAGTCTTGTCATAGCTCAGGGCGTTCTTCCTTTGAAAGAGTTTCCAAAGTGTCCTGATGTGCCCTTGAGCAATGCAAAATAGGTCAGTGAAAATAGAAACCTTTATCTCACAGGCTGGCCCACGGGAAACGCCTGTGTGCGTTTTACCAGCCGGCTTCGATAGGAGTTATTCGAAACACCAGGACGGGTCGGTTTCCGTAGTGTAGTGGCTATCACGTTTGCCTCACACGCGAAAGGTCCCCGGTTCGAAACCGGGCGGAAACAACCCGTCCCCCATCTCTCTGCCCCAAGGGTGGCTGTCGTTTTCTCTTCCTCGGAGTGGCAAGAAATCCTGACCTTGAGAACAAACGATGTAAGAAGGGTAGCTTTGCGAGGCGCTGGAACTGACACTTTTAAAATCGATACATGTTGTTGCTGTTACAATACGACCGTAGCAGGATCGGCGACATTGCTGTTACTCTTATGTAGTTGAAGGCGCAAAATAGCTCTGATAGTCTGGTGGTGACGGAAGACCACCAGCCGTTTGAACAAGCCATTCAGCATCACCTTGTTGGGCTAAGTGCAGGCACTGTCTGATCGCAGGGCGTCCTGCCTTTGAAAGAGTTTCCGAAGTATCCCGAAATCGGTGCACTCAGAGCGTCCGTCCGTCGACAGGATGAAATTGTAAACGCTGGTGTAGCCACTTTTAATTAAAATCTGATGATGATGATGATGATGATGTTGTTGTTGTTGTTGTTGTTGTTGTTGTTCTTGTTGTCGTCGTGGTCGCCGTCATTATCATTGTTAAAGTAAAGCAGTAGTTAGATTTGTTGCTACCGTAAGGTGTAGAAGGCACAATAGCTCTGATAGTCTGGTGGTGAAGGAAGACCACCAGCCGTTTGAACAAGCCATTCAGCATCACCTTGTTGGGCTAAGTGCACGCACTGTCTGATCGCAGGGCGTCCTGCCTTTGAAAGAGTTTCCGAAGTATCCCGAAATCGGTGCACTCAGAGCGTCCGTCCGTCGACAGGTTGAAATTGTAAACGCTGGTGTAGCCACTTTTAATAAAAATCTGATGATGATGTTATTGTTCTTGTTGTTGTTGTTGTTCTTGTTTTTCTTTTTGTCGTCGAGGTCGCCGTCATTATTATTGTTAAAGTAAAGCTACCGTAAGGTGTAGAAGGCACAATAGCTCTGTGATTGTCTGATGGTGGCACAAGACGAGCAGCAGCTGTTTGAACAAGCCAGTGAGCATCACCTTGTTGGGGTAAGTGTAAGTCTTGTCATAGCTCAGGGCGTTCTTCCTTTGAAAGAGTTTCCAAAGTGTCCTGATGTGTCCTTGAGCAATGCAAAATAGGTCAGTGAAAATAGAAGCCTTTATCTCACAGGCTGGCCCACGGGAAACGCCTGTGCGCGTTTTACCAGCCGGCTTCGATGGGAGCCATTCGAAACACCACGACAGGTCGGTTTCCGTAGTGTAGTGGCTATCACGTTCGCCTCACACGCGAAAGGTCCCTGGTTCGAAACCGGGCGGAAACAACCCGCGGTGCACGCGTGCTAGTGCTTTGTTATCTGTCCCTGTAACGCGGCCGGCCATCGTTTTCTCTTCCTCGGAGTGTCAAGAAATCCTGACCTTGAGAACAAACGATCACAGAAGGGTAGCTTTGCGAGGCGCTGGAACTGACAGTTTTAAAATCGATACATGTTGTTGCTGTTACAATACGACCGTAGCAGGATCGGCGACATTGCTGTTACTCTTATGAGTAGATAGTAGGGTTTTATGGGCGCGGCCTATTTTCTTATGACGTATGCCCTAAGCTTATTAATATTCCTACGTCATAATTGGGGGGCGTGATTTTAGGTAGAGTTATTTCCTTAATTATTCCTACGTCATATCCGTCAGAAAGTGTACACCCATAAAACCCTGAACAACAAGGCCGCCCATAACCTGTTGTTCTTGTTGTTCTTGTTGGTCAACTGTAGAGTGTGAATGGGTCGGCTCTTCCTGTAGTGTTTGGGGGTCTTTTTTAAATATACATGTAATGGTTTAGTAAATCTAAACCGTTATAAGATCAACAAGTTCTGTTGTCTGTAATGGTCCCAGGTCTTAACAATGCCAGTTTTGAATAGTGCGTTTATCATATTCACACTGTCTCTGTCTGTCTCTCTCTCTCTCTCGCCCAATCATTTTATAAGATCAACAAGTTCTATTGTCTGTTATGATCCCAGGTCCTAACAATGCCTGTTTTGCATAGGGTACTTATGTTATCCACACTGTATCTGGCTCTGTCTCTCCCCTCAAATTTAATTAAAAAT
Source organism: Amia ocellicauda (assembly GCF_036373705.1). NCBI lineage: Eukaryota > Metazoa > Chordata > Actinopteri > Amiiformes > Amiidae > Amia > Amia ocellicauda. The sequence goes on from NW_027102659.1 coordinate 138,178, forward strand.
AAAATTAAAAAAGAGGGTGTGTGTGTGGGTGTTTGTGTGTATAGGTTAATTGTTTTTGTAAAAAAAAAAAAAAAAAGCTGTGGTTATATTTTATCTCTCACATAATGTGTTCAGTCGTTTTACTTAAATACATTCTAGGGTCTTAAAGCTCATAAGAGTTAGACTTAAGATAAGGATATGCTTTTAAGGTATTTTAGCAGTCTCAATCCCTGATGATAAGGAATCGTTTAAAAAATAAAAACAACTGATCACTCAATGCTAAATAGATCACAACACTCAAGGCTAAATCACTCACACCATGGGTGGCGGGGGTGGGCTCAGACAACAGTACGTATGGCATGTGGTATCAAAACATTCAGAATACTTTTAACCTATATAATTTATAAGCTTTGTAAAATAAACCCAAATATCTCTTTTGCGGGGATAAACGCTGTTCTGAGTAGTTTGTGACTTGTTTAATACCAAACAAAGCATCGCTATTAAAAAAAAAAAAAAAAACACTGTAAAAGCGCTAGTTATTTTAGATCTTTATAGTTATTTTCTTGGCTCAGGTTGTTTTTTAGCGCTTATAAAGGCCTGAAATATTCTTAGTGGTTTGTTGACTATAGGTCTTGATGCACAAAGGCCAGACCAGAACAATGCCTTACACGCAGATCCGGCATGTGGCCATCAGTATAAGTATGAAGGTCTGGTCTTCAGCTCGACAGACTCTTACTGACCTTTCGATTTAAGACTAAAGATCAACAATGTCCGGAAACAACATCAGCGACTTCGATTTAAATGAGTTTTTAGGCAAGTCTTCAGATTATTTTCATTGACTCAGAGCGTGTTGTGTGCATGTATTGTAAATAAGGCTATAACATCTGTTTTAAGTTCTGTAAAATTATTTTTCAGCCAGTCAACAGGAGTTAATTCCCAACGCTGAGGAGATCATCTGGAACAACGACGGTAAGATTTTTGTGTTTGCGCTCATGGGTTCTTATGTATGGGTGTGTGTGGTTTTGAAGCGGCTCATTAGAGTTATGAAAACGTTTTAATATATATTAATGCCGGTCTCTTTAATTACACAGAAACTATCGAAAGGCCTGTGATTAATGTCTCCGAGGATCGACCAAGAGAAGTGGTTGTCCCTAGACAGACTGTCTGCCGACCGGGTAAGAACTAAACCCCTGTTTGTTTGTATAACGTTTCTGTAAGATGTTTGAGTCCAGTTTTGTTAATTTTAAAAAATTATCCTGTCTAACAGTATTAAGAAACGTGGTTCGAGACAACGAAAGGCCTTCCACATCGAGGGCTTGTTTCGTTTTACCTTCGAGAACCGTAACCTTTCAAGAATCTGAAAGGCCGTCAGCCCCGGTATCTGATAGCTGTGAGTATATGTCTGCAGCCTGTAAGAGGATAAAGCTTTTTATAAAGCGGTGTGGTTAAAGGTTAAACATGTCTCTTACCTTCACAGCGGTGCAAAAAGCTAAACCAGCCGAAAAAAATAAGAAACGATTATTCTGTGGAGGTAAGTAAGATCTTTCAAACTTTAATGTTTTTAAAAGGGCTTTGTTTGCCCGTTGAGGGCTAATATTTAAGCGATGGGTGACCGTTTCCTGTAGGGCGGGGGGTTCTGGGAAAGATCTTTAGAAGTCCGGACAGGTCTAGGCTTGTTTCTGGGGAATGTGTTTAGAAATGACCGATTGCCGTACCGTCTGGTTAGGAAGTAAAGCCGTCCGAAAGGGTTTAGTAAGTTGTTTGACTTATCTCCCGCTATTATACTTCTGTTTTAAAGTGGTTGTAGGAAAAGGCTTGAAGGTGTTCATTGTATTTAATATTTAAACAGATCGTGAAAACGTTTGTGAAACAGGAAGTCCCGGGATCAGGAATCGTTTACACTTGGAAGGTTCGTTTAAAAATGAAATGTTGTTGTGTGTGTGTGTGTTTTATTAACAATATTACAGTTTTTAAAGAAACATTTAAGAAACAGTTTATTTACAGCGGCTTCTCTGTTTTACATTTATTATCAAGTCCTAATAAATATATTGTCTGTAAATAATATTGCGTTGTAGTGAATGTCTAAGGCTATTTTCAAAGGTCTAAAAAAGCTAAAGGTTTTGAATGTCCTGGACATGTTGTTTTAAGTTTGATTTCTGTCGCCGTTTAAAGATGTAAATGTAATGTATATTTTTATTCTTCCCAAGACTATTGGGATAGTCATTCTGTGGATGAGCTATTGAGAACAATTACCCCGTCTAAGTGGGATCAAACATCTTCCCCGGTGAGATCACCGAGAGGATCCCCCACGGTGGTCTTGGAGACCCCCCAACATCTACTCAGGCCACAGCCTTCTGGGGGTAATTCAACACCCCAGATTCAGCCCGCCGCATTGTCGGGCGGAACAAATACAGGCATCCAACAACCTCATGGGTCGCCGTCAGTCAGGGCTGACACACCACCCAACGACGGCCTGGTTTCAACATCGTTCCCCCAGACCCATTTCTTGGCTACAGAAACGCGGAACAGTTCCCCGCGCTTGGCCAGGGTGTCACCGCAAAGGCCTTCTTGGTCTCCGTCCATGAGTATACGCTCGCTCCCTGCCTCCTTCGACCGAGATTTACCGGAGCGACCATCCTTTGAAGCTGAGCCAGGCCACCAGCCCCCGGAGCTACTTCCTGAAGGTCGGCATGAGTTGCTACATACTTTGTTACAAAATCAAAGACTTGTGTTAGTGGGGCAAAACCTGGTGATAGAGAGCCAAAACCCCCTTATTAATACCCTTACTAACGAATTGTACAGTATTTAATGTTTTAATAGACACAAAACGCCTTACTATTGTGGGTTGTTGGAAAAATAAAAAATAAATTAAAAAATGTCCTGACTTGGTAAAAGAACTCACAAACTAAAGGATTATGAACAAGCTAGGGCCCCAAAAAGACCTTCCCGAGAGAACATCCCCGGCCCTGTTGTGAACTCCTCTGATGTCCCAATGAACCTGGAACTATTACAAATGATAAATGATTTAAATAACCCCCAATTACCACCGATAGAATGTGAATTAACAGACTTACCGGTGAACCCCGACCTGTTACAGATGGTCAATGATCTAAATAACCACCTCCCACCGGTAGCGCTTATAGAGGCTCACCCCCTAGTTCACCCCGATTTGTTTGAAATGGTGGAGGCTTTGGAGGAGCTACCCCGACCAAATTCTGCCCCTATTATAAATGATTTGAGACAATTAGAACACAGGATGGCGGCAGAAGCAGCCATCACTATAGAGGAGGGTCTTGACATTAACCGGTTGGATATCTTTGAAGGACTTTTACAGGCTTTAAATGAGCCTCCTCAAAAAGGGGGTTTTGTAGATGTCAGCAGTGGGGGTGTTCGGAATGTGGAGGGTTCTGAGACTGATAAGGCTGTGGAGGACATGCTCTGTGAGAATGTAGGGGGTGAAGGCTTTGTTCAAAATGATGATGTGTCCAAGAGTACCAGTGATCCCGTGATTATAGATAGACCGGCCTATAACAATTTTGAAATGATTCAGCGTTTTAATTTTGCAGAACTTTTAAATTGTGACAATTATGCAGAAATATTTGTCAACATACACGAGGCCTTGCAGAAAATGCTTGAACAGGTTGCTGAAAGTGTCAGACCTCGAGATGTTGTACAGTTAGAAATCAGAGGGGATGATTTGTTTAGCAACCTATCTGTAATGCTGAGTGGAGATAATTTAGATGTCTGGCTAAAATCGAAGCGTTATTGCAAAGTAACGCAGCCATCTTAGCTGTTGAAAGTCTGTCTCTGGTAATGAATGTGGTTCGTAACCCTGAGGGTGGGGCGCTTAGAAGACTGTCGAAATGCTTGAAGAACGACATAATTAGGACCAAGCTCAGGCAATTAGTGGTGAGTTCCAGTGGGGACAATAAGCTCTGTTTTGCTTACAGTTTAATAAAACTACTCACCCCCGACATGCCTAAACCCCAAGCTCTGCAAGAGGCTTTAATGCTTCATCAGAGGGCCGGCTTAAACTCTCAACAGATGGTTGCCTTTTCAGACATCACCAAGTTTGAGGAGTTGTTGTCTTTAAAAATTGTTGTGTGGTACCGTTGTGAGGTAAAGGAAGTATTTGTGAAATTTCAGATACATCCTGAAACCCATACACAGACACTGTTTCTCTTCCTAAGTGATAGTCATTACTTTGGAATAAAGAGTTTGACGGCTTTTTTGGGTTGTTCGTATGTTTGTCATTGGTGTTATAAGGCCTTCAATGATAAGCTTAAGCACCGCTGTGACGGTTACTGTAACGTCTGTTTCAATCCGCAATGTCGTAAGGGTTTGGCCCCTACCATCCGATGTAAAGATTGCTTAAGGATTTGTCTCTCAGCGTTCTGTTTTTCCGAGCATAAGGTACAGAGGGCCGCTGCTGAGGGGGTTAAAAAACTGAGTTATTGTCATCAAACTAAATATTGCCCGCAGTGTTGCCTCCAGTACCGTTTTCATGAGGTTAAACCACACAAATGTCTGGAGCCGAGATGCAGGATCTGTAATGCTGATTTAACCCCGGGGTCCGAACACCAGTGCTTTATTCAGCCGGTTAAAAAGGAGCCGCCGCACAACCGGTATGTCTTTTTTGATTTTGAATGCCGGCAAGAAAACGGGGTCCACGTTGCTAATTATATACACTGTATTGACATGTTGGATCGTGAGTGGTCAGCTAGCGGTGAGAGTTGTGTCAGGGATTTCTTTACGCGGTATCGCGGTCCAAAATACCTCAATTACACATTTGTTGCCCACAATGCTAAGGGTTATGATTCTTACATTTTGATGAAGTATCTGGTGGAAAATGGGGTGACCCCAAAAATAATAGCTCAGGGTAGCAAGATCATGTGTTTCACCGACGAAGCTTTCAACTAACGTTACATAGACTCGTTAAATTTCCTCCCCATGAAATTGAGCGCTTTGCCTAAGGCTCTGGGTTTTGAGGCTCAGAAGAAAGGTTGGTTCTGCCATTTTTTTAATACTAAGGACACTCAAAATTATCGAGGGTCCTACCCGCCCGCCTCTTATTATGGGGTTGATACTATGATGTCTCATGAGAGGGAGGAATTCTTTAAATGGTACAATACGGTTAAGGGAGGTGTTTTTGATTTCCGAGAAGAGATGGCCGCTTATTGTAAAAATGATGTGGTGATCCTTAAAGAAGCCTGTGTGCGTTTCCGCGCCGAGGTTATCAACACATCGGGTCTCGACCCTTTGCAAAGTGTGACCATAACGTCTCTCTGCATGAAAATGTATCGGTCCAATTTCTTGCAGAAAAACACTATAGCGGTCACCACTTCTGACAACTATCGTGCTAGACAAAAGAACTTTTCGACTGTCTCCATACAGTGGCTGGAATACCTGAGTGCCCGGGATAACATCTTCATCAGACATGCTTTAAATCAAGGGGAAGTCAAAATGGGGCCTTACTACTTAGACGGTTTTAGCGACGTGTTCGGGCGGCGTACCGCTTATGAGTTTGCAGGTTGTATTTACCATGGCTGTCCTCAGTGCTTCGACCCAAACACCTTTAACCCCGTAACACAAAAACTCTGCGGTGATATGTACTATGATTTCCAGGAACGAATTGATACTTTAAAAAACACCTATGGTTTGAACGTGCTGGTGATTTGGAAACACGAGTGGACGACCCTGAAGCAACAGGAAGCGGGGGTACAACGGTTTATGGAAACCTTGGACTTTCCTGAACGTCTAGAGCCCCGGGATGCGTTATTTGGGGGTCGAACCAACGCCCTCTGTTTACATTATGAGGTAAAGGAGGGTGAGAGAGTAGATTACTATGATTTCACCAGTCTGTACCCTTATGTCAACAAGACCAAAATGTACCCGGTGGGGCGTCCAACCATTGTTTATCGTGACTTTCTCGAAATTGGACATTACTTTGGTTTGATCAAAGTCACCATGTACCCTCCTCGCGAGCTGTTCTTACCCGTGTTGCCTTACAGGTGTTCGGGAAAATTGATGTTCCCTCTGTGTAGAACGTGTGTGGAAACTGAAAATCAAACTACCTCTTGTCTGCACAGTGATGAAGATAGAGCGCTGACGGGTGTCTGGTGTAGCATTGAGCTTGACAAGGCGGTGTAGAAAGGTTACAGAGTCGGTAAGGTGTATGAGGTTTGGCATTTTTCTGAAAAATCTGATACTCTTTTTGCTGATTACATTATGACCCATCTGAAAGGGAAACAGGAGGCATCGGGCTATACCTCATGGTGTGTTGACTCCGCGGCCAAAGAGCGATACGTTCAGCAATATTTTGAAAAGGAAGGGATCCGTCTAGAGCCGGGGAACATAACTGTAAACCCCGCCAAGAGACAAATGTCCAAACTGATTTTAAACAGTCTGTGGGGTAAGTTTGGGGAAAGAAATTACCGTCTAAACACAACCTTGATTAAAACCCCTGAACAGTTTATAGAATTTACGTTTTCCAAACAACATGCAGTATCACACTTTCAATTCTTAAATGACCACGTGGCACAGGTCCAGTGGAGGGCCCCTAAAGATTTCCCCACCAAACAGGGGAACGTTAATGTTTTCATAGCGGTTTTTACCACGGCTTACGCCCGGCTTGAATTGTACAACTTAATGGATCAGTTGCAGGAACGCACGCTCTATCATGATACTGACTCTGTAATCTTTGTCACCAGGCCAGGGGATTGGGTCCCTCCCCTCGGGGACTACCTTGGGGAGTTAACGAGCGAACTAGATCCTCAGGACCACATAGTGGAGTTTGTTTCAGGGGGTCCTAAGACGCATACAGAACGGCTGCGGGTAAGACCTGTATGAAAGTTAAGGGTTTCACTCTGAACCATTGTAACAACAAGCTCATTAACATCAAGTCTCTGACGACCCTGGTAGAAAGTTTTGTAACCGAGAAAGACGCGCCTCCTCGTGAGATTATTACAGCCGGAAATCATATCTATCGCAATAAAAAGGGGTACACGTTGGAAAATAGATCACTAAACAAACGGTTCAGGGTGGTGTACAATAAAAGAGTCTTGAAGACTGATTATACCACTCTGCCTTATGGATATTAGTGGTGGTTTTGATAACAGACTTCAACACCCTTTCTCCTGTATTATAGCCGGTCCCTCCAATTCGGGGAAGAGCTATCTTATAAAGAACATCATAGAAGATGTGGACGCAACCGTGTCCCAAGCTCTTGACAACATAGTGTGGTGTTACTCTTGCTGGCAACCTCTCTACGATGATTTGGCTTCGAAAAAAAATAATCTGTAATTTGTGCAAGGTCTCCCCGCCTCGTTGTGTGACGATGACTTGTTCCCGCCCGGTCAAACTAATCTAGTGATCCTTGATGACCTGATGGAGCAGGCCGGTGACAACAGTGAAGTGGAAAAAGCTTTCACAAAGTACACTCATCATAGGAATTTAAGTATTATTTATTTAGTTCAAAATCTATTTTTTCAAGGTAAAAAAAGCCGCACTATTAATTTATATGCCAATTATATAACTCTTTTTAAAAACCCCAGAGATAAACTACAGGTCACCGTCTTGGCTCGTCAAATGTACCCTAACCAGACCAAGTTCTTTTTGGAGGCATTTGAGGATGCCACCAAAAAACCCTACGGGTACTTGATTGCGGACTTAAAAGCACAAACCCCAGAAGACTTTCGCCTCAGAACAGGTTTGTGCCCGCCCGATTGGCCGGCAGTGTATGTGCTAAAGAAAAGGAAATAAATAAGAATGTCTGTTCGGATTAAAAGAAATCTGCCACTTTTGCAAATGTTATTTGAGGGGAGCCCGCGCCATAGGAAAGCTGTGCTGGCAGGGGCCCCCTCGGATTTGATCGAGACCCTGTGTGAAATAGCTTTTAACATCTTACGCGGTAATATACCCCTAACCCCTTCTCAACAATCTAAACTCAAAAAACAAAAAGCGGTTATCAAGATCATCGCTAATAAGAAGTATTCTATTAAAAGAAAAAGAAAGAAGATTAATCAAACCGGGGGTTTTATAGGACCGCTGTTGAGCATAGCCGTGCCTTTCCTAACCAGTCTTCTAGCTTCCAGAGTGGGTTAATAATGGAATATGCTCAGAAAATGTTTTTGATCCCTAAGGAGCAGCTTGAGAAACTGAGAAAAAATGTTGTCGGGCCAGAGCCCATTAGACAAATGGCCGAAAACAACCTGGACTCTGAAATGAAAGCTATACAGGCCAGGGCCGATTTAAATCAGTATTCCAAAGCCCAGTTGTATACCAACATGTTACAGCGCTACCTCCGTCTGGTTAGACAGGGTGAAAAAGATCAATACATTTTAACTTTAACCATGGCCTCTCAAGAAAATGGTTCTGGGGCTGATGCGGGGGGTTCGGTTGATAAAGATGTTGCGGTGACCGAACCTGTTGAGAGTTCAGAGGGAGATGTTGTAACGGATGTTTTGAGAAACATGCCGGCCAGAAGCAAAAGACATGCACAATATATCCTGCACAAAATGGTTCAGAAACCGCGGGTAACGGCTTGGAATGAACAGGGTGAATTTGTTTTTAAGGGACAACTGATCAAAGGTTCACACGTTTGATTTGTTGAAGAGTGTCACTAGCACTAATAAGGTACCCGATAGTCGCCGACCTGTAGGCTGGAATGCTTTCCTACAGGCGATGGCCTGTCTGAACATGCCCCAATCAACAGTTCCTAACCAGGAAACGCGATAAAAAATCCATCTGTGTAAAGAGGTGGAGCCTGATCTGACTCCGATATCTCATTACTCTGACCGTGCTGAGCGACCATCCTCAGGATCTATCCATCGTTGGGAAGCTTATTAATCTCATGTTTTTATTTGTCTCCCCTGTAAATAATGACCCGACAAACAATTTTTTTTTTTTTTTTTTTTTTTTTTCAAATGTTGTACATTTATTTATACCATAACCCCTGCTTTGTATAAGAATTGTGTTGAATAAAAACAAAACTAATGATTCAAAGGCTGTTTTCATTATTTTTTCACCTTAACACGCATGACATCTTTTAAAATCCTCACAAGAACACCCCATCTGTATACATGGCTGGCTAGGGTCGTAAGTCATTGTGTTATAAGGGGGGTCCACAGTGTACTGACAAACTCTGCCACTTTTTTATCATTTTGGCCTAAATCCTCACTGTACAAGGCCATAATATCGGGGTATGACCTTCCTTTAGATCTATGATATAAGAAAAACACACAGTGCTGACCACAAGTGAAGGTCTGAAGACTTTGTACTTGACGACCGCTGTAAATGGTTTCTTGACAGTTGTTGAGCAGAAAGTTATTGATCTTCCGAGGGAAAGGTCTGAAATCCGGGGGGTTTCCATAGGAATCAAAAAATTCACCACGGTGGTCCTCCCTTAGATAAATAGCCAGCCAATGTTCTCCGGGCATATTTTTAGGGTGTGTGTTGATTATGTACATTGCAGGTAAATTCTTGATCTTAAATTTAGGTAGCTGATCGCAGGCGTAGACTCCTTGAAACAGTTTCCGTGAGCCGGCCAGGGCATTCATGATGTGGTTGAGCTCTCTGGTGTTCATTTTAATAATAATCATACAGAACGTTTCTCCTCTGATTCACCTCAATAATGTTGTCAAACACAGCATACACGACCATATTTACAGTGCGTGGTAGAGGCTGCTTGAAACGCATCTCCAAACGCATATTGCCCGTCTTCATCAGTGAAAAATGTTGTCCACACTCTTCGTCAGGGGTCAGGTTGAAACCGTACAAGGTGTAACCGCTGCAGTATTCCCGGCGATCGATCAGCAGAGTTTGATCCTTGAGATGGCGACCCGTAGCCAGTACTACACTGTAATATTCACGAACCGCATTGCCGTTTTCAAAGTCAGGTTGAAAAGGTCTGGATGGAACCTGCACACCATCGACGTACAACGCTATAAATTCCGCGTTATAATGTTTAAAGTTAAAGGGGTTCTTGTTGTAAACCCCGGTAAATGCATCATTATCCACGAGACCAATAATAACCTGTTTTGGGAGCTGTCCTAGAAACAGATTTTCCTGGTTCATCACCCGTGTCCCTGCAGTCATATAGACTCTTTCGATCGGGTACTTAACGCCTGCGCGTGTCCTAGTTTAACCGCCGGGGAGACGGACACTTTTTTCACAAACAGCGAGGCCGATAATATGGTCAGTTTATATTTTTCAGTATCAGGGGTCATCAGATAAAAAGCACTTTTACTACGGATCATTTTAATTTTAATGTCTACCCCGTTGAGCATGAGTTTTTCTTGGAAAAATATGTCTGCATTGATATGCCCCATTAGCTCAAAGGTCCTCCCTTCTGTTGAAGAGGCCGTTCTTTTTTGCAAACCCTTATTGAGTCCCTCTGGATCCTTGTCGTCCATAGCTTCCGGGTTGTCTTTGAAGAAAAGGCCGGGGCTGAACTGTTTGCTTAGGGTCTCCTCACTATAATTAAGTTTACACTCCATCATGGCTCTATAGGGGTAAGTATTGCTGCTTTGACTAATGAGCCGATCTCCCAGGGTCACATCCACCTGTGAAAACATGGTGGCCACCGGGTAATTGATGACCCCAGCGTTGGCCGTCTTCTCGATTGCATCGCCATCCTCATTAGTCACTTTACAGTTCATTAAAATAAATGTGTTATTCAAATCATTATAATCCTCGCCATTGCCAGCTATAAAAAACTCCAGAGGGGCCATGTCTGAAATTGCAGAAAGAGGGGGAATCTCTACATATATGCTCTTATCTATACTCGTTTGAGTGTATGGAACTGTAAACAGATCCAGTTCTGATTTGACGCATTCTTCCAATAGACTGTGGACAAAAGACATGTTTAAAAGATATATCCTGAGGCTCTATTTTTCTTTCTTTGAGACTTTCTTTTTGCAGGTTTTTTCTTGTGCTGCTTCCTTCTCCGAGTGTTTCCACGATATGTTGGAGAATGAGAGATTCTTCGTTTTTTGTTAGCCACGGATCTTCGTCGCCCTGGTGGACACATGCTGTTTCTTCTTTTACCCCCCCTCCTCGCCATTACCATGAGACCCGAACCCTCCTGATGCTCATGGCTAGCTGCCCGGTTCATAACATTGGTGAACACGTCACTAACAATATTTTTAGCCGCTGATTTCAAGTGGGGTCTGGCTATAGCAAAGCCTCTCTTAAGCAGGGGTACGGCCATTCTAAAGAGACCACGAAAGAGTCCTCCTAGACCGGCGCCATACATTGTGGGGGCTCCTACAAAACCGGGCAAGCCGTTCCATCTTCCATCTTGTAATAATCCACATTGGCGCTAGGATCTACATAACCCCTCGAGGTAGCCATTTTAATAATGTACACACTGTTTCAGGGGTCGAAAATGTAGTTTGACAACTTAACTTTACCGAAGCGGAAGGGTACGTTGATATTCTGATCCGATTTGACTTCGATCGTGATGTTGTCAAAGTGGGTCTTTGAGACTGGTACGTAGTGTGGCTTGTCATAAGTAATTGTGACCATGTCATTGCTTTTACCTTTAATAAGTACATTTCTCAAAAGGGGGACATAACTATCCCCGACCCTCTGGTGGGTTATGATATCCGTATACACATAAAGAGTGTAAAAGCCGCCCCACCACTTCTGAGAACCTGCTCTCTGTGTCAGAATAGAACCCTAATATACGCCCCAGTTGGCCGCTGGTTTGAATGCTAATACCTGGTTTTGACACCTTGTACACTCTGTTGTTAATAGGGTTGTAATATAGCTTGATGTTGGGGGTGCCTTCTGAGAACTGTTTATGCATCTCATCTAATATTTTATCTACATTGTCATAATAACCTCCTTGTATCGTGAATGTCCATTGACTCTTTTTAACATCATCAAAAATGGCGAAGGTGGCATCCTTATCTTGTAAAACAGCCCAAGTGTAAGGATACTGTATTTCCGCCAACCCCACTTCCCACGACCCTCTTAGATCTATAGATTTTCCAAATTGTACCGTGTAACTGGATATTTCATTTTTAGGGTATATATCGAGAGAGGCGTTACTGGGTAGAGTCACGTAGAAGCCTCCTGATTCCATCTTGAGTATCGAGAGTAATGCCCCCAACACACCCGCGGGCATGTTTTTATAAGGATTGAATATCGCAAACCTGTTGTTCCGGGACCCAACTATTGAACTTTTCAGGCCATCCAAGCCATTTCACCAACACATATTTTTTCCGGTTCTGGGTTTTTTCAGCTAATATCTTTTCAACTCTGTATACACTGTCTTTACCCACAATAATTTTTTGTAACTCGGCTTCGTAAAACGTTCCTTCTATATCCTCCCCGTCATAGTCTTTTAACCGGTACACGGGGGGGGCTCTAGCCAACTGTTCGGTAACTGTAAAATATTCGTCAGAAAATGTTTGTTCATAACCTTTGGCAAAAGTACTCCTTAGCTTTGAAACGCGAACCACATCACCGATGTTGAACTTATAAGTAGTTTTTCCCTTCTTAATAAATGGTCCGTATAATTTTGTATAGACCTGAAAAGAATTACTTTGATCAACATCTATAGACTTCATTTTAATACTGGTGTGATACCCTTGGTTGTAAGCATCAATAAAATCCTGAACTTTATCAATATACTTGAACGTGTTGACCGCTGTAAAATATCTCCACATTTTGGTCTTTATGGTGCGGTTAAACCTCTCCACTACCGATGCTTTAAGCTCATTTCCGGTGGTGAAATGATGTATTTTGTGTCTCTTCAGTAGATTCTGAAATTCTCTGTTGAGAAACTTTTTTCCTTAATCAGTCTGCAGTTTTTTAGGACATCGACCCTGGGACAATATATCCTCAAAGACCCTCGTCACCGCTCAACCTGTTTTATTATGTAGAATTCGAGCCCAGGCATATTTTGATTAAACATCGATACACATCAACATCAATTTGTGACCATTGTTATGTTTTGATAAATTTGACATATCGACTAGATCCATTTGCCATTGTGAGTCTATGTCAGTTGCATATACGCGGTTTCTTTTAAAGTTAATCCTGAGAGGTTTATGTAAGGTATAGGCGTCTTGTTCCCGTAACCATTCTGAAACAACCACATCATTAACCTTCACTCCGGCCTCAGCGAGTCCTCTTTGAAAACCCTTCTTACCCGCCAAACCCCCAATCTTGGCTGGGTTGTAGTATAGTTCCTGCATTTGGGGAGCTTGCCGAGTCATTCTGTCAAATAACCACACAGACCCACACTATGCGCAAAGTTTTTATACAAGGTTTTTTATTCAACTTCAGGAGAGCAGATACCCCTTTTTAGACATTTGAGAAAAGTATAACATACACAACAATTTTTTCTACGGTCCAGACAAAAAGAAATCAGATGATTGGTTACTTGATCTATATCAACAAATATACCTGTTTCTTTATCTTGTAGGCACACACCTCAGTTACATATGTAAATAAAACAACAATATGACCTATTTTAAAATTAAACAGAGGTGTATTAAACTTGCTCAGTAAAAGGTCATACAGATGTTGATGAAATGGCCTAATATCATTCTTGGCCCCCTTGAGCGCTTCATCCCAGTGTTCGTACCCCCCGATCTTTGTTACAGCAGCCATTAACTTTTCCAGGTTTGAAAGTTGATCCTCATCGATGGTTAAATCTGTAGAGAAAAGGCTCGCGTTGGCTACTTTTCTGTCAAGCACATGGTGTAATAGCGCTCTCAGGTTAGCTGCAGAGTGTTGATGACAGAACCAGTTGCAGAAGCAGTCCAGAACATTCCCCATGTTCAAAGTCCCTTAGTTCAGGTCAGAGTCTGAATCAGTGGCGTAGATGTCGAATTCTTCGTCGCTGTCCCCAGCTTTAACTTCTTTACGGAAGAAATAAGCTTTTAGCTTGCCAGCGGTTTTTCTACTCGGCTCATCCAGGTCATTGAGCAGCTGCCCAAGTTTCTCTATTATAAACGGCTCCTTTTTCAGCTCCAGCAAAATCTCATCTATGATTTTCTGGACTTGTCCCGCAGTGACATGTATGTGGGAGTAAGACAGCGCCTTGATTAGTGCCGGTTTCAGCCACGGTTTGTTCAGTCTTCTGTAAAACACGTTGAAATAGAACAGGAAATAGTAACGGTCTGGTTCAAACAAACAACTGTGTCTCAACTGACTGGGGTGATTCACTTCACACCCCCGACAGACTTCTTTCAGAGCTCGGTCGATGAGAGCACTCAGAATATACACCAGGGTGCTTTTAACCACTCTGCTTACTTGGTCACATACCCCGGGCATAAATCCTTCATCTTCATCACGCCCCCGGGACTGTCCGATGCTCATTGGTTCGCCTGGTGGTTTGTGGGGTGTTTCTACATCCATTGGACTGACCCCCTCCTGAGACGCACAGACGGTAGACAGTTCGGCAAAATCGAGGCCCTCCATGAGCTCCAGAGGCTGGGGATCCCCGAGACTCATTTGGACATCCATCGCACCGCATGTTGTTTCGTCCTGAGGGACCGGGGTCTGAGGTCTTGGAGAGTAACCGCAGTCAAAGGGTTCCAGAGTGTATACAAAATCTGGGGAATAGAACCAGGGGTGATCCCGGGTTTGAAGAGGCCTGTAGAGCCTGTCGACGTCCGCAGCTTTCGGGTAAGACATTCTCTTTAATTTTAAACCATGATTGAATTGTTGCGCCTTTTATCCTATCTCTTCACTACGTCATGACACACCGCCCTCTTAGAAGAGAGTAGCCCCTGAGCCGTCAGACCCCCCTCCAAAACCCCACACGTCGTCTGTTTTATCATCGTCGTCGTCATTCAAGGGGGATATATAATCCATAATCCAGCATATTCTCCTTCTAACCAAATCCAGTTGCGAACATTTGGTCAAGATGTCAAATCCATCATTTATACAGTTTATGACCTCTTTCAAGAACGGCCAGTCCACGGCGTCAAACATCATTTCAGTAACCTGTTTTTCTGGATCCTCTTGCCCTTGAGCAATGCAAAATAGGTCAGTGAAAATAGAAACCTTTATCTCACAGGCTGGCCCACGGGAAACGCCTGTGCGCGTTTTACCAGCCTGCTTCGATGGGAGCCATTCGAAACGCTAGGACAGGTCGGTTTCCGTAGTGTAGTGGCTATCACGTTCGCCTCACACGCGACAGGTCCCCGGTTCGAAACTGGGTGGAAACAACCTGCGGTGCACGTATGCCAGTGCCGTGTTACCCGTCCTCATCTCTCTGCCCCAAGGCAGGCCGTTGTTTTCTCTTCCTCGGAGTGGCAAGAAATCCTGACCTTGAGAACTAATGATCGAAGAAGGGTAGCTTTGCGAGGCGCTGGAACTGACACTTTTAAAATCGATACATGTTGTTGCTGTTACAATACGACCGTAGCAGGATCGGCGACATTGCTGTTACTCTTATGTAGTTGAAGGCGCAGTATAGCTCTGATAGTCTGGTGGTGAAGGAAGACCACCAGCCGTTTGAACAAGCCATTCAGCATCACCTTGTTGGGCTAAGTGCAGGCACTGTCAGAGCGCAGGGCGTCCTGCCTTTGAAAGAGTTTCCAAAGTGTCCTGATGTGCCCTTGAGCATTGCAAAATAGGTCAGTGAAATTAGAAACCTTTATCTCACAGGCTGGCCCAAGGGAAACGCCTGTGCACGTTTTACCAGCCTGCTTCGATGGGAGCCATTCGAAACACCAGGACAGGTTGGTTTCCGTAGTGTAGTGGCTATCACGTTCGCCTCACACGCGAAAGGTCCCTGGTTCGAAACCGGGCGGAAACAACCCGCGGTGCACGTGTGCTAGTGCTGTGTTACCTGTCCCTGTAACGCGGCCGGCCATCGTTTTCTCTTCCTCGGAGTGTCAAGAAAGCCTGACCTAGAGAACAAACGATCACAGAAGGGTAGCTTTGCGAGGCGCTGGAACTGACACTTTTAAAATCGATACATGTTGTTGCTGTTACAATACGACCGTAGCAGGATCGGCGACATTGCTGTTACTCTTATGAGTAGATAGTTGGGTTTTTTGGGCGCGGCCTATTTTGTTATGACGTATGCCCTAAGCTTATTAATATTCCTACGTCATAATTGGGGGGCGTGATTTTAGGTAGAGTTATTTCCTTAATTATTCCTACGTCATATCCGTCAGAAAGTGTACACCCATAAAACCCTGAACAACAAGGCCGCCCATAACCTGTTGTTCTTGTTGTTCTTGTTGGTCAACTGTAGAGTGTGAATGGGTCGGCTCTTCCTGTAGTGGTTGGGGGTCTTTTTTAAATATACATTTAATGGTTTAGTAAATCTAAACCGTTATAAGATCAACAAGTTCTGTTGTCTGTAATGGTCCCAGGTCTTAACAATGCCAATTTTGAATTGTGCGTTTATCATATTCACACTGTCTCTGTCTGTCTTTCTCTCTCTCTCGCCCAATCATTTTATAAAATTCAACAAGTTCTGTTGTCTGTTATGATCCCAGGTCCTAACAATGCCTGTTTTGCATAGGGTACTTATGTTATCCACACTGTATCTGGCTCTGTCTCTCTCCTCAAATTTAATTAAAAATTAAATTAAAAAAGAGGGTGTGTGTGTGGGTGTTTGTGTGTATAGGTTAATTGTTTTTGTAAAAAAAAAAAAAAAAAAGCTGTGGTTATGTTTTATCTCTCACATAATGTGTTCAGTCGTTTTACTTAAATACATTCTAGGGTCTTAAAGCTCATAAGAGTTAGACTTAAGATAAGGATATGCTTTTAAGGTATTTTAGCAGTCTCAATCCCTGATGATAAGGAATCGTTTAAAAAATGAAAACAACTGATCACTCAATGCTAAATAGATCACAACACTCAAGGCTAAATCACTCACACCATGGGGGGCGGGGGTGTGCTCAGACAACAATAGGTATGGCGTGTGGTATCAAAACATTCAGAATACTTTTAACCTATATAATTTATAAGCTTTGTAAAATAAACCCAAATATCTCTTTTGCGGGGATAAACGCTGTTCTGAGTAGTTTGTGACTTGTTTAATACCAAACAAAGCATCGCTATAAAAAAAAAAAAAAAAATCACTGTAAAAGCGCTAGTTATTTTTGATCTTTATAGTTATTTTCTAGGCTCAGGTTGTTTTTTAGCGCTTATAAAGGCCTGAAATATTCTTAGTGGTTGTTGACTATAGGTCTTGATGCTTAAAAATGTTTTTTTGAGAGACCAAAAGGTTCTAATAAAAGTTTAGAGTAGAGAGGAGAGAGATCGTCTCCATCTTGGTTTCTATTTGAAATTTGATGCAGTGTCATTTTATTGGTTGGTTTTGATATGTTAATTGGTAACAGGGTGGCACAAAGGCCAGACCAGAACAATGCCTTACAAGCAGATCCGGCATGTGGCCATCATTATAAGTATGAAGGTCTGGTCTTCAGCTCGACAGACTCATACTGACCTTTCGATTTAAGACTAAAGATCAACAATGTCTGGAAACAACATCAGCGATTCGATTTAAACGAGTTTTTAGGCAAGTCTTCAGATTATTTTCATTGACTCAGAGCGTGTTGTGTGCATGTATTGTAAATAAGGCTATAACATCTGTTTTAAGTTCTGTAAAATTATTTTTCAGCCAGTCAACAGGAGTTAATTCCCAACGCTGAGGAGATCATCTGGAACAACGACGGTAAGATTTTTGTGTTTGCGCTCATGGGTTCTTATGCATGGGTGTGTGTGGTTTTGAAGCGGCTCATTAGAGTTATGAAAACGTTTTAATATATATTAATGCCGGTCTCTTTAATTACACAGAAACTATCGAAAGGCCTGTGATTAATGTCTCCGAGGATCGACCAAGAGAAGTGGTTGTCCCTAGACAGGCTGTCTGCCGACCGGGTAAGAACTAAACCCCTGTTTGTTTGTATAACGTTTCTGTAAGATGTTTGAGTCCAGTTTTGTTAATTTAAAAAAATTATCCTGTCTAACAGTATTAAGAAACGTGGTTCGAGACAACGAAAGGCCTTCCACATCGAGGGCTTGTTTCGTTTTACCTTCGAGAACCGTAACCTTTCAAGAATCTGAAAGGCCGTCAGCCCCGGTATCTGATAGCTGTGAGTATATATCTGCAGCCTGTAAGAGGTTAAAGCTTTTTATAAAGCGGTGTGGTTAAAGGTTAAACATGTCTCTTACCTTCACAGCGGTGCAAAAAGCTAAACCAGCCGAAAAACATAAGAAACGATTATTCTGTGGAGGTAAGTAAGATCTTTCAAACTTTAATGTTTTTAAAAGGGCTTTGTTTGCCCGTTGAGGGCTAATATTTAAGCGATGGGTGACCGTTTCCTGTAGGGCGGGGGGTTCTGGGAAAGATCTTTAGAAGTCCGGACAGGTCTAGGCTTGTTTCTGGGGAACGTGTTTAGAAATGACCGATTGCCGTACCGTCTGGTTAGGAAGTAAAGCCGTCCGAAAGGGTTTAGTAAGTTGTTTGGCTTATCTCCCGCTATTATACTTCTGTTTTAAAGTCGTTGTAGGAAAAGGCTTGAAGGTGTTCATTGTATTTAATATTTAAACAGATCGTGAAAACGTTTGTGAAACAGGAAGTCCCGGGATCAGGAAGCGTTTACACTTGGAAGGTTCGTTTAAAAATGAAATGTTGTTGTGTGTGTGTGTGTTTTATTAACAATATTACAGTTTTTAAAGAAACATTTAAGAAACAGTTTATTTACAGCGGCTTCTCTGTTTTACATTTATTATCAAGTCCTAATAAATATATTGTCTGTAAATAATAAGGCGTTGTAGTGAATGTCTAAGGCTATTTTCAAAGGTCTAAAAAAGCTAAAGGTTTTGAATGTCCTGGACATGTTGTTTTAAGTTTGATTTCTGTCGCCGTTTAAAGATGTAAATGTAATGTATATTTTTATTCTTCCCAAGACTCTTGGGATAGTCATTCTGTGGATGAGCTATTGAGGACAATTACCCCGTCTAAGTGGGATCAAACATCTTTCCCGGTGAGATCACCGAGAGGATCCCCCACGGTGGTCTTGGAGACCCCCCAACATCTACTCAGGCCACAGCCTTCTGGGGGTAATTCTACACCCCAGATTCAGCCCGCCGCATTGTCGGGCGGAACAAATACAGGCATCCAACAACCTCAGGGGTCGCCGTCAGTCAGGGCTGACACACCACCCAACGACGGCCTGGTTTCAACATCGTCCCCCCAGACCCGTTTCTTGGCTACAGAAACGCGGAACAGTACCCCGCGCTTGGCCAGGGTGTCACCGCAAAGGCCTTCTTGGTCTCCGTCAATGAGTATACACTCGCTCCTTACCTCCTTCGACCGAGATTTACCGGAGCGACCATCCTTTGAAGCTGAGCCAGGCCACCAGCCCCCGGAGCTTCTTCCTGAAGGTCGGCATGAGTTGCTACATACTTTGTTACAAAATCAAAGACTTGTGTTAGTGGGGCAAAACCTGCTGATAGAGAGCCAAAACACCCTTATTAATACCCTTACTAACGAATTGTACCGTATTTAATGTTTTAATAGACACAAAACGCCTTACTATTGTGTGTTGTTGGAAAAATAAAAAATAAATTAAAAAATGTCCTGACTTGGTAAAAGAACTCACAAACTAAAGGATTATGAACAAGCTAGGGCCCCAAAAAGACCTTCCCGAGAGAACATCCCCGGCCCTGTTGTGAACTCCTCTGATGTCCCAATGAACCTGGAACTATTACAAATGATAAATGATTTAAATAACCCCCAATTACCACCGATAGAATGTGAATTAACAGACTTACCGGTGAACCCCGACCTGTTACAGATGGTCAATGATCTAAATAACCACCTCCCACCGGTAGCGCTTATAGAGGTTCACCCCCTAGTTCACCCCGATTTGTTTGAAATGGTGGAGGCTTTGGAGGAGCTACCCCGACCAAATTCTGCCCCTATTATAAATGATTTGAGACAATTAGAACACAGGATGGCGGCAGAAGCAGCCATCACTATAGAGGAGGGTCTTGACATTAACCGGTTGGATATCTTTGAAGGACTTTTACAGGCTTTAAATGAGCCTCCTCAAAAAGGGGGTTTTGTAGATGTCAGCAGTGGGGGTGTTCGGAATTTGGAGGGTTCTGGGACTGATAAGGCTGTGGAGGACATGCTCTGTGAGAATGTAGGGGGTGAAGGCTTTGTTCAAAATGATGATGTGTCCAAGAGTACCAGTGATCCCGTGATTATAGATAGACCGGCCTATAACAATTTTGAAATGATTCAGCGTTTTAATTTTGCAGAACTTTTAAATTGTGACAATTATGCAGAAATATTTGTCAACATATACGAGGCCTTGCAGAAAATGCTTGAACAGGTTGCTGAAAGGGTCAGACCTCGAGATGTTGTACAGTTAGAACTCAGAGGGGATGATTTGTTTAGCAACCTATCTGTAATGCTGAGTGGAGATAATTTAGACGTCTGGCTAAAATCGAAGCATTATTGCAAAGTAACGCAGCCATCATAGCTGATGAAAGTCTGTCTCTGGTAATGAATGTGGTTCGTAACCCTGAGGGTGGGGTGCTTAGAAGTCTGTCGAAATGCTTGAAGAACGACATAATTAGGACCAAGCTCAGGCAATTAGTGGTGAGTTCCAGTGGGGACAATAAGCTCTGTTTTGCTTACAGTTTAATAAAATTACTCACCCCCGACATGCCTGAACCCCAAGCTCTGCAAGAGGCTTTAATGCTTCATCAGAGGGCCGGCTTAAACTCTCAACAGATGGTTGCCTTTTCAGACATCACCAAGTTTGAGGAGTTGTTGTCTTTAAAAATTGTTGTGTGGTACCATTGTGAGGTAAAGGAAGTATTTGTGAAATTTCAGACACATCCTGAAACCCATACACAGACACTGTTTCTCTTCCTAAGTGATAGTCATTACTTTGGAATAAAGAGTTTGACGGCTTTTTTGGGTTGTTCGTATGTTTGTCATTGTTGTTATAAGGCCTTCAATGATAAGCTTAAGCACCGCTGTGACGGTTACTGTAACGTCTGATTCAATCCCCAATGTTGTAAGGGTTTGGCCCCTACCATCCGATGAAAAGATTGCTTAAGGATTTGTCTCTCTGCGTTCTGTTTTTCCGAGCATAAGGTACAGAGGGCCGCTGCTGAGGGGGTTAAAAAACTGAGTTATTGTGATCAAACTAAATATTGCCCGCAGTGTTGCCTCCAGTACCGTTTTCATGAGGTTAAACCACACAAATGTCTGGAGCCGAGATGCAGGATCTGTAATGCTGATTTAACCCCGGGGTCCGAACACCAGTGCTTTATTCAGCCGGTTAAAAAGGAGCCGCCGCACAACCGGTATGTCTTTTTTGCTTTTGAATGCCGGCAAGAAAACGGGGTCCACGTTGCTAATTATATACACTGTATTGACATGTTGGATCGTGAGTGGTCAGCTAGCGGTGAGAGTTGTGTCAGGGAAATCATTACGCGGTATCGCGGTCCAAAATACCTCAATTACACATTTATTGCCCACAATGCTAAGGGTTATGATTCTTACATTTTGATGAAGTATCTGGTGGAAAATGGGGTGACCCCAAAAATAATAGCTCAGGGTAGCAAGATCATGTGTTTCACCGACGAAGCTTTCAACTAACGTTACATAGACTCGTTAAATTTCCTCCCCATGAAATTGAGCGCTTTGCCTAAGGCTCTGGGTTTTGAGGCTCAGAAGAAAGGTTGGTTCTGCCATTTTTTTAATACTAAGGACACTCAAAATTATCGAGGGTCCTACCCGCCCGCCTCTTATTATGGGGTTGATACTATGATGTCTCATGAGAGGGAGGAATTCTTTAAATGGTACAATACGGTTAAGGGAGGTGTTTTGATTTCCGAGAAGAGATGGCCGCTTATTGTAAAAATGATGTGGTGATCCTTAAAGAAGCCTGTGTGCGTTTCTGCGCCGAGGTTATCAACACATCGGGTCTCGACCCTTTGCAAAGTGTGACCATAGCGTCTCTCTGCATGAAAATGTATCGGTCCAATTTCTTGCAGAAAAACACTATAGCGGTCACCACTTCTGACAACTATCGTGCTAGACAAAAGAACTTTTCGACTGTCTCCATACAGTGGCTGGAATACCTGAGTGCCCGGGATAACATCTTCATCAGACATGCTTTAAATCAAGGGGAAGTCAAAATGGGGCCTTACTACTTAGACGGTTTTAGCAACGTGTCCGGGCGGCGTACCGCTTATGAGTTTGCTGGTTGTATTTACCATGGCTGTCCTCAGTGCTTCGACCCAAACACCTTTAACCCCGTAACACAAAAACTCTGCAGTGATATGTACTATGATTTCCAGGAACGAATTGAAACTTTAAAAAACACCTATGGTTTGAACGTGCTGGTGATTTGGGAACACGAGTGGACGACCCTGAAGCAACAGGATGCGGGGGTACAACGGTTTATGGAAACCTTGGACTTTCCTGAACGTCTAGAGCCCCGGGATGCGTTATTTGGGGGTCGTACCAACGCCCTCTGTTTACATTATGAGGTAAAGGAGGGTGAGAGAGTAGATTACTATGATTTCACCAGTCTGTACCCTTATGTCAACAAGACCAAAATGTACCCGGTGGGGCGTCCAACCATTGTTTATCGTGACTTTCTCGAAATCGGACATTACTTTGGTTTGATCAAAGTCACCATGTACCCTCCTCGCGAGCTGTTCTTACCCGTGTTGCCTTACAGGTGTTCGGGAAAATTGATGTTCCCTCTGTGTAGAACGTGTGTGGAAACTGAAAATCAAACTACCTCTTGTCTGCACAGTGATGAAGAGAGAGCGCTGACGGGTGTCTGGTGTAGCATTGAGCTTGACAAGGCGGTGGAGAAAGGTTACAGAGTCGGTAAGGTGTATGAGGTTTGGCATTTTTCTGAAAAACCTGATACTCTTTTTGCTGATTACATTATGACCCATCTGAAAGGGAAACAGGAGGCATCGGGCTATCCCTCATGGTGTGTTGACTCCGCGGCCAAAGAGCGATACGTTCAGCAATATTTTGAAAAGGAAGGGATCCGTCTAGAGCCGGGGAACATAACTGTAAACCCCGCCAAGAGACAAATGTCCAAACTGATTTTAAACAGTCTGTGGGGTAAGTTTGGGGAAAGAAATTACCGTCTAAACACAACCTTGATTAAAACCCCTGAACAGTTTATAGAATTTATGTTTTCCAAACAACATGCAGTATCACACTTTCAATTCTTAAATGACCACGTGGCACAGGTCCAGTGGAGGGCCCCTAAAGATTTCCCCACCAAACAGGGGAACGTTAATGTTTTCATAGCGGTTTTTACCACGGCTTACGCCCGGCTTGAACTGTACAACTTAATGGATCAGTTGCAGGAACGCACGCTCTATCATGATACTGACTCTGTAATCTTTGTCACCAGGCCAGGGGATTGGGTCCCTCCCCTCGGGGACTACCTTGGGGAGTTAACGAGCGAACTAGATCCTCAGGACCACATAGTGGAGTTTGTTTCAGGGGGTCCTAAGACTTACGCATACAGAACGGCTGCGGGTAAGACCTGTATGAAAGTTAAGGGTTTCACTCTGAAACATTGTAACAACAAGCTCATTAACATCAAGTCTCTGACGACCCTGGTAGAAAGTTTTGTAACCGAGAAAGACGCGCCTCCTCGTGAGATTATTACAGCCGGAAATCAGATCTATCGCAATAAAAAGGGGTACACGTTGGAAAATAGATCACTAAACAAACGGTTCAGGGTGGTGTACAATAAAAGAGTCTTGAAGACTGATTATACCACTCTGCCTTATGGATATTAGCGGTGGTTTTGATAACAGACTTCAACACCCTTTCTCCTGTATTATAGCCGGTCCCTCCAATTCGGGGAAGAGCTATCTTATAAAGAACATCATAGAAGATGTGGACGCAACCGTGTCCCAAGCTCTTGACAACATAGTGTGGCGTTACTCTTGCTGGCAACCTCTCTACGATGATTTGGCTTCGAAAAAAAATCTGAAATTTGTGCAAGGTCTCCCCGCCTCGTTGTGTGACGATGACTTGTTCCCGCCCGGTCAAACTAATCTAGTGATCCTTGATGACCTGATGGAGCAGGCCGGTGACAACAGTGAAGTGGAAAAAGCTTTCACAAAGTACACTCATCATAGGAATTTAAGTATTATTTATTTAGTTCAAAATCTATTTTTTCAAGGTAAAAAAAGCCGCACTATTAATTTAAATGCCAATTATATAATTATTTTTAAATACCCCAGAGATAAACTACAGGTCACCGTCTTGGCTCGTCAAATGTACCCTAACCAGACCAAGTTCTTTTTGGAGGCATTTGAGGATGCCACCAAAAAACCCTACGGGTACTTGATTGCGGACTTAAAAGCACAAACCCCAGAAGACTTTCGCCTCAGAACAGGTTTGTGCCCGCCCGATTGGCCGGCAGTGTATGTGCTAAAGAAAAGGAAATAAATAAGAATGTCTGTTCGGATTAAAAGAAATCTGCCGCTTTTGCAAATGTTATTTGAGGGGAGCCCGCGCCATAGGAAAGCTGTGCTGGCAGGGGCCCCCTCGGATTTGATCGAGACCCTGTGTGAAATAGCTTTTAACATCTTACGCGGTAATATACCCCTAACCCCTTCTCAACATTCTAAACTCAAAAAACAAAAAGCGGTTATCAAGATCATCGCTAATAAGAAGTATTCTATTAAAAGAAAAAGAAAGAAGATTAATCAAACCGGGGGTTTTATAGGACCGCTGTTGAGCATAGCCGTGCCTTTCCTAACCAGTCTTCTAGCTTCCAGAGTGGGTTAATAATGGAATATGCTCAGAAAATTTTTTTGATCCCTCAGGAGCAGCTTGAGAAACTGAGAAAAAATGTTGTCGGGCCAGAGCCCATTAGACAAACGGCCGAAAACAACCTGGACTCTGAAATGAAAGCTATACAGGCCAGGGCCGATTTAAATCAGTATTCCAAAGCCCAGTTGTATACCAACACGTTACAGCGCTACCTCCGTCTGGTTAGACAGGGTGAAAAAGATCAAAACATTTTAACTTTAACCATGGCCTCTCAAGAAAATGGTTCTGGGGCTGATGCGGGGGGAACGGTTGATAAAGATGTTGCGGTGACCGAACCTGTTGAGAGTTCAGAGGGAGATGTTGTAACGGATGTTTTGAGAAACATGCCGGCCAGAAGCAAAAGACATGCAGAATATATCCTGCACAAAATGCTTCAGAAACCGCGGGTAACGGCTTGGAATGAACAGGGTGAATTTGTTTTTAAAGGACAACTGATCAAAGGTTCACACATGTTTGATTTGTTGAAGAGTGTCACTAGCACTAATAAGGTACCCGATAGTCGCCGACCTGTAGGCTGGAATGCTTTCCTACAGGCGATGGCCTGTCTGAACATGCCCCAATCCACAGTTCCTAACCAGGAAACGCGACAAAAAATCCGTCTGTGTAAAGAGGTGGAGCCTGATCTGACTCCGATATCTCATTACTCTGACCGTGCTGAGCGACCATCCTCAGGATCTATCCATCGTTGGGAAGCTTATTAATCTCATGTTTTTATTTGTCTCCCCTGTAAATAATGACCCGACAAACAATTTTTTATTTTATTTTTTTTATTTTCAAATGTTGTACATTTATTTATAACATAACCCCTGCTTTGTATAAGAATTGTGTTGAATAAAAACAAAACTAATGATTAAAAGGCTGTTTTCATTATTTTTTCACCTTAACACGCATGACATCTATTAAAATCCTCACAAGAACACCCCATCTGTATACATGGCTGGCTAGGGTCGTAAGTCATTGTGTTATAAGGGGGGGTCCACAGTGTCCTGACAAACTCTGCCACTTTTTTATCATTTTGGCCTAAATCCTCACTGTACAAGGCCATAATATCGGGGTATGACCTTCCTTTAGATCTATTATATAAGAAAAACACACAGTGTTGACCACAAGTGAAGGTCTGAAGACTTTGTACTTGACGACAGCTGTAAATGGTTTCTTGACAGTTGTTGAGCAGAAAGTTATTGATCTTCCGAGGGAAAGGTCTGAAATCTGGGGGGTTTCCATAGGAATCAAAAAATTCACCACGTTGGTCCTCCCTTAGATAAATAACCAGCCAATGTTCTCCGGGCATATTTTTAGGGTGTGTGTTGATTATGTACATTGCAGGTAAATTCTTGATCTTAAATTTAGGCAGCTGATCGCAGGCGTAGACTCCTTGAAACAGTTTCCGTGAGCCGGCCAGGGCATTCATGATGTGGTTGAGCTCTCTGGTGTTCATTTTAATAATAATCATACAGAACGTTTCTCCTCTGATGCACCTCAATAATGTTGTCAAACACAGCATACACGACCATATTTACAGTGCGTGGTAGAGGCTGCTTGAAACGCATCTCCAAACGCATATTGCCCGTCTTCATCAGTGAAAAATGTTGTCCACACTCTTCGTCAGGGGCCAGGTTGAAACCGTACAGGGTGTAACCGCTGCAGTATTCCCGGCGATCGATCAGCAGAGTTTGATCCTTGAGATGGCGACCCTTAGCCAGTACTAGACTGTAATATTCACGAACCGCATTGCCGTTTTCAAAGTCAGGTTGAAAAGGTCTGGATGGAACCTGCACACCATCGACGTACAATACTATAAATTCCACGTTATAATGTTTAAAGTTAAAGGGGTTCTTGTTGTAAACCCCGGTAAATGCATCATTATCCACAAGACCTATAATAACCTGTTTTGGGAGCTGTCCTAGAAACAGATTTTCCTGGTTCATCACCCGTGTCCCTGCGGGGATACTGTGGACTTTCATATAGACTCTTTCGATCGGGTACTCGGCGTTTGCCGTCATTAACGCCTGCGCGTGTCCTAGTTTAACCGCCGGGGAGACGGACACTTTTTTCACAAACAGCGAGGCCGATAATATGGTCAGTTTATATTTTTCCGTATCAGGGGTCATCAGACAAAAAGCACTTTTACTACGGATCATTTTAATTTTTATGTCTACCCCGTTGAGCATGAGTTTTTCTTGGAAAAATATGTCTGCATGGATATGCCCCATTAGCTCAAAGGTCCTCCCTTCTGTTGAAGAGGCAGTTCTTTTTTGCAAACCCTTATTGAGTCCCTCTGGATCCTTGTCGTCCATAGCTTCCGAGATGTCTTTGAAGAAAAGGCCGGGGCTGAACTGTTTGCTTAGGGTCTCCTCACTATAATTAAGTTTACACTCCATCATGGCTCTATAGGGGTAAGTATTGCTGCTTTGACTAATGAGCCGATCTCTTAGGGTCACATCCACCTGTGAAAACATGGTGGCCACCGGGTAATTGATGACCCCAGCGATGGCCGTCTTCTCGATTGCATCGCCATCCTAATCAGTCACTTTACAGTTCATTAAAATAAATGTGTTATTCAAATCAGTATAATCCTCGCCATTGCCAGCTATAAAAAACTCCAGAGGGGCCGTGTTTGAAATTGCAGATAGAGGGGGAATCTCTACATATATGATCTTATCTATACTCGTTTGAGTGTATGGAACTGTAAACAGATCCAGTTCTGATTTGACGCATACTTCCGATAGACTGTGGAAAAAAGACATGTTTAAAAGATGTATCCTGAGGCTCTATTTTTCTTTCTTTGAGACTTTCTTTTTGCAGGTTTTTTCTTGTGCTGCTTCCTTCTCCGAGTGTTTCCACGATATGTTGGAGAATGAGAGATTCTTCGTTTTTTGTTAGCCACGGATCTTCGTCGCCCTGGTGGACACATGCTGTTTCTTCTTTTACCCCCCCTCCTCGCCATTACCATGAGACCCGAACCCTCCTGATGCTCATGGCTAGCTGCCCGGTTCATAACATTGGTGAACACGTCACTAACAATATTTTTAGCCGCTGATTTCAAGTGGGGTCTGGCTATAGCAAAGCCTCTCTTAAGCAGGGGTACGGCCATTCTAAAGAGACCACGAAAGAGTCCTCCTAGACCGGCGCCATACATTGTGGGGGCTCCTACAAAACCGGGCAAGCCGTTCCATCTTGCATCTTGTAATAATCCACATAGGCGCTAGGATCTACATAACCCCTCGAGGTAGCCATTTTAATAATGTACACACTGTTTCAGGGGTCGAAAATGTAGTTTGACATTAACTTTACCGAAGCGGAAGGGTACGTTGATATTCTGATCCGATTTTACTTCGATCGTGATGTTGTCAAAGTGGGTCATTGAGACTGGTACGTAGTGTGGTTTGTCATAAGTAATTGTGACCATGTCATTGCTTTTACCTTTAATAAGTACATTTCTCAAAAGGGGGACATAACTATCCCAGACCCTCTGGTGGGTTATGATATCCGTATACACATAAAGAGTGTAAAAGCAGCCACACCACTTCTGAGAACCTGCTCTCTGTGTCAGAATAGAACCCTAATATACGCCCCAGTTGGCCGCTGGTTTGAATGCTAATACCTGGTTTTGACACCTTGTACACTCTGTTTTTAATAGGGTTGTAATATAGCTTGATGTTGGGGGTGCCTTCTGAGAACTGTTTATGCATCTCATCTAATATTTTATCCACATTGTCATAATAACCTCCTTGTATCGTGAATGTCCATTGACTCTTTTTAACATCATCAAAAATGGCGAAAGTGGCATCCTTATCTTGTAAAACAGCCCAAGTGTAAGGATACTGTATTTCCGCCAACCCCACTTCCCACGACCCCCTTAGATCTATAGATTTTCCAAATTCCAAATATTTCATTTTTAGGGTATATATCGAGAGAGGCGTTACTGGGTAGAGTCACGTAGAAGCCTCCTGATTCGATCTTGAGTATCGAAAGTAATGCCCCCAACACACCCGCGGGCATGTTGTTATAAGGATTGAATATCGCAAACCTGTTGTTCCGGGACCCAACTATTGAACTTTTCAGGCCATCCAAGCCATTTCATCAACACATATTTTTTCCGGTTCTGGGTTTTTTCAGCTAATATCTTTTCAACTCTGTATACACTGTCTTTACCCACAATAATTTTTTGTAACTCGGCTTCGTAAAACGTTCCTTCTATATTCTCCCCGTCATAGTCTTTTAACCGGTACACGGGGGGGTCTCTAGCCAACTGTTTGGTAACTGTAAAAGTACTCCTTAGCTTTGAAACGCGAACCACATCACAGATGTTGAACTTATAAGTAGTTTTTCCCTTCTTAATAAATGGTCCGTATAATTTTTTATAGACCTTAAAAGAATTACTTTGATCCACATCTATAGGCTTCATTTTAATACTGGTGTGATACCCTTGGTTGTAAGTATCGATAAAATCCTGAACTTTATCAAAATACTTGAACGTGTTGACCGCTGTAAAATATCTCCACATTTTGGTCTTTATGGTGCGGTTAAACCTCTCCACTACCGATGCCTTAAGCTCATTACCGGTGGTGAAATGATGTATTTTGTGTCTCTTCAGTAGATTCTGAAATTCTCTGTTGAGAAACTCTTTTCCTTTATCAGTCTGCAGTTTTTTAGGACATCGACCCTGGGACAATATATCCTCAAAGGCCCTTGTCACCGCCCGACCTGTTTTATTATGTAGAATGCGAGCCCAGGCATATTTTGATAACACATCGATACACATCAACATAAATTTGTGACCATTGTTATGTTTTGATAAATTTGACATATCGACTAGATCCATTTGCCATTGTGAGTCTATGTCAGTTGCATATACGCGGTTTCTTTTAAAGTTAATCCTGAGAGGTTTATGTAAGGTATAGGCGTCTTGTTCCCGTAACCATTCTGAAACAACCACATCATTAACCTTCACTCCGGCCTCAGCGAGTCCTCTTTGAAAACCCTTCTTACCCGCCAAACCCCCAATCTTGGCTGGGTTGTAGTATAGTTCCTGCATTTGGGGAGCTTGCCGAGTCATTCTGTCAAATAACCACACAGACCCACACTATGCGCAAAGTTTTTATACAAGGTTTTTTATTCAACTTCAGGAGAGCAGATACCCCTTTTTAGACATTTGAGAAAAGTATAACATACACAACAATTTTTTCTACGGTCCAGACAAAAAGAAATCAGATGATTGGTTACTTGATCTATATCAACAAATATACCTGTTTCTTTATCTTTTAGGCACACACCTCAGTTACATATGTAAATAAAACAACAATATGACCTATTTTAAAAGTAAACAGAGGTGTATTAAACATGCTCAGTAAAAGGTCATACAGATGTTGATGAAATGGCCTAATATCATTCTTGGCCCCCTTGAGCGCTTCATCCCAGTGTTCGTACCCCCCGGTCTTTGTTACAGCAGCCATTAACTTTTCCAGGTTTGAAAGTTGATCCTCATCGATGGTTAAATCTGTAGAGAAAAGGCTCGCGTTGGCTACTTTTCTGTCAAGCACATGGTGTAATAGCGCTCTCAGGTTAGCTGCAGAGTGTTGATGACAGAACCAGTTGCAGAAGCAGTCCAGGGTCTGAGGTCTTGGAGAGTAACCGCAGTCAAAGGGTTCCAGAGTGTATACAAAATCTGGGGAATAGAACCAGGGGTGATCCCGGGTTTGAAGAGGCCTGTAGAGCCTGTCGACGTCCGCAGCTTTCAGGTAAGACATTCTCTTTAATTTTCAACCATGATTGAATTGTTGCGCCTTTTATCCTATCTCTTCACTACGTCACGACACACCGCCCTCTTAGAAGAGAGTAGCCCCTGAGCCGTCAGACCCCCCTCCAAAACCCCACACGTCGTCTGTTTTATCATCGTCGTCGTCATTCAAGGGGGATATATAATCCATAATCCAGCATATTCTCCTTCTAACCAAATCCAGTTGCGAACATTTGGTCAAGATGTCAAAACCATCATTTATACAGTTTATGACCTCTTTCAAGAACGGCCAGTCCACGGCGTTAAACATAATTTCAGTAACCTGTTTTTCTGGATCCTCCACACCCCCTTCAATAGGGTTTGTAATCAGGGTACTGCTAAACAAAACCTTACGATCTGTAGTTAGAGATAGACTCTTCACCACTCTACCGTAGTTCTGCAAGCTTTCCCATTCACACCTTTCAAAACCCTGAGTCGGAGACTCCATTTCGCATTCTCTTGGACCCTCTTGCAAGCCTTCTAGAGTCTTATCCACAAGCCCCAGATCTCTCCAGGCCATCACCTTCAACCAGTCCTCATAAGAGTATTCAATTACCGTCTCAAAAGGTTCCAACGTACCCTCCTTCTCTCCCAAAGCAAAAAGCTCCACTCCAACATAGCTGGGATCCCTTTTAAAGCGGTAACCCCGTCGAGCCCCCCAGAACAACACCCAGGAGCATTCAATCTTCAAATTGGTGAGTACAGGAACCCTTGCCCGGGATTGTTTCTTGCGGGGTTTCATGTTGATGTCGCTGGACATGTTGAAGAAGCGGGATGTTTCTGATGCTGAGAATTAAAGAGGTATTGCCTAAAAGCAGCGCGGGTTCTTAAATAGAGAGGAGAGTTTCGGGGCGTTGCCTTCAGAGGGGTGGGGGTATTTATGGGTGGCCTTGATGTTCAGGGTTTTATGGGTGTACACTTTCTGACGGATATGACGTAGGAATAATTAAGGAAATAACTCTACCTAAAATCACGCCCCCCAATTATGACGTAGGAATATTAATAAGCTTAGGGCATACGTCATAACAAAATAGGCCGCGCCCAAAAAACCCTACTATCTACTCTTATGTAGTTGAAGGCGCAGTATAGCTCTGATAGTCTGGTGGTGACGGAAGACCACCAGCCGTTTGAACAAGCCATTCAGCATCACCTTGTTGGGCTAAGTGCAGGCACTGTCAGAGCGCAGGGCGTCCTGCCTTTGAAAGAGTTTCCGAAGTGTCCTGATGTGCCCTTTAGCAATGCCAAACAGGTCTGTGAAAATGGCATCCTTTCGCGGCACTTCAGACGCCATCTCACAGTCTAGCCGACCTGAAATGCCTGAGCCCGTTTTACCAGCAGGCTTCAACGGTAACCGTTTGAAGCAAGACGTGGCGGTGTCAGTTTCCGTAGTGTAGCGGTTATCACGTTCGCCTAACACGCGAAAGGTCCCCGGTTCGAAACCGGGCGGAAACAGCCTGCTGTGGGCCGGCCCTTTTCGTCCTGTTTGCCCTCGTGGTTCCCCGGAGGCGGTGGGTAGCTTTTCTTCATTGGAGTGCCCGAAATCGGTGCTCTCAGAGCGTCCGTCCGTCGACAGGTTGAAATTGTAAACGCTGGTGTAGCCACTTTTAATTAAAATCTGATGATGATGATGATGATGATGTTGTTGTTGTTGTTCTTGTTGTCATCGTGATCGCCGTCATTATTATTGTTAAAGTAAAGCAGTAGTTAGATTTGTTGCTACCGTAAGGTGTAGAAGGCACAATAGCTCTGTGATTGTCTGATGGTGGCACAAGACGAGCAGCAGCTGTTTGAACAAGCCATTGAGCATCACCTTGTTGGGGTAAGTGTAAGTCTTGTCATAGCTCAGGGCATTCTTCCTTTAAAAGAGTTTCCAAAGTGTCCTGATGTGCCCTTGAGCAATGCAATATAGGTCAGTGAAAATAGAAACCTTTATCTCACAGGCAGGCCCACGGGAAACGCCTGTGCGCGTTTTACCAGCCTGCTTCGATGGGAGCCAATCGAAACCCCAGGACAGGTTGGTTTCTGTAGTGTAGTGGCTATCATGTTCGCCTCACACGCGAAAAGTCCCTGGTTCGAAACTTGGCGGAAACAACCCGCGGTGCACGCGTGCCAGTGCCGTGTTACCCGTCCTCATCTCTCTGCCCCATGGCCGGCCGTCGTTTTCTCTTCCTCGGAGTGGCAAGAAATCCTGACCTTGAGAACAAATGATCGCAGAAGGGTAGCTTTGCGAGGCGCTGGAACTGACACTTTTAAAATCGATACATGTCGTTGCTGTTGCAATACGACCGTAGCAGGATCGGTGACATTGCTGTTACTCTTATGTAGTTGAAGGCACAAAATAGCTCTGATAGTCTGGTGGTGACGGAAGACCACCAGCCGTTTGAACAAGCCATTCAGCATCACCTTGTTGGGCTAAGTGCAGGCACTGTCTGATCGCAGGGCGTCCTGCCTTTGAAAGAGTTTCCGAAGTATCCCGAAATCGGTGCACTCAGAGCGTCCGTCCGTCGACAGGTTGAAATTGTAAACGCTGGTGTAGCCACTTTTAATTAAAATCTGATGATGATGATGATGTTGTTGTTGTTCTTGTTGATGTTGTTGTTGTTGTTGTTGTTCTTGTTGTCGTCGTAGTCGCCGTCATTATTAATGTTAAAGTAAAGCAGTAGTTAGATTTGTTGCTACCGTAAGGTGTAGAAGGCACAATAGCTCTGTGATTGTCTGATGGTGGCACAAGACGAGCAGCAGCTGTTTGAACAAGCCATTGAGCATCACCTTGTTGGGGTAAGTGTAAGTCTTGTCATTGCTCAGGGCGTTCTTCCTTTGAAAGAGTTTCCAAAGTGTCCTGATGTGCCCTTGAGCAATGCAAAATAGGTCAGTGAAAATAGAAACCTTTATCTCACAGGCTGGCCCACGGGAAACGCCTGTGTGCATTTTACCAGCCGGCTTCGATAGGAGTTATTCGAAACACCAGGACGGGTTGGTTTCCGTAGTGTAGTGGCTATCACGTTCGCCTAACGCACGAAAGGTCCCCGGTTTGAAACCGGGCGGAAAGAGCCTGCTGTGGGCCGGCCCTTTTCGTCCTGCTTGCCCTCGTGGTTCCCCGGAGGTGGTAGGTGGCTTTCCTTCATTGGAGTTCCCGAAATTGTTGGACTCAGAGCGTCCGTCCGTCGACAGGTTGAAATTGTAAACGCTGGTGTAGCCACTTTTAATTAAAATCTGATGATGATGTTATTGTTGTTGTTGTTGTTGTTGTTGTTCTTGTTTTTCTTTTTGTCGTCGTGGTCGCCGTCATTATTATTGTTAAAGTAAAGCTACCGTAAGGTGTAGAAGGCACAATAGCTCTGTGATTGTCTGATGGTGGCACAAGACGAGCAGCAGCTGTTTGAACAAGCCATTGAGCATCACCTTGTTGGGGTAAGTGTAAGTCTTGTCATAGCTCAGGGCATTCTTCCTTTAAAAGAGTTTCCAAAGTGTCCTGATGTGCCCTTGAGCAATGCAAAATAGGTCAGTGAAAATAGAAACCTTTATCTCACAGGCTGGCCCACGGGAAACGCCTGTGCGCGTTTTACCAGCCGG
This sequence comes from Amia ocellicauda, assembly GCF_036373705.1. Classification (NCBI taxonomy): domain Eukaryota; kingdom Metazoa; phylum Chordata; class Actinopteri; order Amiiformes; family Amiidae; genus Amia; species Amia ocellicauda. Next base: position 172,344 of record NW_027102659.1, read on the forward strand.
CTTCGATGGGAGCCATTCGAAACACCAGGACAGGTCGGTTTCCGTAGTGTAGTGGCTATCACGTTCGCCTCACACGCGAAAGGTCCCTGGTTCGAAACCGGGCGGAAACAACCCGCGGTGCACGCGTGCTAGTGCCGTGTTATCTGTCCCTGTAACGCGGCCGGCCATCCCTCGGAGTGTCAAGAAATCCTGACCTTGAGAACAAACAATCACAGAAGGGTAGCTTTGCGAGGCGCTGGAACTGACAGTTTTAAAATCGATACATGTTGTTGCTGTTACAATACGACCGTAGCAGGATCGGCGACATTGCTGTTACTCTTATGAGTAGATAGTAGGGTTTTATGGGCGCGGCCTATTTTGTTATGACGTATGCCCTACGCTTATTAATATTCCTACGTCATAATTGGGAGGCGTGATTTTAGGTAGAGTTATTTCCTTAATTATTCCTACGTCATATCCGTCAGAAAGTGTACACCCATAAAACCCTGAACAACAAGGCCGCCCATAACCTGTTGTTCTTGTTTTTCTTGTTGGTCAACTGTAGAGTGTGAATGGGTCGGCTCTTCCTGTAGTGTTTGGGGGTCTTTTTTAAATATACATGTAATGGTTTAGTAAATCTAAACCGTTATAAGATCAACAAGTTCTGTTGTCTGTAATGGTCCCAGGTCTTAACAATGCCAGTTTTGAATAGTGCGTTTATCATATTCACACTGTCTCTGTCTGTCTCTCTCTCTCTCTCGCCCAATCATTTTATAAGATCAACAAGTTCTGTTGTCTGTTATGATCCCAGGTCCTAACAATGCCTGTTTTGCATAGGGTACTTATGTTATCCACACTGTATCTGGCTCTGTCTCTCCCCTCAAATTTAATTAAAAATAAAATTAAAAAAGAGGGTGTGTGTGTGGGTGTTTGTGTGTATAGGTTAATTGTTTTTGTAAAAAAAAAAAAAAAAAGCTGTGGTTATATTTTATCTCTCACATAATGTGTTCAGTCGTTTTACTTAAATACATTCTAGGGTCTTAAAGCTCATAAGAGTTAGACTTAAGATAAGGATATGCTTTTAAGGTATTTTAGCAGTCTCAATCCCTGATGATAAGGAATCGTTTAAAAAATAAAAACAACTGATCACTCAATGCTAAATAGATCACAACACTCAAGGCTAAATCACTCACACCATGGGTGGCGGGGGTGGGCTCAGACAACAGTACGTATGGCATGTGGTATCAAAACATTCAGAATACTTTTAACCTATATAATTTATAAGCTTTGTAAAATAAACCCAAATATCTCTTTTGCGGGGATAAACGCTGTTCTGAGTAGTTTGTGACTTGTTTAATACCAAACAAAGCATCGCTATTAAAAAAAAAAAAAAAATCACTGTAAAAGCGCTAGTTATTTTAGATCTTTATAGTTAGTTTCTTGGCTCAGGTTGTTTTTTAGCGCTTATAAAGGCCTGCAATATTCTTAGTGGTTTGTTGACTATAGGTCTTGATGCACAAAGGCCAGACCAGAACAATGCCTTACAAGCAGATCCGGCATGTGGCCATCAGTATAAGTATGAAGGTCTGGTCTTCAGCTCGACAGACTCATACTGACCTTTCGATTTAAGACTAAAGATCAACAATGTCCGGAAACAACATCAGCGACTTCGATTTAAACGAGTTTTTAGGCAAGTCTTCAGATTATTTTCATTGACTCAGAGCGTGTTGTGTGCATGTATTGTAAATAAGGCTATAACATCTGTTTTAAGTTCTGTGAAATTATTTTTCAGCCAGTCAACAGGAGTTAATTCCCAACGCTGAGGAGATCATCTGGAACAACGACGGTAAGATTTTTGTGTTTGCGCTCATGGGTTCTTATGTATGGGTGTGTGTGGTTTTGAAGCGGCTCATTAGAGTTATGAAAACGTTTTAATATATATTAATGCCGGTCTCTTTAATTACACAGAAACTATCGAAAGGCCTATGATTAATGTCTCGACCAAGAGAAGTGGTTGTCCCTAGACAGGCTGTCTGCCGACCGGGTAAGAACTAAACCCCTGTTTGTTTGTATAACGTTTCTGTAAGATGTTTGAGTCCAGTTTTGTTAATTTAAAAAAAATTATCCTGTCTAACAGTATTAAGAAACGTGGTTCGAGACAACGAAAGGCCTTCCACATCGAGGGCTTGTTTCGTTTTACCTTCGAGAACCGTAACCTTTCAAGAATCTCAATGGCCCTCAGCCCCGGTATCTGATAGCTGTGAGTATATGTCTGCAGCCTGTAAGAGGTTAAAGCTTTTTATAAAGCGGTGTGGTTAAAGGTTAAACATGTCTCTTACCTTCACAGCGGTGCAAAAAGCTAAACCAGCCGAAAAACATAAGAAATGATTATTCTGTGGAGGTAAGTAAGATCTTTCAAACTTTAATGTTTTTAAAAGGGCTTTGTTTGCCCGTTGAGGGCTAATATTTAAGCGATGGGTGACCGTTTCCTGTAGGGCGGGGGGTTCTGGGAAAGATCTTTAGAAGTCCGGACAGGTCTAGGCTTGTTTCTGGGGAACGTGTTTAGAAATGACCGATTGCCATATCGTCTGGTTAGGAAGTAAAGCCGTCCGAAAGGGTTTAGTAAGTTGTTTGGCTTATCTCCCGCTATTATACTTCTGTTTTAAAGTGGTTGTAGGAAAAGGCTTGAAGGTGTTCATTGTATTTAATATTTAAACAGATCGTGAAAACGTTTGTGAAACAGGAAGTCCCGGGATCAGGAAGCGTTTACACTTGGAAGGTTCGTTTAAAAATGAAATGTTGTTGTGTGTGTGTGTGTTTTATTAACAATATTACAGTTTTTAAAGAAACATTTAATAAAACAGTTTATTTACAGCGGCTTCTCTGTTTTACATTTATTATCAAGTCCTAATAAATATATTGTCTGTAAATAATAAGGCGTTGTAGTGAATGTCTAAGGCTATTTTCAAAGGTCTAAAAAAGCTAAAGGTTTTGAATGTCCTGGACATGTTGTTTTAAGTTTGATTTCTGTCGCCGTTTAAAGATGTAAATGTAATGTATATTTTTATTCTTCCCAAGACTCTTGGGATAGTCATTCTGTGGATGAGCTATTGAGGACAATTACCCCGTCTAAGTGGGATCAAACATCTTCCCCGGTGAGATCACCGAGAGGATCCCCCACGGTGGTCTTGGAGACCCCCCAACATCTACTCAGGCCACAGCCTTCTGGGGGTAATTCAACACCCCAGATTCAGCCCGCCGCATTGTCGGGCGGAACAAATACAGGCATCCAACAACCTCAGGGGTCGCCGTCAGTCAGGGCTGACACACCACCCAACGACGGCCTGGTTTCAACATCGTCCCCCCAGACCCGTTTCTTGGCTACAGAAACGCGGAACAGTACCCTGCGCTTGGCCAGGGTGTTACCGCAAAGGCCTTCTTGGTCTCCGTCCATGAGTATACGCTCGCTCCCTGCCTCCTTCGACTGAGATTTACCGGAGCGACCATCCTTTGAAGCTGAGCCAGGCCACCAGCCCCCGGAGCTACTTCCTGAAGGTTGGCATGAGTTGCTACATACTTTGTTACAAAATCAAAGACTTGTGTTAGTGGGGCAAAACCTGGTGATAGAGAGCCAAAACACCCTTATTAATACCCTTACTAACGAATTGTACCGTATTTAATGTTTTAATAGACACAAAACGCCTTACTATTGTGGGTTGTTGGAAAAATAAAAAATAAATTAAAAAATGTCCTGACTTGGTAAAAGAACTCACAAACTAAAGGATTATGAACAAGCTAGGGCCCCAAAAAGACCTTCCCGAGAGAACATCCCCGGCCCTGTTGTGAACTCCTCTGATGTCCCAATGAACCTGGAACTATTACAAATGATAAATAATTTAAATAACCCCCAATTACCACCGATAGAATGTGAATTAACAGACTTACCGGTGAACCCCGACCTGTTACAGATGGTCAATGATCTAAATAACCACCTCCCACCGGTAGCGCTTATAGAGGTTCACCCCCTAGTTCACCCCGATTTGTTTGAAATGGTGGAGGCTTTGGAGGAGCTACCCCGACCAAATTCTGCCCCTATTATAAATGATTTGAGACAATTAGAACACAGGATGGCGGCAGAAGCAGCCATCACTATAGAGGAGGGTCTTGACATTAACCGGTTGGATATCTTTGAAGGACTTTTACAGGCTTTAAATGAGCCTCCTCAAAAAGGGGGTTTTGTAGATGTCAGCAGTGGGGGTGTTCGGAATGTGGAGGGTTCTGAGACTGATAAGGCTGTGGAGGTCATGCTCTGTGAGAATGTAGGGGGTGAAGGCTTTGTTCAAAATGATGATGTGTCCAAGAGTACCAGTGATCCCGTGATTATAGATAGACCGGCCTATAACAATTTTGAAATGATTCAGCGTTTTAATTTTGCAGAACTTTTAAATTGTGACAATTATGCAGAAATATTTGTCAACATACACGAGGCCTTGCAGAAAATGCTTGAACAGGTTGCTGAAAGGGTCAGACCTCGAGATGTTGTACAGTTAGAACTCAGAGGGGATGATTTGTTTAGCAACCTATCTGTAATGCTGAGTGGAGATAATTTAGATGTCTGGCTAAAATCGAAGCGTTATTGCAAAGTAACGCAGCCATCTTAGCTGATGAAAGTCTGTCTCTGGTAATGAATGTGGTTCGTAACCCTGAGGGTGGGGCGCTTAGAAGACTGTCGAAATGCTTGAAGAACGACATAATTAGGACCAAGCTCAGGCAATTAGTGGTGAGTTCCAGTGGGGACAATAAGCTCTGTTTTGCTTACAGTTTAATAAAACTACTCAGCCCCGACATGCCTGAACCCCAAGCTCTGCAAGAGGCTTTAATGCTTCATCAGAGGGCCGGCTTAAACTCTCAACAGATGGTTGCCTTTTCAGACATCACCAAGTTTGAGGAGTTGTTGTCTTTAAAAATTGTTGTGTGGTACCGTTGTGAGGTAAAGGAAGTATTTGTGAAATTTCAGACACATCCTGAAACCCATACACAGACACTGTTTCTCTTCCTAAGTGATAGTCATTACTTTGGAATAAAGAGTTTGACGGCTTTTTTGGGTTGTTCGTATGTTTGTCATTGGTGTTATAAGGCCTTCAATGATAAGCTTAAGCACCGCTGTGACGGTTACTGTAACGTCTGTTTCAATCCGCAATGTCGTAAGGGTTTGGCCCCTACCATCCGATGTAAAGATTGCTTAAGGATTTGTCTCTCAGCGTTCTGTTTTTCCGAGCATAAGGTACAGAGGGCCGCTGCTGAGGGGGTTAAAAAACGGAGTTATTGTGATCAAACTAAATATTGCCCGCAGTGTTGCCTCCAGTACCGTTTTCATGAGGTTAAACCACACAAATGTCTGGAGCCGAGATGCAGGATCTGTAATGCTGATTTAACCCCGGGGTCCGAACACCAGTGCTTTATTCAGCCGGTTAAAAAGGAGCCGCCGCACAACCGGTATGTCTTTTTTGCTTTTGAATGCCGGCAAGAAAACGGGGTCCACGTTGCTAATTATATACACTGTATTGACATGTTGGATCGTGAGTGGTCAGCTAGCGGTGAGAGTTGTGTCAGGGATTTCTTTACGCGGTATCGCGGTCCAAAATACCTCAATTACACATTTATTGCCCACAATGCTAAGGGTTATGATTCTTACATTTTGATGAAGTATCTGGTGGAAAATGGGGTGACCCCAAAAATAATAGCTCAGGGTAGCAAGATCATGTGTTTCACCGACGAAGCTTTCAACTAACGTTACATAGACTCGTTAAATTTCCTCCCCATGAAATTGAGCGCTTTGCCTAAGGCTCTGGGTTTTGAGGCTCAGAAGAAAGGTTGGTTCTGCCATTTTTTTAATACTAAGGACACTCAAAATTATCGAGGGTCCTACCCGCCCGCCTCTTATTATGGGGTTGATACTATGATGTCTCATGAGAGGGAGGAATTCTTTAAATGGTACAATACGGTTAAGGGAGGTGTTTTTGATTTCCGAGAAGAGATGGCCGCTTATTGTAAAAATGATGTGGTGATCCTTAAAGAAGCCTGTGTGCGTTTCCGCGCCGAGGTTATCAACACATCGGGTCTCGACCCTTTGCAAAGTGTGACCATAGCGTCTCTCTGCATGAAAATGTATCGGTCCAATTTCTTGCAGAAAAACACTATAGCGGTCACCACTTCTGACAACTATCGTGCTAGACAAAAGAACTTTTCGACTGTCTCCATACAGTGGCTGGAATACCTGAGTGCCCGGGATAACATCTTCATCAGACATGCTTTAAATCAAGGGGAAGTCAAAATGGGGCCTTATTACTTAGACGGTTTTAGCGACGTGTCCGGGCGGCGTACCGCTTATGAGTTTGCAGGTTGTATTTACCATGGCTGTCCTCAGTGCTTCGACCCAAACACCTTTAACCCCGTAACACAAAAACTCTGCGGTGATATGTACTATGATTTCCAGGAACGAATTGAAACTTTAAAAAACACCTATGGTTTGAACGTGCTGGTGATTTGGAAACACGAGTGGACGACCCTGAAGCAACAGGAAGCGGGTGGACAACGGTTTATGGAAACCTTGGACTTTCCTGAACGTCTAGAGCCCCGGGATGCGTTATTTGGGGGTCGTACCAACGCCCTCTGTTTACATTATGAGGTAAAGGAGGGTGAGAGAGTAGATTACTATGATTTCACCAGTCTGTACCCTTATGTCAACAAGACCAAAATGTACCCGGTGGGGCGTCCAACCATTGTTTATCGTGACTTTCTCGAAATCGGACATTACTTTGGTTTGATCAAAGTCACCATGTACCCTCCTCGCGAGCTGTTCTTACCCGTGTTGCCTTACTGGTGTTCGGGAAAATTGATGTTCCCTCTGTGTAGAACGTGTGTGGAAACTGAAAATCAAACTACCTCTTGTCTGCACAGTGATGAAGAGAGAGCGCTGACGGGTGTTACCACGGCTTACGCCCGGCTTGAACTGTACAACTTAATGGATCAGTTGCAGGAACGCACGCTCTATCATGATACTGACTCTGTAATCTTTGTCACCAGGCCAGGGGATTGGGTCCCTCCCCTCGGGGACTACCTTGGGGAGTTAACGAGCGAACTAGATCCTCAGGACCACATAGTGGAGTTTGTTTCAGGGGGTCCTAAGACTTACGCATACAGAACGGCTGCGGGTAAGACCTGTATGAAAGTTAAGGGTTTCACTCTGAACCATTGTAACAACAAGCTCATTAACATCAAGTCTCTGACGACCCTGGTAGAAAGTTTTGTAACCGAGAAAGACGCGCCTCCTCGTGAGATTATTACAGCCGGAAATCAGATCTATCGCAATAAAAAGGGGTACACGTTGGAAAATAGATCACTAAACAAACGATTCAGGGTGGTGTACAATAAAAGAGTGTTGAAGACTGATTATACCACTCTGCCTTATGGATATTAGCGGTGGTTTTGATAACAGACTTCAACACCCTTTCTCCTGTATTATAGCTGGTCCCTCCAATTCGGGGAAGAGCTATCTTATAAAGAACATCATAGAAGATGTGGACGCAACCAAGTCCCAAGCTCTTGACAACATAGTGTGGTGTTACTCTTGCTGGCAACCTCTCTACGATGATTTGGCTTCGAAAAAAAATAATCTGAAATTTGTGCAAGGTCTCCCCGCCTTGTTGTGTGACGATGACTTGTTCCCGCCCGGTCAAACTAATCTAGTGATCCTTGATGACCTGATGGAGCAGGCCGGTGACAACAGTGAAGTGGAAAAAGCTACACTCATCATAGGAATTTAAGTATTATTTATTTAGTTCAAAATCTATTTTTTCAAGGTAAAAAAAGCCGCACTATTAATTTAAATGCCAATTATATAATTCTTTTTAAAAACCCCAGAGATAAACTACAGGTCACCGTCTTGGCTCGTCAAATGTACCCTAACCAGACCAAGTTCTTTTTGGAGGCATTTGAGGATGCCACCAAAAAACCCTACGGGTACTTGATTGCAGACTTAAAAGCACAAACCCCAGAAGACTTTCGCCTCAGAACAGGTTTGTGCCCGCCCGATTGGCCGGCAGTGTATGTGCTAAAGAAAAGGAAATAAATAAGAATGTCTGTTCGGATTAAAAGAAATCTGCCACTTTTGCAAATGTTATTTGAGGGGAGCCCGCGCCATAGGAAAGCTGTGCTGGCAGGGGCCCCCTCGGATTTGATCGAGACCCTGTGTGAAATAGCTTTTAACATCTTACGTGGTAATATACCCCTAACCCCTTCTCAACATTCTAAACTCAAAAAACAAAAAGCGGTTATCAAGATCATCGCTAATAAGAAGTATTCTATTAAAAGAAAAAGAAAGAAGATTAATCAAACCGGGGGTTTTATAGGACCGCTGTTGAGCATAGCCGTGCCTTTCCTAACCAGTCTTCTAGCTTCCAGAGTGGGTTAATAATGGAATATGCTCAGAAAATGTTTTTGATCCCTCAGGAGCAGCTTGAGAAACTGAGAAAAAATGTTGTCGGGCCAGAGCCCATTAGACAAACGGCCGAAAACAACCTGGACTCTGAAATGAAAGCTATACAGGCCAGGGCCGATTTAAATCAGTATTCCAAAGCCCAGTTGTATACCAACACGTTACAGCGCTACCTCCATTTGGTTAGACAGGGTGAAAAAGATCAAAACATTTTAACTTTAACCATGGCCTCTCAAGAAAATGGTTCTGGGGCTGATGCGGGGGGTACGGTTGATAAAGATGTTGCGGTGACCGAACCTGTTGAGAGTTCAGAGGGAGATGTTGTAACGGATGTTTTGAGAAACATGCCGGCCAGAAGCAAAAGACATGCAGAATATATCCTGCACAAAATGGTTCAGAAACCGCGGGTAACGGCTTGGAATGAACAGGGTGAATTTGTTTTTAAAGGACAACTGATCAAAGGTTCACACATGTTTGATTTGTTGAAGAGTGTCACTAGCACTAATAAGGTACCCGATAGTCGCCGACCTGTAGGCTGGAATGCTTTCCTACAGGCGATGGCCTGTCTGAACATGCCCCAATCCACAGTTCCTAACCAGGAAACGCGACAAAAATTCCATCTGTGTAAAGAGGTGGAGCCTGATCTGACTCCGATATCTCATTACTCTGACCGTGCTGAGCGACCATCCTCAGGATCAATCCATCGTTGGGAAGCTTATTAATCTCATGTTTTTATTTGTCTCCCCTGTAAATAATGACCCGACAAACAATTTTTTATTTAATTTTTTTTATTTTCAAATGTTGTACATTTATTTATAACATAACCCCTGCTTTGTATTAGAATTGTTTTGAATAAAAACAAAACTAATGATTCAAAGGCTGTTTTCATTATTTTTTCACCTTAACACGCATGACATCTTTTAAAATCCTCACAAGAACACCCCATCTGTATACATGGCTGGCTAGGGTCGTAAGTCATTGTGTTATAAGGGGGGGTCCACAGTGTACTGACAAACTCTGCCACTTTTTTATCATTTTGGCCTAAATCCTCACTGTACAAGGCCATAATATCGGGGTATGACCTTCCTTTAGATCTATGATATAAGAAAAACACACAGTGTTGACCACAAGTGAAGGTCTGAATACTTTGTACTTGACGACCGCTGTAAATGGTTTCTTGACAGTTGTTGAGCAGAAAGTTATTGATCTTCCGAGGGAAAGGTCTGAAATCCGGGGGGTTTCCATAGGAATCAAAAAATTCACCACGGTGGTCCTCCCTTAGATAAATAGCCAGCCAATGTTCTCCGGGCATATTTTTAGGGTGTGTGTTGATTATGTACATTGCAGGTAAATTCTTGATCTTAAATTTAGGCAGCTGATCGCAGGCGTAGACTCCTTGAAACAGTTTCCGTGAGCCGGCCAGGGCATTCATGATGTGGTTGAGCTCTCTGGTGTTCATTTTAATAATAATCATACAGAACGTTTCTCCTCTGATTCACCTCAATAATGTTGTCAAACACAGCATACACGACCATATTTACAGTGCGTGGTAGAGGCTGCTTGAAACGCATCTCCAAACGCATATTGCCCGTCTTCATCAGTGAAAAATGTTGTCCACACTCTTCATCAGGGGTCAGGTTGAAACCGTTCAGGGTGTAACCGCTGCAGTATTCCCGGCGATCGATCAGCAGAGTTTGATCCTTGAGATGACGACCCGTAGCCAGTACTAGACTGTAATATTCACGAACCGCATTGCCGTTTTCAAAGTCAGGTTGAAAAGGTCTGGATGGAACCTGCACACCATCGACGTACAACGCTATAAATTCCGCGTTAAAATGTTTAAAGTTAAAGGGGTTCTTGTTGTAAACCCCGGTAAATGCATCATTATCCACGAGACCTATAATAACCTGTTTTGGGAGCTGTCCTAGAAACAGATTTTCCTGGTTCATCACCCGTGTCCCTGCGGGGATACTGTGGACTTTCATATAGACTCTTTCGATCGGGTACTTGGCGTTTGCCGTCATTAACGCCTGCGTGTGTCCTAATTTAACCGCCGGGGAGACGGACACTTTCTTCACAAACAGCGAGGCCAATAATATGGTCAGTTTATATTTTTCAGTATCAGGGGTCATCAGACAAAAAGCACTTTTACTACGGATCATTTTAATTTTAATGTCTACCCCGTTGAGCATGAGTTTTTCTTGGAAAAATATGTCTGCATGGATATGCCCCATTAGCTCAAAGGTCCTCCCTTCTGTTGAAGAGGCCGTTCTTTTTTGAAAACCCTTATTGAGTCCCTCTGGATCCTTGTCGTCCATAGCTTCCGGGATGTCTTTGAAGAAAAGGCCGGGGCTGAACTGTTTGCTCAGGGTCTCCTCACTATAATTAAGGATACACTCCATCATGGCTCTATAGGGGTAAGTATTGCTGCTTTGACTAATGAGCCGATCTCCCAGGGTCACATCCACCTGTGAAAACATGGTGGCCACCGGGTAATTGATGACCCCAGCGTTGGCCGTCTTCTCGATTGCATCGCCATCCTCATCAGTCACTTTACAGTTCATTAAAATAAATGTGTTATTCAAATCAATATAATCCTCGCCATTGCCAGCTATAAAAAACTCCAGAGGGGCCGTGTCTGAAATTTCCACGATATGTTGGAGAATGAGAGATTCTTCGTTTTTTGTTAGCCACGGATCTTCGTCGCCCCCTGGTGGACACATGCTGTTTCTTCTTTTACCCCCCCTCCTCGCCATTACCATGAGACCCGAACCCTCCTGATGCTCATGGCTAGCTGCCCGGTTCATAACATTGGTGAACACGTCACTAACAATATTTTTAGCCGCTGATTTCAAGTGGGGTCTGGCTATAGCAAAGCCTCTCTTAAGCAGGGGTACGGCCATTCTAAAGAGACCACGAAAGAGTCCTCCTAGACCGGCGCCATACATTGTGGGGGCTCCTACAATACCGGGCAAGCCGTTCCCGGCTTGCATCTTGTAATAATCCACATAGGCGCTAGGATCTACATAACCCCTCGAGGTAGCCATTTTAATAATGTACACACTGTTTCAGGGGTCGAAAATGTAGTTTGACAATAACTTTACCGAAGCGGAAGGGTACGTTGATATTCTGATCCGATTTGACTTCGATCGTGATGTTGTCAAAGTGGGTCTTTGAGACTGGTACGTAGTGTGGCTTGTCATAAGTAATTGTGACCATGTCATTGCTTTTACCTTTAATAAGTACATTTCTCAAAAGGGGGACATAACTATCCCCGACCCTCTGGTGGGTTATGATATCCGTATACACATAAAGAGTGTAAAAGCCGCCCCACCACTTCTGAGAACCTGCTCTCTGTGTCAGAATAGAACCCTAATATACGCCCCAGTTGGCCGCTGGTTTGAATGCTAATACCTGGTTTTGACACCTTGTACACTCTGTTTTTAATAGGGTTGTAATATAGCTTGATGTTGGGGGTGCCTTCTGAGAACTGTTTATGCATCTCATCTAATATTTTATCCACATTGTCATAATAACCTCCTTGTATCGTGAATATCCATTGATTTTAACATCATCAAAAATGGCGAAGGTGGCATCCTTATCTTGTAAAACAGCCCAAGTGTAAGGATACTGTATTTCCGCCAACCCCACTTCCCACGACCCCCTTAGATCTATAGATTTTCCAAATTGTACCGTGTAACTGGATATTTCATTTTTAGGGTATATATCGAGAGAGGCGTTACTGGGTAGAGTCACGTAGAAGCCTCCTGATTCCATCTTGAGTACCGAAAGTAATGCCCCCAACCTACCCACGGGCATGTTGTTATAAGGATTGAATATCGCAAACCTGTTGTTCCGGGACCCAACTATTGAACTTTTCAGGCCATCCAAGCCATTTCACCAACACGTATTTTTTCAGGTTCTGGGTTTTTTCAGCTAATATCTTTTCAACTCTGTATACACTGTCTTTACCCACAATCATTTTTTGTAACTCGGCTTCGTAAAACGTTCCTTCTATATCCTCCCCGTCATAGTCTTTCAACCGGTACACGGGGGGGTCTCAAGCCAACTGTTCGGTAACTGTAAAATATTCGTCAGAAAATGTTTGTTCATAACCTTTGGCAAAAGTACTCCTTAGCTTTGAAACGCGAACCACATCACCGATGTTGAACTTATAAGTAGTTTTTCCCTTCTTAATAAATGGTCCGTATAATTCTTTATAGACCTTAAAAGAATTACTTTGATCAACATCTATAGGCTTCATTTTAATACTGGTGTGATACCCTTGGTTGTAAGCATCGATAAAATCCTGAACTTTATCAAAATACTTGAACGTGTTGACCGCTGTAAAATATCTCCAGATTTTGGTCTTCATGGTGCGGTTAAACCTCTCCACTACCAATGCCTTAAGCTCATTACCGGTGGTGAAATGATGTATTTTGTGTCTCTTCAGTAGATTCTGAAATTCTCTGTTGAGAAACTCTTTTCCTTTATCAGTCTGCAGTTTTTTAGGACATCGACCCTGGGACAATATATCCTCAAAGGCCCTTGTCACCGCCCGACCTGTTTTTTTATGTAGAATGCGAGCCCAGGCATATTTTGATAACACATCGATACACATCAACATCAATTTGTGACCATTGTTATGTTTTGATAAATTTGACATATCGACTAGATCCATTTGCCATTGTGAGTCTATGTCAGTTGCATATACACGGTTTCTTTTAAAGTTAATCCTGAGAGGTTTATGTAAGGTATAGGCGTCTTGTTCCCGTAACCATTCTGAAACAACCACATCATTAACCTTCACTCCGGCCTCAGCGAGTCCTCTTTGAAAACCCTTCTTACCCGCCAAACCCCCAATCTTGGCTGGGTTGTAGTATAGTTCCTGCATTTGGGGAGCTTGCCGAGTCATTCTGTCAAATAACCAAACAGACCCACACTATGCGCAAAGTTTTTATACAAGGTTTTTTATTCAACTTCAGGATAGCAGATACCCCTTTTTAGACATTTGAGAAAAGTATAACATACACAACAATTTTTTCTACGGTCCAGACAAAAAGAAATCAGATGATTGGTTACTTGATCTATATCAACAAATATACCTGTTTCTTTATCTTGTAGGCACACACCTCAGTTACATATGTAAATAAAACAACAATATGACCTATTTTAAAAGTAAACAGAGGTGTATTAAACATGCTCAGCAAAAGGTCATACAGATGTTGATGATATGGCCTAATATCATTCTTGGCCCCCTTGAGCGCTTCATCCCAGTGTTCGTACCCCCCGGTCTTTGTTACAGCAGCCATTCACTTTTCCAGGTTTGAAAGTTGATCCTCATCGATGGTTAAATCTGTAGAGAAAAGGCTCGCGTTGGCTACTTTTCTGTCAAGCACATGGTGTAATAGCGCTCTCAGGTTAGCTACAGAGTGTTGATGACAGAACCAGTTGCAGAAGCAGTCCAGAACATTCCCCATGTTCAAAGTCCCTTAGTTCAGGTCAGAGTCTGAATCAGTGGCGTAGATGTCGAATTCTTCGTCGCTGCCCCCAGCTTTAACTTCTTTACGGAAGAAATAAGCTTTTAGCTTGCCAGCGGTTTTTCTACTCGGCTCATCCAGGTCATTGACCAGCTGCCCAAGTTTCTCTATTATAAACGGCTCCTTTTTCAGCTCCAGCAAAATCTCATCTATGATTTTCTGGACTTGTCCCGCAGTGACATGTATGTGGGAGTAAGACAGCGCCTTGATTAGTGCCGGTTTCAGCCACGGTTTGTTCAGTCTTCTGTAAAACACGTTGAAATAGAACAGGAAATAGTAACGGTCTGGTTCAAACAAACAACTGTGTCTCAACTGACTGGGGTGATTCACTTCACACCCCCGACAGACTTCTTTCAGAGCTCGGTCGATGAGAGCACTCAGAATATACACCAGGGTGCTTTTAACCACTCTGCTTACTTGGTCACATACCCCGGGCATAAATCCTGCGTCTTCATCACGCCCCTGGGACAGTCCGATGCTCATTGGGTCGCCTGGTGGTTTGTGGGGTGTTTCTACATCCATTGGACTGACCCCCTCCTGAGACGCACAGACGGTAGACAGTTCGGCAAAATCGAGGCCCTCCATGAGCTCCAGAGGCTGGGGATCCCCGAGACTCATTTGGACATCCATCGCACCGCATGTTGTTTCGTCCTGAGGGACCGGGGTCTGAGGTCTTGGAGGGTAACCGCAGTCAGAGGGTTCCAGAGTGTATATAAAATCTGGGGAATAGAACCAGGGGTGATCCCGGGTTTGAAGAGGCCTGTAGAGCCTGTCGACGTCCGCAGCTTTCGGGTAAGACATTCTCTTTAATTTTAAACCATGAATGAATTGTTGCGCCTTTTATCCTATCTCTTCACTACGTCACGACACACCGCCCTCTTAGAAGAGAGTAGCCCCTGAGCCGTCAGACCCCCCTCCAAAACCCCACACGTCGTCGGTTTTATCATCGTCGTCGTCATTCAAGGGGGATATATAATCCATAATCCAGCATATTCTCCTTCTAACCAAATCCAGTTGCGAACATTTGGTCAAGATGTCAAAACCATCATTTATACAGTTTATGACCTCTTTCAAGAACGGCCAGTCCACGGCGTCAAACATAATTTCAGTAACCTGTTTTTCTGGATCCTCCACACCCCCTTCAATAGGGTTTGTAATCAGGGTACTGCTAAACAAAACCTTACGATCTGTAGTTTGAGATAGACTCTTCACCACTCTACCGTAGTTCTGCAAGCTTTCCCATTCACACCTTTCAAAACCCTGAGTCGGAGACTCCATTTCGCATTCTCTTGGACCCTCTTGCAAGCCTTCTAGAGTCTTATCCACAAGCCCCAGATCTCTCCAGGCCATCACCTTCAACCAGTCCTCATAAGAGTATTCAATTACCGTCTCAAAAGGTTCCAACGTACCCTCCTTCTCTCTTAAAGCAAAAAGCTCCACTCCAACATAGCTGGGATCCCTTTTAAAGCGCAGGGCGACCTGCCTTTGAAAGAGTTTCCAAAGTGTCCTGATGTGCCCTTTAGCAATGCCAAACAGGTCTGTGAAAATGGCATCCTTTCGCGGCACTTCAGACGCCATCTCACAGTCTAGCCGACCTGAAATGCGTGAGCCCGTTTTACCAGCAGGCTTCAACGGTAACCGTTTGAAGCAAGACGTGGCGGTGTCAGTTTCCGTAGTGTAGCGGTTATCACGTTCGCCTAACACGCGAAAGGTCCCCGGTTCGAAACCGGGCGGAAACAGCCTGCTGTGAGCCGGTCCATTTCATCCTGTTTGCCCTTGTGGTTCCCCGGAGGCGGTGGGTAGCTTTTCTTCATTGGAGTGCCCGAAATCGGTGCTCTCAGAGCGTCCGTCCGTCGACAGGTTGAAATTGTAAACGCTGGTGTAGCCACTTTTAATTAAAATCTGATGATGATGATGATGATGATGTTGTTGTTGTTGTTCTTGTTGTTGTTCTTGTTGTCATCGTGGTCGCCGTCATTATTATTGTTAAAGTAAAGCAGTAGTTAGATTTGTTGCTACCGTAAGGTGCAGAAGGCACAATAGCTCTGTGATTGTCTGATGGTGGCACAAGACAAGCAGCAGCTGTTTGAACAAGCCATTGAGCATCACCTTGTTGGGGTAAGTGTAAGTCTTGTCATAGCTCAGGGCGTTCTTCCTTTGAAAGAGTTTCCAAAGTGTCCTGATGTGCCCTTTAGCAATGCCAAACAGGTCAGTGAAAATGGCATCCTTTCGCCGCACTTCAGACGACATCTCACAGCCTAGCCGACCTGAAACACCTGAGCCCGTTTTACCAGCAGGCTTTAACGGTAACCATTTGAAGCAAGAGGCAGCGGTGTCAGTTTCCGTAGTGTAGCGGTTATCACGTTCGCCCAACGCGCGAAAGGTCCCCGGTTCGAAACCGGGCGGAAACAGCCTACTGTGCCCTTTTCGTCATGCTTGCCCTCGTGGTTCCCCGGAGGCGGTGGGTGTCTTTTCTTCATTGGAGTGCCCGCAATCGATGCACTCAGAGCGTCCGTCCGTCGACAGGTTGAAATTGTAAACGCTGGTGTAGCCACTTTTAATTAAAATCTGATGATGATGATGATGATGATGTTGTTGTTTTGTTCTTGTTGTCATCGTGGTCGCCGTCATTATTATTGTTAAAGTAAAGCAGTAGTTAGATTTGTTGCTACCGTAAGGTGTAGAAGACAACAGTAGGTATGGCGTGTGATATCAAAACATTCAGAATACTTTTAACCTATATAATTTATAAGCTTTGTAAAATAAACCCAAATATCTCTTTTGCGGGGATAAACGCTGTTCTGAGTAGTTTGTGACTTGTTTAATACCAAACAAAGCATCGCTATAAAAAATAAATAAAAAAATCACTGTAAAAGCGCTAGTTATTTTTGATCTTTATAGTTATTTTCTAGGCTCAGGTTGTTTTTTAGCGCTTATAAAGGCCTGAAATATTCTTAGTGGTTGTTGACTATAGGTCTTGATGCTTAAAAATGTTTTTTTGAGAGACCAAAAGGTTCTAATAAAAGTTTAGAGTAGAGAGGAGAGAGATCGTCTCCATCTTGGTTTCTATTTGAAATTTGATGCAGTGTCATTTTATTGGTTGGTTTTGATATGTTAATTGGTAACAGGGTGGCACAAAGGCCAGACCAGAACAATGCCTTACAAGCAGATCCGGCATGTGGCCATCAGTATAAGTATGAAGGTCTGGTCTTCAGCTCGACAGACTCACACTGACCTTTCGATTTAAGACTAAAGATCAACAATGTCCGGAAACAACATCAGCGATTCGATTTAAACGAGTTTTTAGGCAAGTCTTCAGATTATTTTCATTGACTCAGAGCGTGTTGTGTGCATGTATTGTAAATAAGGCTATAACATCTGTTTTAAGTTCTGTAAAATTATTTTTCAGCCAGTCAACAGGAGTTAATTCCCAACGCTGAGGAGATCATCTGGAACAACGACGGTAAGATTTTTGTGTTTGCGCTCATGGGTTCTTATGCATGGGTGTGTGTGGTTTTGAAGCGGCTCATTAGAGTTATGAAAACGTTTTAATATATATTAATGCCGGTCTCTTTAATTACACAGAAACTATCGAAAGGCCTGTGATTAATGTCTCCGAGGATCGACCAAGAGAAGTGGTTGTCCCTAGACAGGCTGTCTGCCGACCGGGTAAGAACTAAACCCCTGTTTGTTTGTATAACGTTTCTGTAAGATGTTTGAGTCCAGTTTTGTTAATTTAAAAAAATTATCCTGTCTAACAGTATTAAGAAACGTGGTTCGAGACAACGAAAGGCCTTCCACATCGAGGGCTTGTTTCGTTTTACCTTCGAGAACCGTAACCTTTCAAGAATCTGAAAGGCCGTCAGCCCCGGTATCTGATAGCTGTGAGTATATATCTGCAGCCTGTAAGAGGTTAAAGCTTTTTATAAAGCGGTGTGGTTAAAGGTTAAACATGTCTCTTACCTTCACAGCGGTGCAAAAAGCTAAACCAGCCGAAAAACATAAGAAACGATTATTCTGTGGAGGTAAGTAAGATCTTTCAAACTTTAATGTTTTTAAAAGGGCTTTGTTTGCCCGTTGAGGGCTAATATTTAAGCGATGGGTGACCGTTTCCTGTAGGGCGGGGGGTTCTGGGAAAGATCTTTAGAAGTCCGGACAGGTCTAGGCTTGTTTCTGGGGAACGTGTTTAGAAATGACCGATTGCCGTACCGTCTGGTTAGGAAGTAAAGCCGTCCGAAAGGGTTTAGTAAGTTGTTTGGCTTATCTCCCGCTATTATACTTCTGTTTTAAAGTGGTTGTAGGAAAAGGCTTGAAGGTGTTCATTGTATTTAATATTTAAACAGATCGTGAAAACGTTTGTGAAACAGGAAGTCCCGGGATCAGGAAGCGTTTACACTTGGAAGGTTCGTTTAAAAATGAAATGTTGTTGTGTGTGTGTGTGTTTTATTAACAATATTACAGTTTTTAAAGAAACATTTAAGAAACAGTTTATTTACAGCGGCTTCTCTGTTTTAAATTTATTATCAAGTCCTAATAAATATATTGTCTGTAAATAATAAGGCGTTGTAGTGAATGTCTAAGGCTATTTTCAAAGGTCTAAAAAAGCTAAAGGTTTTGAATGTCCTGGACATGTTGTTTTAAGTTTGATTTCTGTCGCCGTTTAAAGATGTAAATGTAATGTATATTTTTATTCTTCCCAAGACTCTTGGGATAGTCATTCTGTGAATGAGCTATTGAGGACAATTACCCCGTCTAAGTGGGATCAAACATCTTTCCCGGTGAGATCACCGAGAGGATCCCCCACGGTGGTCTTGGAGACCCCCCAACATCTACTCAGGCCACAGCCTTCTGGGGGTAATTCAACACCCCAGATTCAGCCCGCCGCATTGTCGGGCGGAACAAATACAGGCATCCAACAACCTCAGGGGTCGCCGTCAGTCAGGGCTGACACACCACCCAACGACGGCCTGGTTTCAACATCGTCCCCCCAGACCCGTTTCTTGGCTACAGAAACGCGGAACAGTACCCCGCGCTTGGCCAGGGTGTCACCGCAAAGGCCTTCTTGGTCTCCGTCCATGAGTGTACGCTCGCTCCCTGCCTCCTTCGACCGAGATTTACCGGAGCGACCATCCTTTGAAGCTGAGCCAGGCCACCAGCCCCCGGAGCTACATCCTGAAGGTCGGCATGAGTTGCTACATACTTTGTTACAAAATCAAAGACTTGTGTTAGTGGGGCAAAACCTGGTGATAGAGAGCCAAAACATCCTTATTAATACCCTTACTAACGAATTGTACCGTATTTAATGTTTTAATAGACACAAAACGCCTTACTATTGTGGGTTGTTGGAAAAATAAAAAATAAATTAAAAAATGTCCTGACTTGGTAAAAGAACTCACAAACTAAAGGATTATGAACAAGCTAGGGCCCCAAAAAGACCTTCCCGAGAGAACATCCCCAGCCCTGTTGTGAACTCCTCTGATGTCCCAATGAACCTGGAACTATTACAAATGATAAATTATTTAAATAACCCCCAATTACCACCGATAGAATGTGAATTAACAGACTTACCGGTGAACCCCGACCTGTTACAGATGTTCAATGATCTAAATAACCACCTCCCACCGGTAGCGCTTATAGAGGTTCACCCCCTAGTTCACCCCGATTTGTTTGAAATGGTGGAGGCTTTGGAGGAGCTACCCCGACCAAATTCTGCCCCTATTATAAATGATTTGAGACAATTAGAACACAGGATGGCGGCAGAAGCAGCCATCACTATAGAGGAGGGTCTTGACATTAACCGGTTGGATATCTTTGAAGGACTTTTACAGGCTTTAAATGAGCCTCCTCAAAAAGGGGGTTTTGTAGATGTCAGCAGTGGGGGTGTTCGGAATGTGGAGGGTTCTGAGACTGATAAGGCTGTGGAGGACATGCTCTGTGAGAATGTAGGGGGTGAAGGCTTTGTTCAAAATGATGATGTGTCCAAGAGTACCAGTGATCCCGTGATTATAGATAGACCGGCCTATAACAATTTTGAAATGATTCAGCGTTTTAATTTTGCAGAACTTTTAAATTGTGACAATTATGCAGAAATATTTGTCAACATACACGAGGCCTTGCAGAAAATGCTTGAACAGGTTGCTGAAAGGGTCAGACCTCGAGATGTTGTACAGTTAGAACTCAGAGGGGATGATTTGTTTAGCAACCTATCTGTAATGCTGAGTGGAGATAATTTAGACGTCTGGCTAAAATCGAAGCGATATTGCAAAGTAACGCAGCCATCATAGCTGATGAAAGTCTGTCTCTGGTAATGAATGTGGTTCGTAACCCTGAGGGTGGGGCGCTTAGAAGACTGTCGAAATGCTTGAAGAACGACATAATTAGGACCAAGCTCAGGCAATTAGTGGTGAGTTCCAGTGGGGACAATAAGCTCTGTTTTGCTTACAGTTTAATAAAACTACTCACCCCCGACATGCCTGAACCCCAAGCTCTGCAAGAAGCTTTAATGCTTCATCAGAGGGCCGGCTTAAACTCTCAACAGATGGTTGCCTTTTCAGACATCACCAAGTTTGAGGAGTTGTTGTCTTTAAAAATTGTTGTGTGGTACCGTTGTGAGGTAAAGGAAGTATTTGTGAAATTTCAGACACATCCTGAAACCCATACACAGACACTGTTTCTCTTCCTAAGTGATAGTCATTACTTTGGAATAAAGAGTTTGACGGCTTTTTTGGGTTGTTCGTATGTTTGTCATTGGTGTTATAAGGCCTTCAATGATAAGCTTAAGCACCGATGTGACGGTTACTGTAACGTCTGTTTCAATCCGCAATGTCGTAAGGGTTTGGCCCCTACCATCCGATGTAAAGATTGCTTAAGGATTTGTCTCTCAGCGTTCTGTTTTTCCGAGCATAAGGTACAGAGGGCCGCTGCTGAGGGGGTTAAAAAACGGAGTTATTGTGATCAAACTAAATATTGCCCGCAGTGTTGCCTCCAGTACCGTTTTCATGAGGTTAAACCACACAAATGTCTGGAGCCGAGATGCAGGATCTGTAATGCTGATTTAACCCCGGGGTCCGAACACCAGTGCTTTATTCAGCCGGTTAAAAAGGAGCCGCCGCACAACCGGTATGTCTTTTTTGCTTTTGAATGCCGGCAAGAAAACGGGGTCCACGTTGCTAATTATATACTCTGTATTGACATGTTGGATCGTGAGTGGTCAGCTAGCGGTGAGAGTTGTGTCAGGGATTTCTTTACGCGGTATCGCGGTCCAAAATACCTCAATTACACATTTATTGCCCACAATGCTAAGGGTTATGATTCTTACATTTTGATGAAGTATCTGGTGGAAAATGGGGTGACCCCAAAAATAATAGCTCAGGGTAGCAAGATCATGTGTTTCACCGACGAAGCTTTCAACTAACGTTACATAGACTCGTTAAATTTCATCCCCATGAAATTGAGCGCTTTGCCTAAGGCTCTGGGTTTTGAGGCTCAGAAGAAAGGTTGGTTCTGCCATTTTTTTAATACTATGGACACTCAAAATTATCGAGGGTCCTACCTGCCCGCCACTTATTATGGGGTTGATACTATGATGTCTCATGAGAGGGAGGAATTCTTTAAATGGTACAATACGGTTAAGGGAGGTGTTTTTGATGACCGAGAAGAGATGGCTGCTTATTGTAAAAATGATGTGGTGATCCTTAAAGAAGCCTGTGTGCGTTTCCGCGCCGAGGTTATCAACACATCGGGTCTCGACCCTTTGCAAAGTGTGACCATAGCGTCTCTCTGCATGAAAATGTATCGGTCCGATTTCTTGCAGAAAAACACTATAGCGGTCACCACTTCTGACAACTATCGTGCTAGACAAAAGAACTTTTCGACTGTCTCCATACAGTGGCTGGAATACCTGAGTGCCCGGGATAACATCTTCATCAGACATGCTTTAAATCAAGGGGAAGTCAAAATGGGGCCTTACTACTTAGACGGTTTTAGCGACGTGTCCGGGCGGCGTACCGCTTATGAGTTTGCAGGTTGTATTTACCATGGCTGTCCTCAGTGCTTCGACCCAAACACCTTTAACCCCGTAACACAAAAACTCTGCAGTGATATGTACTATGATTTCCAGGAACGAATTGAAACTTTAAAAAACACCTATGGTTTGAACGTGCTGGTGATTTGGGAACACGAGTGGACGACCCTGAAGCAACAGGAAGCGGGGGTACAACGGTTTATGGAAACCTTGGACTTTCCTGAACGTCTTGAGCCCCGGGATGCGTTATTTGGGGGTCGTACCAACGCCCTCTGTTTACATTATGAGGTAAAGGAGGGTGAGAGAGTAGATTACTATGATTTCACCAGTCTGTACCCTTATGTCAACAAGACCAAAATGTACCCGGTGGGGCGTCCAACCATTGTTTAACGTGACTTACTCGAAATCGGACATTACTTTGGTTTGATCAAAGTCACCATGTACCCTCCTCGCGAGCTGTTCTTACCCGTGTTGCCTTACAGGTGTTCGGGAAAATTGATGTTCCCTCTGTGTAGAACGTGTGTGGAAACTGAAAATCAAACTACCTCTTGTCTGCACAGTGATGAAGAGAGAGCGCTGACGGGTGTCTGGTGTAGCATTGAGCTTGACAAGGCGGTGGAGAAAGGTTACAGAGTCGGTAAGGTGTATGAGGTTTGGCATTTTTCTGAAAAATCTGATACTCTTTTTGCTGATTACATTATGACCCATCTGAAAGGGAAACAGGAGGCATCGGGCTATCCCTCATGGTGTGTTGACTCCGCGGCCAAAGAGCGATACGTTTAGCAATATTTTGAAAAGGAAGGGATCCGTCTAGAGCTGGGGAACATAACTGTAAACCCCGCCAAGAGACAAATGTCCAAACTGATTTTAAACAGTCTGTGGGGTAAGTTTGGGGAAAGAAATTACCGTCTAAACACAACCTTGATTAAAACCCCTGAACAGTTTATAGAATTTATGTTTTCCAAACAACATGCAGTATCACACTTTCAATTCTTAAATGACCACGTGGCACAGGTCCAGTGGAGGGCCCCTAAAGATTTCCCCACCAAACAGGGGAACGTTAATGTTTTCATAGCGGTTTTTACCTCGGCTTACGCCCGGCTTGAACTGTACAACTTAATGGATCAGTTGCAGGAACGCACGCTCTATCATGATACTGACTCTGTAATCTTTGTCACCAGGCCAGGGGATTGGGTCCCTCCCCTCGGGGACTACCTTGGGGAGTTAACGAGCGAACTAGATCCTCAGGACCACATAGTGGAGTTTGTTTCAGGGGGTCCTAAGACTTACGCATACAGAACGGCTGCGGGTAAGACCTGTATGAAAGTTAAGGGTTTCACTCTGAACCATTGTAACAACAAGCTCATTAACATCAAGTCTCTGACGACCCTGGTAGAAAGTTTTGTAACCGAGAAAGACGCGCCTCCTCGTGAGATTATTACAGCCGGAAATCAGATCTATCGCAATAAAAAGGGGTACACGTTGGAAAATAGATCACTAAACAAACGGTTCAGGGTGGTGTACAATAAAAGAGTGTTGAAGACTGATTATACCACTCTGCCTTATGGATATTAGCGGTGGTTTTGAAAACAGACTTCAACACCCTTTCTCCTGTATTATAGCCGGTCCCTCCAATTCGGGGAAGAGCTATCTTATAAAGAACATCATAGAAGATGTGGACGCAACCGTGTCCCAAGCTCTTGACAACATAGTGTGGTGTTTCTCTTGCTGGCAACCTCTCTACGATGATTTGGCTTCGAAAAAAAATAATCTGAAATTTGTGCAAGGTCTCCCCGCCTCGTTGTGTGGCGATGACTTGTTCCCGCCCGGTAATACTAACCTAGTGATCCTTGATGACCTGATGGAGCAGGCCGGTGACAACAGTGAAGTGGAAAAAGCTTTCACAAAGTACACTCATCATAGGAATTTAAGTATTATTTATTTAGTTCAAAATCTATTTTTTCAAGGTAAAAAAAGCCGCACTATTAATTTATATGCCAATTATATAATTCTTTTTAAAAACCCCAGAGATAAACTACAGGTCACCGTCTTGGCTCGTCAAATGTACCCTAACCAGACCAAGTTCTTTTTGGAGGCATTTGAGGATGCCACCAAAAAACCCTACGGGTACTTGATTGCGGAATTAAATGCACAAACCCCAGAAGACTTTCGCCTAAGAACAGGTTTGTGCCCGCACGATTGGCCGGCAGTCTATGTGCTAAAGAAAAGGAAATAAATAAGAATGTCTGTTCGGATTAAAAGAAATCTGCCGCTTTTGCAAATGTTATTTGAGAGGAGCCCGCGCCATAGGAAAGCTGTGCTGGCAGGGGCCCCCTCGGATTTGATCGAGACCCTGTGTGAAATAGCTTTTAACATCTTACGCGGTAATATACCCCTAACCCCTTCTCAACATTCTAAACTCAAAAAACAAAAAGCGGTTATCAAGATCATCGCTAATAAGAAGTATTCTATTAAAAGAAAAAGAAAGAAGATTAATCAAACCGGGGGTTTTATAGGACCGCTGTTGAGCATAGCCGTGCCTTTCCTAACCAGTCTTCTAGCTTCCAGAGTGGGTTAATAATGGAATATGCTCAGAAAATGTTTTTGATCCCTCAGGAGCAGCTTGAGAAACTGAGAAAAAATGTTGTCGGGCCAGAGCCCATTAGACAAACGGCCGAAAACAACCTGGACTCTGAAATGAAAGCTATACAGGCCAGGGCCGATTTAAATCAGTATTCCAAAGCCCAGTTGTATACCAACACGTTACAGCGCTACCTCCGTCTGGTTAGACAGGGTGAAAAAGATCAAAACATTTTAACTTTAACCATGGCCTCTCAAGAAAATGGTTCTGGGGCTGATGCGGGGGGAACGGTTGATAAAGATGTTGCGGTGACCGAACCTGTAGAGAGTTCAGAGGGAGATGTTGTAACGGATGTTTTGAGAAACATGCCGGCCAGAAGCAAAAGACATGCACAATATATCCTGCACAAAATGGTTCAGAAACTGCGGGTAACGGCTTGGAATGAACAGGGTGAATTTGTTTTTAAAGGACTACTGATCAAAGGTTCACACATGTTCGATTTGTTGAAGAGTGTCACTAGCACTAATAAGGTACCCGATAGTCGCCGACCTGTAGGCTGGAATGCTTTCCTACAGGCGATGGCCTGTCTGAACATGCCCCAATCAACAGTTCCTAACCAGGAAACGCGACAAAAAATCCGTCTGTGTAAAGAGGTGGAGCCTGATCTGACTCCGATATCTCATTACTCTGACCATGCTGAGCGACCATCCTCAGGATCTATCCATTGTTGGGAAGCTTATTAATCTCATGTTTTTATTTGTCTCCCCTGTAAATAATGACCCGACAAACAATTTTTTATTTTTATTTTTTATTTTTCAAATGTTGTACATTTATTTATACCATAACCCCTGCTTTGTATAAGAATTGTGTTGAATAAAAACAAAACTAATGATTCAAAGGCTGTTTTCATTATTTTTTCACCTTAACACGCATGACATCTTTTAAAATCCTCACAAGAACACCCCATCTGTATACACGGCTGGCTAGGGTCGTAAGTCATTGTGTTATAAGGGGGGGTCCACAGTGTCCTGACAAACTCTGCCACTTTTTTATCATTTTGGCCTAAATCCTCACTGTACAAGGCCATAATATCGGGGTATGACCTTCCTTTAGATCTATGAAATAAGAAAAACACACAGTGTTGACCACAAGTGAAGGTCTGAAGACTTTGTACTTGACGACCGCTGTAAATGGTTTCTTGACAGTTGTTGAGCAGAAAGTTATTGATCTTCCAAGGGAAAGGTCTGAAATCCGGGGGGTTTGCATAGGAATCAAAAAATTCACCACGGTGGTCCTCCCTTAGATAAATAGCCAGCCAATGTTCTCCGGGCATATTTTTAGGGTGTGTGTTGATTATGTACATTGCAGGTAAATTCTTGATCTTAAATTTAGGCAGCTGATCGCAGGTGTAGACTCCTAGAAACAGTTTCCGTGAGCTGGCCAGGGCATTCATGATGTGGTTGAGCTCTCTGGTGTTCATTTTAATAATAATCATACATAACGTTTCTCCTCTGATTCACCTCAATAATGTTGTCAAACACTGCATACACGACCATATTTACAGTGCGTGGTAGAGGCTGCTTGAAACGCATCTCCAAACGCATATTGCCCATCTTCATCAGTGAAAAATGTTGTCCACACTCTTCGTCAGGGGTCAGGTTGAAACCGTACAGGGTGTAACCGCTGCAGTATTCCCGGCGATCGATCAGCCGGGAGTTTGATCCTTGAGATGGCGACCCGTAGCCAGTACTAGACTGTCATATTCACGAACCACATTGCCGTTTTCAAAGTCAGGTTGAAAAGGTCTGGATGGAACCTGCACACCATCGAAGTACAACGCTATAAATTCCGCGTTATAATGTTTAAAGTTAAAGGGGTTCTTGTTGTAAACCCCGGTAAATGCATCATTATCCACGAGACCTATAATAACCTGTTTTGGGAGCTGTCCTAGAAACAGATTTTCCTGGTTCATCACCCGTGTCCCTGCGGGGATACTGTGGACTTTCATATAGACTCTTTCGATCGGGTACTTGGCGTTTGCCGTCATTAACGCCTGCGCGTGTCCTAGTTTAACCGCCGGGGAGACGGACACTTTTTTCACAAACAGCGAGGCCGATAATATGGTCAGTTTATATTTTTCAGTATCAGGGGTCATCAGACAAAAAGCACTTTTACTACGGATCATTTTAATTTTAATGTCTACCCCGTTGAGCATGAGTTTTTCTTGGAAAAATATGTCTGCATGGATATGCCCCATTAGCTCAAAGGTCCTCCCTTCTGTTGAAGAGGCCGTTCTTTTTTGCAAACCCTTATTGAGTCCCTCTGGATCCTTGTCGTCCATAGCTTCCGGGATGTCTTTGAAGAAAAGGCCGGGGTTGAACTGTTTGCTTAGGGTCTCCTCACTATAATTAAGTATACACTCCATCATGGCTCTATAGGGGTAAGTATTGCTGCTTTGACTAATGAGCCGATCTCCCAGGGTCACATCCACCTGTGAAAACATGGTGGCCACCGGGTAATTGATGACCCCAGCGTTGGTCGTCTTCTCGATTGCATCGCCATCCTCATCAGTCACTTTACAGTTCATTAAAATAAATGTGTTATTCAAATCAATATAATCCTCGCCATTGCCAGCTATAAAAAACTCCAGAGGGGCCGTGTCTGAAATTGCAGAAAGAGGGGGAATCTCTACATATATGATCTTATCTATACTCGTTTGAGTGTATGGAACTGTAAACAGATCCAGTTCTGATTTGACGCATTCTTCCGATAGACTGTGGACAAAAGACATGTTTAAAAGATGTATCCTGAGGCTCTATTTTTCTTTCTTTGAGACTTTCTTTTTGCAGGTTTTTTCTTGTGCTGCTTCCTTCTCCGAGTGTTTCCACGATATGTTGGAGAATGAGAGATTCTTCGTTTTTTGTTAGCCACGGATCTTTGTCGCCCCCTGGTGGACACATGCTGTTTCTTCTTTTACCCCCCTCCTCGCCATTACCATGAGACCCGAACCCTCCTGATGCACATGGCTAGCTGCCCGGTTCATAACATTGGTGAACACGTCACTAACAATATTTTTAGCCGCTGATTTCAAGTGGGGTCTGGCTATAGCAAAGCCTCTCTTAAGCAGGGGTATGGCCATTCTAAAGAGACCACGAAAGAGTCCTCCTAGACCGGCGCCATACATTGTGGGGGCTCCTACAATACCGGGCAAGCCGTTCCATCTTGCATCTTGTAATAATCCACATAGGCGCTAGGATCTACATAACCCCTCGAGGTAGCCATTTTAATAATGTACAAACTGTTTCAGGGGTCGAAAATGTAGTTTGACATTAACTTTACCGAAGCGGAAGGGTACGTTGATATTCTGATCCGATTTTACTTCGATCGTGATGTTGTCAAAGTGGGTCTTTGAGACTGGTACGTAGTGTGGTTTGTCATAAGTAATTGTGACCATGTCATTGCTTTTACCTTTATTAAGTACATTTCTCAAAAGGGGGACATAACTATCCCCGACCCTCTGGTGGGTTATGATATCCGTATACACATAAAGAGTGTAAAAGCCGCCCCACCACTTCTGAGAACCTGCTCTCTGTGTCAGAATAGAACCCAAATATACGCCCCAGTTGGCCGCTGGTTTGAATGCTAATACCTGGTTTTGACACCTTGTACACTCTGTTTTTAATAGGGTTGTAATATAGCTTGATGTTGGGGGTGCCTTCTGAGAACTGTTTATGCATCTCATCTAATATTTTATCCACATTGTCATAATAACCTCCTTGTATCGTGAATGTCCATTGACTCTTTTTAACATCATCAAAAATGGCGAAGGTGGCATCCTTATCTTGTAAAACAGCCCAAGTGTAAGGATACTGTATTTCCGCCAACCCCACTTCCCACGACCCCCTTAGATCTATAGATTTTCCAAATTGTACCGTGTAACTGGATATTTCATTTTTAGGATATATATCGAGAGAGGCATTACTGGGTAGAGTCACGTAGAAGCCTCCTGATTCCATCTTGAGAATCGAAAGTAATGCCCCCAACACACCCGCGGGCATGTTGTTATAAGGATTGAATATCGCAAACCTGTTGTTCCGGGACCCAACTATTGAACTTTTCAGGCCATCCAAGCCATTTCATCAACACATATTTTTTCCGGTTCTGGGTTTTTTCAGCTAATATCTTTTCAACTCTGTATACACTGTCTTTACCCACAATAATTTTTTGTAACTCGGCTTCGTAAAACGTTCCTTCTATATCCTCCCTGTCATAGTCTTTTAACCGGTACACGGGGGGGTCTCTAGCCAACTGTTCGGTAACTGTAAAATATTCGTCAGAAAATGTTTGTTCATAACCTTTGGCAAAAGTACTCCTTAGCTTTGAAACGCGAACCACATCACCGATGTTGAACTAATAAGTAGTTTTTCCCTTCTTAATAAATGGTCGGTATAATTTTTTATAGACCTTAAAAGAATTACTTTGATCAACATCTAAAGGCTTCATTTTAATACTGGTGTGATACCCTTGGTTGTAAGCATCGATAAAATCTTGAACTTTATCAAAATACTTGAACGTGTTGACCGCTGTAAAATATCTCCACATTTTGGTCTTTATGGTGCGGTTAAACCTCTCCACTACCGATGCCCTAAGCTCATTACCGGTGGTGAAATGATGTATTTTGTGTCTCTTCAGTAGATTCTGAAATTCTCTGTTGAGAAACTCTTTTCCTTTATCAGTCTGCAGTTTTTTAGGACATCGACCCTGGGACAATATATCCTCAAAGGCCCTTGTCACCGCCCGACCTGTTTTATTATGTAGAATGCGAGCCCAGGCATATTTTGATAACACATCGATACACATCAACATCAATTTGTGACCATTGTTATGTTTTGATAAATTTGACATATCGACTAGATCCATTTGCCATTGTGAGTCTATGTCAGTTGCATATACGCGGTTTCTTTTAAAGTTAATCCTGAGAGGTTTATGTAAGGTATAGGCGTCTTGTTCCCGTAACCATTCTGAAACAACCACATCATTAACCTTCACTCCGGCCTCAGCGAGTCCTCTTTGAAAACCCTTCTTACCCGCCAAACCCCCAATCTTGGCTGGGTTGTAGTATAGTTCCTGCATTTGGGGAGCTTGCCGAGTCATTCTGTCAAATAACCAAACAGACCCACACTATGCGCAAAGTTTTTATACAAGGTTTTTTATTCAACTTCAGGAGAGCAGATACCCCTTTTTACACATTTGAGAAAAGTATAACATACACAACAATTTTTTCTACGGTCCAGACAAAAAGAAATCAGATGATTGGTTACTTGATCTATATCAACAAATATACCTGTTTCTTTATCTTGTAGGCACACACCTCAGTTACATATGTAAATAAAACAACAATATGACCTATTTTAAAAGTAAACAGAGGTGTATTAAACATGCTCAGCAAAAGGTCATACAGATGTTGATGATATGGCCTAATATCATTCTTGGCCCCCTTGAGCGCTTCATCCCAGTGTTCGTACCCCCCGGTCTTTGTTACAGCAGCCATTCACTTTTCCAGGTTTGAAAGTTGATCCTCATCGATGGTTAAATCTGTAGAGAAAAGGCTCGCGTTGGCTACTTTTCTGTCAAGCACATGGTGTAATAGCGCTCTCAGGTTAGCTACAGAGTGTTGATGACAGAACCAGTTGCAGAAGCAGTCCAGAACATTCCCCATGTTCAAAGTCCCTTAGTTCAGGTCAGAGTCTGAATCAGTGGCGTAGATGTCGAATTCCTCGTCGCTGCCCCCAGCTTTAACTTCTTTACTGAAGAAATAAGCTTTTAGCTTGCCAGCGGTTTTTCTACTCGGCTCATCCAGGTCATTGACCAGCTGCCCAAGTTTCTCTATTATAAACGGCTCCTTTTTCAGCTCCAGCAAAATCTCATCTATGATTTTCTGGACTTGTCCCGCAGTGACATGTATGTGGGAGTAAGACAGCGCCTTGATTAGTGCCGGTTTCAGCCACGGTTTGTTCAGTCTTCTGTAAAACACGTTGAAATAGAACAGGAAATAGTAACGGTCTGGTTCAAACAAACAACTGTGTCTCAACTGACTGGGGTGATTCACTTCACACCCCCGACAGACTTCTTTCAGAGCTCGGTCGATGAGAGCACTCAGAATATACACCAGGGTGCTTTTAACCACTCTGCTTACTTGGTCACATACCCCGGGCATAAATCCTGCGTCTTCATCACGCCCCTGGGACAGTCCGATGCTCATTGGGTCGCCTGGTGGTTTGTGGGGTGTTTCTACATCCATTGGACTGACCCCCTCCTGAGACGCACAGACGGTAGACAGTTCGGCAAAATCGAGGCCCTCCATGAGCTCCAGAGGCTGGGGATCCCCGAGACTCATTTGGACATCCATCGCACCGCATGTTGTTTCGTCCTGAGGGACCGGGGTCTGAGGTCTTGGAGGGTAACCGCAGTCAGAGGGTTCCAGAGTGTATACAAAATCTGGGGAATAGAACCAGGGGTGATCCCGGGTTTGAAGAGGCCTGTAGAGCCTGTCGACGTCCGCAGCTTTCGGGTAAGACATTCTCTTTAATTTTAAACCATGAATGAATTGTTGCGCCTTTTATCCTATCTCTTCACTACGTCACGACACACCGCCCTCTTAGAAGAGAGTAGCCCCTGAGCCGTCAGACCCCCCTCCAAAACCCCACACGTCGTCGGTTTTATCATCGTCGTCGTCATTCAAGGGGGATATATAATCCATAATCCAGCATATTCTCCTTCTAACCAAATCCAGTTGCGAACATTTGGTCAAGATGTCAAAACCATCATTTATACAGTTTATGACCTCTTTCAAGAACGGCCAGTCCACGGCGTCAAACATAATTTCAGTAACCTGTTTTTCTGGATCCTCCACACCCCCTTCAATAGGGTTTGTATTCAGGGTACTGCTAAACAAAACCTTACGATCTGTAGTTTGAGATAGACTCTTCACCACTCTACCGTAGTTCTGCAAGCTTTCCCATTCACACCTTTCAAAACCCTGAGTCGGAGACTCCATTTCGCATTCTCTTGGACCCTCTTGCAAGCCTTCTAGAGTCTTATCCACAAGCCCCAGATCTCTCCAGGCCATCACCTTCAACCAGTCCTCATAAGAGTATTCAATTACCGTCTCAAAAGGTTCCAACGTACCCTCCTTCTCTCCCAAAGCAAAAAGCTCCACTCCAACATAGCTGGGATCCCTTTTAAAGCGCAGGGCGACCTGCCTTGGAAAGAGTTTCCAAAGTGTCCTGATGTGCCCTTTAGCAATGCCAAACAGGTCTGTGAAAATGGCATCCTTTCGCGGCACTTCAGACGCCATCTCACAGTCTAGCCGACCTGAAATGCGTGAGCCCGTTTTACCAGCAGGCTTCAACGGTAACCGTTTGAAGCAAGACGTGGCGGTGTCAGTTTCCGTAGTGTAGCGGTTATCACGTTCGCCTAACACGCGAAAGGTCCCCGGTTCGAAACCGGGCGGAAACAGCCTGCTGTGGGCCGGTCCATTTCATCCTGTTTGCCCTCGTGGTTCCCCGGAGGCGGTGGGTAGCTTTTCTTCATTGGAGTGCCCGAAATCGGTGCTCTCAGAGCGTCCGTCCGTCGACAGGTTGAAATTGTAAACGCTGGTGTAGCCACTTTTAATTAAAATCTGATGATGATGATGATGATGATGTTGTTGTTGTTGTTCTTGTTGTTGTTCTTGTTGTCATCGTGGTCGCCGTCATTATTATTGTTAAAGTAAAGCAGTAGTTAGATTTGTTGCTACCGTAAGGTGCAGAAGGCACAATAGCTCTGTGATTGTCTGATGGTGGCACAAGACAAGCAGCAGCTGTTTGAACAAGCCATTGAGCATCACCTTGTTGGGGTAAGTGTAAGTCTTGTCATAGCTCAGGGCGTTCTTCCTTTGAAAGAGTTTCCAAAGTGTCCTGATGTGCCCTTTAGCAATGCCAAACAGGTCAGTGAAAATGGCATCCTTTCGCCGCACTTCAGACGACATCTCACAGCCTAGCCGACCTGAAACACCTGAGCCCGTTTTACCAGCAGGCTTTAACGGTAACCATTTGAAGCAAGAGGCAGCGGTGTCAGTTTCCGTAGTGTAGCGGTTATCACGTTCGCCCAACGCGCGAAAGGTCCCCGGTTCGAAACCGGGCGGAAACAGCCTACTGTGCCCTTTTCGTCATGCTTGCCCTCGTGGTTCCCCGGAGGCGGTGGGTGTCTTTTCTTCATTGGAGTGCCCGCAATCGATGCACTCAGAGCGTCCGTCCGTCGACAGGTTGAAATTGTAAACGCTGGTGTAGCCACTTTTAATTAAAATCTGATGATGATGATGATGATGATGTTGTTGTTTTGTTCTTGTTGTCATCGTGGTCGCCGTCATTATTATTGTTAAAGTAAAGCAGTAGTTAGATTTGTTGCTACCGTAAGGTGTAGAAGACAACAGTAGGTATGGCGTGTGATATCAAAACATTCAGAATACTTTTAACCTATATAATTTATAAGCTTTGTAAAATAAACCCAAATATCTCTTTTGCGGGGATAAACGCTGTTCTGAGTAGTTTGTGACTTGTTTAATACCAAACAAAGCATCGCTATAAAAAATAAATAAAAAAATCACTGTAAAAGCGCTAGTTATTTTTGATCTTTATAGTTATTTTCTAGGCTCAGGTTGTTTTTTAGCGCTTATAAAGGCCTGAAATATTCTTAGTGGTTGTTGACTATAGGTCTTGATGCTTAAAAATGTTTTTTTGAGAGACCAAAAGGTTCTAATAAAAGTTTAGAGTAGAGAGGAGAGAGATCGTCTCCATCTTGGTTTCTATTTGAAATTTGATGCAGTGTCATTTTATTGGTTGGTTTTGATATGTTAATTGGTAACAGGGTGGCACAAAGGCCAGACCAGAACAATGCCTTACAAGCAGATCCGGCATGTGGCCATCAGTATAAGTATGAAGGTCTGGTCTTCAGCTCGACAGACTCACACTGACCTTTCGATTTAAGACTAAAGATCAACAATGTCCGGAAACAACATCAGCGATTCGATTTAAACGAGTTTTTAGGCAAGTCTTCAGATTCTTTTCATTGACTCAGAGCGTGTTGTGTGCATGTATTGTAAATAAGGCTATAACATCTGTTTTAAGTTCTGTAAAATTATTTTTCAGTCAGTCAACAGGAGTTAATTCCCAACGCTGAGGAGATCATCTGGAACAACGACGGTAAGATTTTTGTGTTTGCGCTCATGGGTTCTTATGCATGGGTGTGTGTGGTTTTGAAGCGGCTCATTAGAGTTATGAAAACGTTTTAATATATATTAATGCCGGTCTCTTTAATTACACAGAAACTATCGAAAGGCCTGTGATTAATGTCTCGACCAAGAGAAGTGGTTGTCCCTAGACAGGCTGTCTGCCGACCGGGTAAGAACTAAACCCCTGTTTGTTTGTATAACGTTTCTGTAAGATGTTTGAGTCCAGTTTTGTTAATTTTAAAAAAATTATCCTGTCTAACAGTATTAAGAAACGTGGTTCGAGACAACGAAAGGCCTTCCACATCGAGGGCTTGTTTCGTTTTACCTTCGAGAACCGTAACCTTTCAAGAATCTGAAAGGCCGTCAGCCCCGGTATCTGATAGCTGTGAGTATATGTCTGCAGCCTGTAAGAGGTTAAAGCTTTTTATAAAGCGGTGTGGTTAAAGGTTAAACATGTCTCTTACCTTCACAGCGGTGCAAAAAGCTAAACCAGCCGAAAAACATAAGAAACGATTATTCTGTGGAGGTAAGTAAGATCTTTCAAACTTTAATGTTTTTAAAAGGGCTTTGTTTGCCCGTTGAGGGCTAATATTTAAGCGATGGGTGACCGTTTCCTGTAGGGCGGGGGGTTCTGGGAAAGATCTTTAGAAGTCCGGACAGATCTAGGCTTGTTTCTGGGGAACGTGTTTAGAAATGACCGATTGCCGTACCGTCTGGTTAGGAAGTAAAGCCGTCCGAAAGGGTTTAGTAAGTTGTTTGGCTTATCTCCCGCTATTATACTTCTGTTTTAAAGTGGTTGTAGGAAAAGGCTTGAAGGTGTTCATTGTATTTAATATTTAAACAGATCGTGAAAACGTTTGTGAAACAGGAAGTCCCGGGATCAGGAAGCGTTTACACTTGGAAGGTTCGTTTAAAAATGAAATGTTGTTGTGTGTGTGTGTGTTTTATTAACAATATTACAGTTTTTAAAGAAACATTTAAGAAACAGTTTATTTACAGCGGCTTCTCTGTTTTACATTTATTATCAAGTCCTAATAAATATATTGTCTGTAAATAATAAGGCGTTGTAGTGAATGTCTAAGGCTATTTTCAAAGGTCTAAAAAAGCTAAAGGTTTTGAATGTGCTGGACATGTTGTTTTAAGTTTGATTTCTGTCGCCGTTTAAAGATGTAAATGTAATGTATATTTTTATTCTTCCCAAGACTCTTGGGATAGTCATTCTGTGGATGAGCTATTGAGGACAATTACCCCGTCTAAGTGGGATCAAACATCTTCCCCGGTGAGATCACCGAGAGGATCCCCCACGGTGGTCTTGGAGACCCCCCAACATCTACTCAGGCCACAGCCTTCTGGGGGTAATTCAACACCCCAGATTCAGCCCGCCGCATTGTCGGGCGGAACAAATACAGGCATCCAACAACCTCAGGGGTCGCCGTCAGTCAGGGCTGACACACCACCCAACGACGGCCTGGTTTCAACATCGTCCCCCCAGACCCGTTTCTTGGCTACAGAAACGCGGAACAGTACCCCGCGCTTGGCCAGGGTGTTACCGCAAACGCCTTCTTGGTCTCCGTCCATGAGTATACGCTCGCTCCCTGCCTCCTTCGACCGAGATTTACCGGAGCGACCATCCTTTGAAGCTGAGCCAGGCCACCAGCCCCCGGAGCTACTTCCTGAAGGTCGGCATGAGTTGCTACATACTTAGTTACAAAATCAAAGACTTGTGTTAGTGGGGCAAAACCTGGTGATAGAGAGCCAAAACACCCTTATTAATACCCTTACTAACGAATTGTACCGTATTTAATGTATTAATAGACACAAAACGCCTTACTATTGTGGGTTGTTGGAAAAATAAAAAATAAATTAAAAAATGTCCTGACTTGGTAAAAGAACTCACAAACTAAAGGATTATGAACATGCTAGGGCCCCAAAAAGACCTTCCCGAGAGAACATCCCCGGCCCTGTTGTGAACTCCTCTGATGTCCCAATGAACCTGGAACTATTACAAATGATAAATAATTTAAATAACCCCCAATTACCACCGATAGAATGTGAATTAACAGACTTACCGGTGAACCCCGACCTGTTACAGATGGTCAATGATCTAAATAACCACCTCCCACCGGTAGCGCTTATAGAGGTTCACCCCCTAGTTCACCCCGATTTGTTTGAAATGGTGGAGGCTTTGGAGGAGCTACCCCGACCAAATTCTGCCCCTATTATAAATGATTTGAGACAATTAGAACACAGGATGGCGGCAGAAGCAGCCATCACTATAGAGGAGGGTCTTGACATTAACCGGTTGGATATCTTTGAAGGACTTTTACAGGCTTTAAATGAGCCTCCTCAAAAAGGGGGTTTTGTAGATGTCAGCAGTGGGGGTGTTCGGAATGTGGAGGGTTCTGAGACTGATAAGGCTGTGGAGGACATGCTCTGTGAGAATGTAGGGGGTGAAGGCTTTGTTCAAAATGATGATGTGTCCAAGAGTACCAGTGATCCCGTGATTATAGATAGACCGGCCTATAACAATTTTGAAATGATTCAGCGTTTTAATTTTGCAGAACTTTTAAATTGTGACAATTATGCAGAAATATTTGTCAACATACACGAGGCCTTGCAGAAAATGCTTGAACAGGTTGCTGAAAGGGTCAGACCTCGAGATGTTGTACAGTTAGAACTCAGAGGGGATGATTTGTTTAGCAACCTATCTGTAATGCTGAGTGGAGATAATTTAGATGTCTGGCTAAAATCGAAGCGTTATTGCAAAGTAACGCAGCCATCTTAGCTGATGAAAGTCTGTCTCTGGTAATGAATGTGGTTCGTAACCCTGAGGGTGGGGCGCTTAGAAGACTGTCGAAATGCTTGAAGAACGACATAATTAGGACCAAGCTCAGGCAATTAGTGGTGAGTTCCAGTGGGGACAATAAGCTCTGTTTTGCTTACAGTTTAATAAAACTACTCACCCCCGACATGCCTGAACCCCAAGCTCTGCAAGAGGCTTTAATGCTTCATCAGAGGGCCGGCTTAAACTCTCAACAGATGGTTACCTTTTCAGACATCACCAAGTTTGAGGAGTTGTTGTCTTTAAAAATTGTTGTGTGGTACCGTTGTGAGGTAAAGGAAGTATTT
Source organism: Amia ocellicauda (assembly GCF_036373705.1). NCBI lineage: Eukaryota > Metazoa > Chordata > Actinopteri > Amiiformes > Amiidae > Amia > Amia ocellicauda. Next base: position 209,364 of record NW_027102659.1, read on the forward strand.
GTGAAATTTCAGATACATCCTGAAACCCATACACAGACACTGTTTCTCTTCCTAAGTGATAGTCATTACTTTGGAATAAAGAGTTTGACGGCTTTTTTGGGTTGTTCGTATGTTTGTCATTGGTGTTATAAGGCCTTCAATGATAAGCTTAAGCACCGCTGTGACGGTTACTGTAACGTCTGTTTCAATCCGCAATGTCGTAAGGGTTTGGCCCCTACCATCCGATGTAAAGATTGCTTAAGGATTTGTCTCTCAGCGTTCTGTTTTTCCGAGCATAAGGTACAGAGGGCCGCTGCTGAGGGGGTTAAAAAACGGAGTTATTGTGATCAAACTAAATATTGCCCGCAGTGTTGCCTCCAGTACCGTTTTCATGAGGTTAAACCACACAAATGTCTGGAGCCGAGATGCAGGATCTGTAATGCTGATTTAACCCCGGGGTCCGAACACCAGTGCTTTATTCAGCCGGTTAAAAAGGAGCCGCCGCACAACCGGTATGTCTTTTTTGCTTTTGAATGCCGGCAAGAAAACGGGGTCCACGTTGCTAATTATATACACTGTATTGACATGTTGGATCGTGAGTGGTCAGCTAGCGGTGAGAGTTGTGTCAGGGATTTCTTTACGCGGTATCGCGGTCCAAAATACCTCAATTACACATTTATTGCCCACAATGCTAAGGGTTATGATTCTTACATTTTGATGAAGTATCTGGTGGAAAATGGGGTGACCCCAAAAATAATAGCTCAGGGTAGCAAGATCATGTGTTTCACCGACGAAGCTTTCAACTAACGTTACATAGACTCGTTAAATTTCCTCCCCATGAAATTGAGCGCTTTGCCTAAGGCTCTGGGTTTTGAGGCTCAGAAGAAAGGTTGGTTCTGCCATTTTTTTAATACTAAGGACACTCAAAATTATCGAGGGTCCTACCCGCCCGCCTCTTATTATGGGGTTGATACTATGATGTCTCATGAGAGGGAGGAATTCTTTAAATGGTACAATACGGTTAAGGGAGGTGTTTTTGATTTCCGAGAAGAGATGGCCGCTTATTGTAAAAATGATGTGGTGATCCTTAAAGAAGCCTGTGTGCGTTTCTGCGCCGAGGTTATCAACACATCGGGTCTCGACCCTTTGCAAAGTGTGACCATAGCGTCTCTCTGCATGAAAATGTATCGGTCCAATTTCTTGCAGAAAAACACTATAGCGGTCACCACTTCTGACAACTATCGTGCTAGACAAAAGAACTTTTCGACTGTCTCCATACAGTGGCTGGAATACCTGAGTGCCCGGGATAACATCTTCATCAGACATGCTTTAAATCAAGGGGAAGTCAAAATGGGGCCTTACTACTTAGACGGTTTTAGCGACGTGTCCGGGCGGCGTACCGCTTATGAGTTTGCAGGTTGTATTTACCATGGCTGTCCTCAGTGCTTCGACCCAAACACCTTTAACCCCGTAACACAAAAACTCTGCGGTGATATGTACTATGATTTCCAGGAACGAATTGAAACTTTAAAAAACACCTATGGTTTGAACGTGCTGGTGATTTGGAAACACGAGTGGACGACCCTGAAGCAACAGGAAGCGGGGGTACAACGGTTTATGGAAACCTTGGACTTTCCTGAACGTCTAGAGCCCCGGGATGCGTTATTTGGGGGTCGTACCAACGCCCTCTGTTTACATTATGAGGTAAAGGAGGGTGAGAGAGTAGATTACTATGATTTCACCAGTCTGTACCCTTATGTCAACAAGACCAAAATGTACCCGGTGGGGCGTCCAACCATTGTTTATCGTGACTTTCTCGAAATCGGACATTACTTTGGTTTGATCAAAGTCACCATGTACCCTCCTCGCGAGCTGTTCTTACCCATGTTGCCTTACAGGTGTTCGGGAAAATTGATGTTCCCTCTGTGTAGAACGTGTGTGGAAACTGAAAATCAAACTACGTCTTGTCTGCACAGTGATGAAGAGAGAGCGCTGACGGGTGTCTGGTGTAGCATTGAGCTTGACAAGGCGGTGGAGAAAGGTTACAGAGTCGGTAAGGTGAATGAGGTTTGGCATTTTTCTGAAAAATCTGATACTCTTTTTGCTGATTACATTATGACCCATCTGAAAGGGAAACAGGAGGCATCGGGCTATCCCTCATGGTGTGTTGACTCCGCGGCCAAAGAGCGATACGTTCAGCAATATTTTGAAAAGGAAGGGATCCGTCTAGAGCCGGGGAACATAACTGTAAACCCCGCCAAGAGACAAATGTCCAAACAGATTTTAAACAGTCTGTGGGGTAAGTTTGGGGAAAGAAATTACCGTCTAAACACAACCTTGATTAAAACCCCTGAACAGTTTATAGAATTTATGTTTTCCAAACAACATGCAGTATCACACTTTCAATTCTTAAATGACCACGTGGCACAGGTCCAGTGGAGGGCCCCTAAAGATTACTATGATTTCACCAGTCTGTACCCTTATGTCAACAAGACCAAAATGTACCCGGTGGGGCGTCCAACCATTGTTTATCGTGACTTTCTCGAAATCGGACATTACTTTGGTTTGATCAAAGTCACCATGTACCCTCCTCGCGAGCTGTTCTTACCCGTGTTGCCTTACTGGTGTTCGGGAAAATTGATGTTCCCTCTGTGTAGAACGTGTGTGGAAACTGAAAATCAAACTACCTCTTGTCTGCACAGTGATGAAGAGAGAGCGCTGACGGGTGTTACCACGGCTTACGCCCGGCTTGAACTGTACAACTTAATGGATCAGTTGCAGGAACGCACGCTCTATCATGATACTGACTCTGTAATCTTTGTCACCAGGCCAGGGGATTGGGTCCCTCCCCTCGGGGACTACCTTGGGGAGTTAACGAGCGAACTAGATCCTCAGGACCACATAGTGGAGTTTGTTTCAGGGGGTCCTAAGACTTACGCATACAGAACGGCTGCGGGTAAGACCTGTATGAAAGTTAAGGGTTTCACTCTGAACCATTGTAACAACAAGCTCATTAACATCAAGTCTCTGACGACCCTGGTAGAAAGTTTTGTAACCGAGAAAGACGCGCCTCCTCGTGAGATTATTACAGCCGGAAATCAGATCTATCGCAATAAAAAGGGGTACACGTTGGAAAATAGATCACTAAACAAACGGTTCAGGGTGGTGTACAATAAAAGAGTGTTGAAGACTGATTATACCACTCTGCCTTATGGATATTAGCGGTGGTTTTGAAAACAAACTTCAACACCCTTTCTCCTGTATTATAGCCGGTCCCTCCAATTCGGGGAAGAGCTATCTTATAAAGAACATCATAGAAGATGTGGACGCAACCGTGTCCCAAGCTCTTGACAACATAGTGTGGTGTTTCACTTGCTGGCAACCTCTCTACGATGATTTGGCTTCGAAAAAAAATAATCTGAAATTTGTGCAAGGTCTCCCCGCCTTGTTGTGTGACGATGACTTGTTCCCGCCCGGTCAAACTAATCTAGTGATCCTTGATGACCTGATGGAGCAGGCCGGTGACAACAGTGAAGTGGAAAAAGCTTTCACAAAGTACACTCATCATAGGAATTTAAGTATTATTTATTTAGTTCAAAATCTATTTTTTCAAGGTAAAAAAAGCCGCACTATTAATTTAAATGCCAATTATATAATTCTTTTTAAAAACCCCAGAGATAAACTACAGGTCACCGTCTTGGCTCGTCAAATGTACCCTAACCAGACCAAGTTCTTTTTGGAGGCATTTGAGGATGCCACCAAAAAACCCTACGGGTACTTGATTGCAGACTTAAAAGCACAAACCCCAGAAGACTTTCGCCTCAGAACAGGTTTGTGCCCGCCCGATTGGCCGGCAGTGTATGTGCTAAAGAAAAGGAAATAAATAAGAATGTCTGTTCGGATTAAAAGAAATCTGCCACTTTTGCAAATGTTATTTGAGGGGAGCCCGCGCCATAGGAAAGCTGTGCTGGCAGGGGCCCCCTCGGATTTGATCGAGACCCTGTGTGAAATAGCTTTTAACATCTTACGTGGTAATATACCCCTAACCCCTTCTCAACATTCTAAACTCAAAAAACAAAAAGCGGTTATCAAGATCATCGCTAATAAGAAGTATTCTATTAAAAGAAAAAGAAAGAAGATTAATCAAACCGGGGGTTTTATAGGACCGCTGTTGAGCATAGCCGTGCCTTTCCTAACCAGTCTTCTAGCTTCCAGAGTGGGTTAATAATGGAATATGCTCAGAAAATGTTTTTGATCCCTCAGGAGCAGCTTGAGAAATGCAGAATATATCCTGCACAAAATGGTTCAGAAACCGCGGGTAACGGCTTGGAATGAACAGGGTGAATTTGTTTTTAAAGGACAACTGATCAAAGGTTCACACATGTTTGATTTGTTGAAGAGTGTCACTAGCACTAATAAGGTACCCGATAGTCGCCGACCTGTAGGCTGGAATGCTTTCCTACAGGCGATGGCCTGTCTGAACATGCCCCAATCCACAGTTCCTAACCAGGAAACGCGACAAAAATTCCATCTGTGTAAAGAGGTGGAGCCTGATCTGACTCCGATATCTCATTACTCTGACCGTGCTGAGCGACCATCCTCAGGATCAATCCATCGTTGGGAAGCTTATTAATCTCATGTTTTTATTTGTCTCCCCTGTAAATAATGACCCGACAAACAATTTTTTATTTAATTTTTTTTATTTTCAAATGTTGTACATTTATTTATAACATAACCCCTGCTTTGTATTAGAATTGTTTTGAATAAAAACAAAACTAATGATTCAAAGGCTGTTTTCATTATTTTTTCATCATCTTTTAAAATCCTCACAAGAACACCCCATCTGTATACATGGCTGGCTAGGGTCGTAAGTCATTGTGTTATAAGGGGGGGTCCACAGTGTACTGACAAACTCTGCCACTTTTTTATCATTTTGGCCTAAATCATCACTGTACAAGGCCATAATATCGGGGTATGACCTTCCTTTAGATCTATGATATAAGAAAAACACACAGTGTTGACCACAAGTGAAGGTCTGAAGACTTTGTACTTGACGACCGCTGTAAATGGTTTCTTGACAGTTGTTGAGCAGAAAGTTATTGATCTTCCGAGGGAAAGGTCTGAAATCCGGGGGGTTTCCATAGGAATCAAAAAATTCACCACGGTGGTCCTCCCTTAGATAAATAGCCAGCCAATGTTCTCCGGGCATATTTTTAGGGTGTGTGTTGATTATGTACATTGCAGGTAAATTCTTGATCTTAAATTTAGGCAGCTGATCGCAGGCGTAGACTCCTTGAAACAGTTTCCGTGAGCCGGCCAGGGCATTCATGATGTGGTTGAGCTCTCTGGTGTTCATTTTAATAATAATCATACAGAACGTTTCTCCTCTGATTCACCTCAATAATGTTGTCAAACACAGCATACACGACCATATTTACAGTGCGTGGTAGAGGCTGCTTGAAACGCATCTCCAAACGCATATTGCCCGTCTTCATCAGTGAAAAATGTTGTCCACACTCTTCATCAGGGGTCAGGTTGAAACCGTTCAGGGTGTAACCGCTGCAGTATTCCCGGCGATCGATCAGCAGAGTTTGATCCTTGAGATGACGACCCGTAGCCAGTACTAGACTGTAATATTCACGAACCGCATTGCCGTTTTCAAAGTCAGGTTGAAAAGGTCTGGATGGAACCTGCACACCATCGACGTACAACGCTATAAATTCCGCGTTAAAATGTTTAAAGTTAAAGGGGTTCTTGTTGTAAACCCCGGTAAATGCATCATTATCCACGAGACCTATAATAACCTGTTTTGGGAGCTGTCCTAGAAACAGATTTTCCTGGTTCATCACCCGTGTCCCTGCGGGGATACTGTGGACTTTCATATAGACTCTTTCGATCGGGTACTTGGCGTTTGCCGTCATTAACGCCTGCGTGTGTCCTAGTTTAACCGCCGGGGAGACGGACACTTTCTTCACAAACAGCGAGGCCAATAATATGGTCAGTTTATATTTTTCAGTATCAGGGGTCATCAGACAAAAAGCACTTTTACTACGGATCATTTTAATTTTAATGTCTACCCCGTTGAGCATGAGTTTTTCTTGGAAAAATATGTCTGCATGGATATGCCCCATTAGCTCAAAGGTCCTCCCTTCTGTTGAAGAGGCCGTTCTTTTTTGAAAACCCTTATTGAGTCCCTCTGGATCCTTGTCGTCCATAGCTTCCGGGATGTCTTTGAAGAAAAGGCCGGGGCTGAACTGTTTGCTCAGGGTCTCCTCACTATAATTAAGGATACACTCCATCATGGCTCTATAGGGGTAAGTATTGCTGCTTTGACTAATGAGCCGATCTCCCAGGGTCACATCCACCTGTGAAAACATGGTGGCCACCGGGTAATTGATGACCCCAGCGTTGGCCGTCTTCTCGATTGCATCGCCATCCTCATCAGTCACTTTACAGTTCATTAAAATAAATGTGTTATTCAAATCAATATAATCCTCGCCATTGCCAGCTATAAAAAACTCCAGAGGGGCCGTGTCTGAAATTTCCACGATATGTTGGAGAATGAGAGATTCTTCGTTTTTTGTTAGCCACGGATCTTCGTCGCCCTGGTGGACACATGCTGTTTCTTCTTTTACCCCCCCTCCTCGCCATTACCATGAGACCCGAACCCTCCTGATGCTCATGGCTAGCTGCCCGGTTCATAACATTGGTGAACACGTCACTAACAATATTTTTAGCCGCTGATTTCAAGTGGGGTCTGGCTATAGCAAAGCCTCTCTTAAGCAGGGGTACGGCCATTCTAAAGAGACCACGAAAGAGTCCTCCTAGACCGGCGCCATACATTGTGGGGGCTCCTACAATACCGGGCAAGCCGTTCCCGGCTTGCATCTTGTAATAATCCACATAGGCTCTAGGATCTACATAACCCCTCGAGGTAGCCATTTTAATAATGTACACACTGTTTCAGGGGTCGAAAATGTAGTTTGACAATAACTTTACCGAAGCGGAAGGGTACGTTGATATTCTGATCCGATTTGACTTCGATCGTGATGTTGTCAAAGTGGGTCTTTGAGACTGGTACGTAGTGTGGCTTGTCATAAGTAATTGTGACCATGTCATTGCTTTTACCTTTAATAAGTACATTTCTCAAAAGGGGGACATAACTATCCCCGACCCTCTGGTGGGTTATGATATCCGTATACACATAAAGAGTGTAAAAGCCGCCCCACCACTTCTGAGAACCTGCTCTCTGTGTCAGAATAGAACCCTAATATACGCCCCAGTTGGCCGCTGGTTTGAATGCTAATACCTGGTTTTGACACCTTGTACACTCTGTTTTTAATAGGGTTGTAATATAGCTTGATGTTGGGGGTGCCTTCTGAGAACTGTTTATGAATCTCATCTAATATTTTATCCACATTGTCATAATAACCTCCTTGTATCGTGAATATCCATTGATTTTAACATCATCAAAAATGGCGAAGGTGGCATCCTTATCTTGTAAAACAGCCCAAGTGTAAGGATACTGTATTTCCGCCAACCCCACTTCCCACGACCCCCTTAGATCTATAGATTTTCCAAATTGTACCGTGTAACTGGATATTTCATTTTTAGGGTATATATCGAGAGAGGCGTTACTGGGTAGAGTCACGTAGAAGCCTCCTGATTCCATCTTGAGTACCGAAAGTAATGCCCCCAACACACCCACGGGCATGTTGTTATAAGGATTGAATATCGCAAACCTGTTGTTCCGGGACCCAACTATTGAACTTTTCAGGCCATCCAAGCCATTTCACCAACACGTATTTTTTCCGGTTCTGGGTTTTTTCAGCTAATATCTTTTCAACTCTGTATACACTGTCTTTACCCACAATCATTTTTTGTAACTCGGCTTCGTAAAACGTTCCTTCTATATCCTCCCCGTCATAGTCTTTTAACCGGTACACGGGGGGGTCTCAAGCCAACTGTTCGGTAACTGTAAAATATTCGTCAGAAAATGTTTGTTCATAACCTTTGGCAAAAGTACTCCTTAGCTTTGAAACGCGAACCACATCACCGATGTTGAACTTATAAGTAGTTTTTCCCTTCTTAATAAATGGTCCGTATAATTCTTTATAGACCTTAAAAGAATTACTTTGATCAACATCTATAGGCTTCATTTTAATACTGGTGTGATACCCTTGGTTGTAAGCATCGATAAAATCCTGAACTTTATCAAAATACTTGAACGTGTTGACCGCTGTAAAATATCTCCAGATTTTGGTCTTCATGGTGCGGTTAAACCTCTCCACTACCAATGCCTTAAGCTCATTACCGGTGGTGAAATGATGTATTTTGTGTCTCTTCAGTAGATTCTGAAATTCTCTGTTGAGAAACTCTTTTCCTTTATCAGTCTGCAGTTTTTTAGGACATCGACCCTGGGACAATATATCCTCAAAGGCCCTTGTCACCGCCCGACCTGTTTTTTTATGTAGAATGCGAGCCCAGGCATATTTTGATAACACATCGATACACATCAACATCAATTTGTGACCATTGTTATGTTTTGATAAATTTGACATATCGACTAGATCCATTTGCCATTGTGAGTCTATGTCAGTTGCATATACGCGGTTTCTTTTAAAGTTAATCCTGAGAGGTTTATGTAAGGTATAGGCGTCTTGTTCCCGTAACCATTCTGAAACAACCACATCATTAACCTTCACTCCGGCCTCAGCGAGTCCTCTTTGAAAACCCTTCTTACCCGCCAAACCCCCAATCTTGGCTGGGTTGTAGTATAGTTCCTGCATTTGGGGAGCTTGCCGAGTCATTCTGTCAAATAACCAAACAGACCCACACTATGCGCAAAGTTTTTATACAAGGTTTTTTATTCAACTTCAGGAGAGCAGATACCCCTTTTTAGACATTTGAGAAAAGTATAACATACACAACAATTTTTTCTACGGTCCAGACAAAAAGAAATCAGATGATTGGTTACTTGATCTATATCAACAAATATACCTGTTTCTTTATCTTGTAGGCACACACCTCAGTTACATATGTAAATAAAACAACAATATGACCTATTTTAAAAGTAAACAGAGGTGTATTAAACATGCTCAGCAAAAGGTCATACAGATGTTGATGATATGGCCTAATATCATTCTTGGCCCCCTTGAGCGCTTCATCCCAGTGTTCGTACCCCCCGGTCTTTGTTACAGCAGCCATTCACTTTTCCAGGTTTGAAAGTTGATCCTCATCGATGGTTAAATCTGTAGAGAAAAGGCTCGCGTTGGCTACTTTTCTGTCAAGCACATGGTGTAATAGCGCTCTCAGGTTAGCTACAGAGTGTTGATGACAGAACCAGTTGCAGAAGCAGTCCAGAACATTCCCCATGTTCAAAGTCCCTTAGTTCAGGTCAGAGTCTGAATCAGTGGCGTAGATGTCGAATTCTTCGTCGCTGCCCCCAGCTTTAACTTCTTTACGGAAGAAATAAGCTTTTAGCTTGCCAGCGGTTTTTCTACTCGGCTCATCCAGGTCATTGAGCAGCTGCCCAAGTTTCTCTATTATAAACGGCTCCTTTTTCAGCTCCAGCAAAATCTCATCTATGATTTTCTGGACTTGTCCCGCAGTGACATGTATGTGGGAGTAAGACAGCGCCTTGATTAGTGCCGGTTTCAGCCACGGTTTGTTCAGTCTTCTGTAAAACACGTTGAAATAGAACAGGAAATAGTAACGGTCTGGTTCAAACAAACAACTGTGTCTCAACTGACTGGGGTGATTCACTTCACACCCCCGACAGACTTCTTTCAGAGCTCGGTCGATGAGAGCACTCAGAATATACACCAGGGTGCTTTTAACTACTCTGCTTACTTGGTCACATACCCCGGGCATAAATCCTGCGTCTTCATCACGCCCCCGGGACAGTCCGATGCTCATTGGGTCGCCTGGTGGTTTGTGGGGTGTTTCTACATCCATTGGACTGACCCCCTCCTGAGACGCACAGAAGGTAGACAGTTCGGCAAAATCGAGGCCCTCCATGAGCTCCAGAGGCTGGGGATCCCCGAGACTCATTTGGTCATCCATCGCACCTCATGTTGTTTCGTCCTGAGGGACCGGGGTCTGAGGTCTTGGAGGGTAACCGCAGTCAGAGGGTTCCGGAGTGTATACAAAATCTGGGGAATAGAACCAGGGGTGATCCCGGGTTTGAAGAGGCCTGTAGAGCCTGTCGACGTCCGCAGCTTTCGGGTAAGACATTCTCTTTAATTTTAAACCATGAATGAATTGTTGCGCCTTTTATCCTATCTCTTCACTACGTCACGACACACCGCCCTCTTAGAAGAGAGTAGCCCCTGAGCCGTCAGACGGCGTCAAACATAATTTCAGTAACCTGTTTTTCTGGATCCTCCACACCCCCTTCAATAGGGTTTGTAATCAGGGTACTGCTAAGCAAAACCTTACGATCTGTAGTTAGAGATAGACTCTTCACCACTCTACCGTAGTTCTGCAAGCTTTCCCATTCACCACCTTTCAAAACCCTGAGTCGGAGACTCCATTTCGCATTCTCTTGGACCCTCTTGCAAGCCTTCTAGAGTCTTATCCCCAAGCCCCAGATCTCTCCAGGCCATCACCTTCAACCAGTCCTCATAAGAGTATTCAATTACCGTCTCAAAAGGTTCCAACGTACCCTCCTTCTCTCCCAAAGCAAAAAGCTCCACTCCAACATAGCTGGGATCCCTTTTAAAGCGGTAACCCCGTCGAGCCCCCCAGAACAACACCCAGGAGCGTTCAATCTTCAAATTGGTGAGTACAGGAACCCTTGCCCGGGATTGTTTCTTGCGGGGTTTCATGTTGATGTCGCTGGACATGTTGAAGAAGCGGGATGTTTCAGAAGCTGAGAATTAAAGAGGTATTGCCTAAAAGCAGCGCGGGTTCTTAAATAGAGAGGAGAGTTTCGGGGCGTTGCCTTCAGAGGGGTGGGGGTATTTATGGGTGGCCTTGTTGTTCAGGGTTTTATGGGTGTACACTTTCTGACGGATATGACGTAGGAATAATTAAGGAAATAACTCTACCTAAAATCACGCCCTCCAATTATGACGTAGGAATATTAATAAGCTTAGGGCATACGTCATAACAAAATAGGCCGCGCCCAAAAAACCCTACTATCTACTCTTATGTAGTTGAAGGCGCAGTATAGCTCTGATAGTCTGGTGGTGACGGAAGACCACCAGCCGTTTGAACAAGCCATTCAGCATCACCTTGTTGGGCTAAGTGCAGGCACTGTCAGAGCGCAGGGCGTCCTGCCTTTGAAAGAGTTTCCGTAGTGTCCTGATGTGCCCTTTAGCAATGCCAAACAGGTCTGTGAAAATGGCATCCTTTCGCGGCACTTCAGACGCCATCTTACAGCCTAGCCGACCTGAAACGCCTGAGCCCGTTTTACCAGCAGGCTTCAACGGTAACCGTTTGAAGCAAGAGGCGGCGGTGTCAGTTTCCGTAGTGTAGCGGTTATCACGTTCGCCTAACGCGCGAAAGGTCCCCGGGTTCGAAACCGGGCGGAAACAGCCTGCTGTGGGCTGGCCCTTTTCGTCCTGCTTGCCCTCGTGGTTCCCCGGAGGCGGTGGGTGGCTTTTCTTCATTGGAGTGCCCGAAATCGGTGCTTTCAGAGCGTCCGTCCGTCGACAGGTTGAAATTGTAAACGCTGGTGTAGCCACTTTTAATTAAAATCTGATGATGTTGATGTTGTTGTTCTTGTTGTTGTTCTTGTTGTCATCGTGGTCGCCGTCATTATTATTGTTAAAGTAAAGCAGTAGTTAGATTTGTTGCTACCGTAAGGTGTAGAAGACAACAGTAGGTATGGCGTGTGATATCAAAACATTCAGAATTCTTTTAACCTATAAAAAATATAAGCATTGTAAAATAAACCCAAATATCTCTTTTGCGGGGATAAACGCTGTTCTGAGTAGTTTGTAACTTGTTTAATACCAAACAAAGCATCGCTATAAAAAAAAAAAAAAAGAATCACTGTATAAGCGCTTGTTATTTTAGATCTTTATAGTTATTTTCTTGGCTCAGGTTGTTTTTTAGCGCTTATAAAGGCCTGAAATATTCTTAGTGGATGTTGACTATAGGTCTTGATGCTTAAAAATGTTTTTTTGAGAGACCAAAAGGTTCTAATAAAAGTTTAGAGTAGAGAGGAGAGAGATCGTCTCCATCTTGGTTTCTATTTGAAATTTGATGCAGTGTCATTTTATTGGTTGGTTTTGATATGTTAATTGGTAACAGGGCGGCACAAAGGCCAGACCAGAACAATGCCTTACAAGCAGATCCGGCATGTGGCCATCAGTATAAGTATGAAGGTCTGGTCTTCAGCTCGACAGACTCATACTGACCTTTCGATTTAAGACTAAAGATCAACAATGTCCGGAAACAACATCAGCGACTTCGATTTAAACGAGTTTTTAGGCAAGTCTTCAGATTATTTTCATTGACTCAGAGCGTGTTGTGTGCATGTATTGTAAATAAGGCTATAACATCTGTTTTAAGTTCTGTAAAATTATTTTTCAGCCAGTCAACAGGAGTTAATTCCCAACGCTGAGGAGATCATCTGGAACAACGACGGTAAGATTTTTGTGTTTGCGCTCATGGGTTCTTATGTATGGGTGTGTGTGGTTTTGAAGCGGCTCATTAGAGTTATGAAAACGTTTTAATATATATTAATGCCGGTCTCTTTAATTACACAGAAACTATCGAAAGGCCTGTGATTAATGTCTCCGAGGATCGACCAAGAGAAGTGGTTGTCCCTAGACAGGCTGTCTGCCGACCGGGTAAGAACTAAACCCCTGTTTGTTTGTATAACGTTTCTGTAAGATGTTTGAGTCCAGTTTTGTTAATTTAAAAAAATTATCCTGTCTAACAGTATTAAGAAACGTGGTTCGAGACAACGAAAGGCCTTCCACATCGAGGGCTTGTTTCGTTTTACCTTCGAGAACCGTAACCTTTCAAGAATCTGAAAGGCCGTCAGCCCCGGTATCTGATAGCTGTGAGTATATATCTGCAGCCTGTAAGAGGTTAAAGCTTTTTATAAAGCGGTGTGGTTAAAGGTTAAACATGTCTCTTACCTTCACAGCGGTGCAAAAAGCTAAACCAGCCGAAAAACATAAGAAACGATTATTCTGTGGAGGTAAGTAAGATCTTTCAAACTTTAATGTTTTTAAAAGGGCTTTGTTTGCCCGTTGAGGGCTAATATTTAAGCGATGGGTGACCGTTTCCTGTAGGGCGGGGGGTTCTGGGAAAGATCTTTAGAAGTCCGGACAGGTCTAGGCTTGTTTCTGGGGAACGTGTTTAGAAATGACCGATTGCCGTACCGTCTGGTTAGGAAGTAAAGCCGTCTGAAAGGGTTTAGTAAGTTGTTTGGCTTATCTCCCGCTATTATACTTCTGTTTTAAAGTGGTTGTAGGAAAAGGCTTGAAGGTGTTCATTGTATTTAATATTTAAACAGATCGTGAAAACGTTTGTGAAACAGGAAGTCCCGGGATCAGGAAGCGTTTACACTTGGAAGGTTCGTTTAAAAATGAAATGTTGTTGTGTGTGTGTGTGTTTTATTAACAATATTACAGTTTTTAAAGAAACATTTAAGAAACAGTTTATTTACAGCGGCTTCTCTGTTTTACATTTATTATCAAGTCCTAATAAACATATTGTCTGTAAATAATAAGGCGTTGTAGTGAATGTCTAAGGCTATTTTCAAAGGTCTAAAAAAGCTAAAGGTTTTGAATGTCCTGGACATGTTGTTTTAAGTGTGATTTCTGTCGCCGTTTAAAGATGTAAATGTAATGTATATTTTTATTCTTCCCAAGACTCTTGGGATAGTCATTCTGTGGATGAGCTATTGAGGACAATTACCCCGTCTAAGTGGGATCAAACATCTTCCCCGGTGAGATCACCGAGAGGATCCCCCACGGTGGTCTTGGAGACCCCCCAACATCTACTCAGGCCACAGCCTTCTGGGGGTAATTCAACACCCCAGATTCAGCCCGCCGCATTGTCGGGCGGAACAAATACAGGCATCCAACAACCTCAGGGGTCGCCGTCAGTCAGGGCTGACACACCACCCAACGACGGCCTGGTTTCAACATCGTCCCCCCAGACCCGTTTCTTGGCTACAGAAACGCGGAACAGTACCCCGCGCTTGGCCAGGGTGTCACCGCAAAGGCCTTCTTGGTCTCCGTCCATGAGTATACGCTCGCTCCCTGCCTCCTTCGACCGAGATTTACCGGAGCGACCATCCTTTGAAGCTGAGCCAGGCCACCAGCCCCCGGAGCTACATCCTGAAGGTCGGCATGAGTTGCTACATACTTTGTTACAAAATCAAAGACTTGTGTTAGTGGGGCAAAACCTGGTGATAGAGAGCCAAAACACCCTTATTAATACCCTTACTAACGAATTGTACTGTATTTAATGTTTTAATAGACACAAAACGCCTTACTATTGTGGGTTGTTGGAAAAATAAAAAATAAATTAAAAAATGTCCTGACTTGGTAAAAGAACTCACAAACTAAAGGATTATGAACAAGCTAGGGCCCCAAAAAGACCTTCCCGAGAGAACATCCCCGGCCCTGTTGTGAACTCCTCTGATGTCCCAATGAACCTGGAACTATTACAAATGATAAATGATTTAAATAACCCCCAATTACCACCGATAGAATGTGAATTAACAGACTTACCGGTGAACCCCGACCTGTTACAGATGGTCAATGATCTAAATAACCACCTCCCACCGGTAGCGCTTATAGAGGTTCACCCCCTAGTTCACCCCGATTTGTTTGAAATGGTGGAGGCTTTGGAGGAGCTACCCCGACCAAATTCTGCCCCTATTATAAATGATTTGAGACAATTAGAACACAGGATGGCGGCAGAAGCAGCCATCACTATAGAGGAGGGTCTTGACATTAACCGGTTGGATATCTTTGAAGGACTTTTACAGGCTTTAAATGAGCCTCCTCAAAAAGGGGGTTTTGTAGATGTCAGCAGTGGGGGTGTTCGGAATGTGGAGGGTTCTGAGACTGATAAGGCTGTGGAGGTCATGCTCTGTGAGAATGTAGGGGGTGAAGGCTTTGTTCAAAATGATGATGTGTCCAAGAGTACCAGTGATCCCGTGATTATAGATAGACCGGCCTATAACAATTTTGAAATGATTCAACGTTTTAATTTTGCAGAACTTTTAAATTGTGACAATTATGCAGAAATATTTGTCAACATACACGAGGCCTTGCAGAAAATGCTTGAACAGGTTGCTGAAAGGGTCAGACCTCGAGATGTTGTACAGTTAGAACTCAGAGGGGATGATTTGTTTAGCAACCTATCTGTAATGCTGAGTGGAGATAATTTAGACGTCTGGCTAAAATCGAAGCGTTATTGCAAAGTAACGCAGCCATCATAGCTGATGAAAGTCTGTCTCTGGTAATGAATGTGGTTCGTAACCCTGAGGGTGGGGCGCTTAGAAGACTGTCGAAATGCTTGAAGAACGACATAATTAGGACCAAGCTCAGGCAATTAGTGGTGAGTTCCAGTGGGGACAATAAGCTCTGTTTTGCTTACAGTTTAATAAAACTACTCACCCCCGACATGCCTGAACCCCAAGCTCTGCAAGAAGCTTTAATGCTTCATCAGAGGGCCGGCTTAAACTCTCAACAGATGGTTGCCTTTTCAGACATCACCAAGTTTGAGGAGTTGTTGTCTTTAAAAATTGTTGTGTGGTACCGTTGTGAGGTAAAGGAAGTATTTGTGAAATTTCAGACACATCCTGAAACCCATACACAGACACTGTTTCTCTTCCTAAGTGATAGTCATTACTTTGGAATAAAGAGTTTGACGGCTTTTTTGGGTTGTTCGTATGTTTGTCATTGGTGTTATAAGGCCTTCAATGATAAGCTTAAGCACCGATGTGACGGTTACTGTAACGTCTGTTTCAATCCGCAATGTCGTAAGGGTTTGGCCCCTACCATCCGATGTAAAGATTGCTTAAGGATTTGTCTCTCAGCGTTCTGTTTTTCCGAGCATAAGGTACAGAGGGCCGCTACTGAGGGGGTTAAAAAACTGAGTTATTGTGATCAAACTAAATATTGCCCGCAGTGTTGCCTCCAGTACCGTTTTCATGAGGTTAAACCACACAAATGTCTGGAGCCGAGATGCAGGATCTGTAATGCTGATTTAACCCCGGGGTCCGAACACCAGTGCTTTATTCAGCCGGTTAAAAAGGAGCCGCCGCACAACCGTTATGTCTTTTTTGCTTTTGAATGCAGGCAAGAAAACGGGGTCCACGTTGCTAATTATATACTCTGTATTGACATGTTGGATCGTGAGTGGTCAGCTAGCGGTGAGAGTTGTGTCAGGGATTTCTTTACGCGGTATCGCGGTCCAAAATACCTCAATTACACATTTATTGCCCACAATGCTAAGGGTTATGATTCTTACATTTTGATGAAGTATCTGGTGGAAAATGGGGTGACCCCAAAAATAATAGCTCAGGGTAGCAAGATCATGTGTTTCACCGACGAAGCTTTCAACTAACGTTACATAGACTTGTTAAATTTCATCCCCATGAAATTGAGCGCTTTGCCTAAGGCTCTGGGTTTTGAGGCTCAGAAGAAAGGTTGGTTCTGCCATTTTTTTAATACTATGGACACTCAAAATTATCGAGGGTCCTACCTGCCCGCCACTTATTATGGGGTTGATACTATGATGTCTCATGAGAGGGAGGAATTCTTTAAATGGTACAATACGGTTAAGGGAGGTGTTTTTGATGACCGAGAAGAGATGGCTGCTTATTGTAAAAATGATGTGGTGATCCTTAAAGAAGCCTGTGTGCGTTTCCGCGCCGAGGTTATCAACACATCGGGTCTCGACCCTTTGCAAAGTGTGACCATAGCGTCTCTCTGCATGAAAATGTATCGGTCCAATTTCTTGCAGAAAAACACTATAGCGGTCACCACTTCTGACAACTATCGTGCTAGACAAAAGAACTTTTCGACTGTCTCCATACAGTGGCTGGAATACCTGAGTGCCCGGGATAACATCTTCATCAGACATGCTTTAAATCAAGGGGAAGTCAAAATGGGGCCTTACTACTTAGACGGTTTTAGCGACGTGTCCGGGCGGCGTACCGCTTATGAGTTTGCAGGTTGTATTTAGCATGGCTGTCCTCAGTGCTTCGACCCAAACACCTTTAACCCCGTAACACAAAAACTCTGCAGTGATATGTACTATGATTTCCAGGAACGAATTGAAACTTTAAAAAACACCTATGGTTTGAACGTGCTGGTGATTTGGGAACACGAGTGGACGACCCTGAAGCAACAGGATGCGGGGGTACAACGGTTTATGGAAACCTTGGACTTTCCTGAACGTCTTGAGCCCCGGGATGCGTTATTTGGGGGTCGTACCAACGCCCTCTGTTTACATTATGAGGTAAAGGAGGGTGAGAGAGTAGATTACTATGATTTCACCAGTCTGTACCCTTATGTCAACAAGACCAAAATGTACCCGGTGGGGCGTCCAACCATTGTTTATCGTGACTTTCTCGAAATCGGACATTACTTTGGTTTGATCAAAGTCACCATGTACCCTCCTCGCGAGCTGTTCTTACCCGTGTTGCCTTACAGGTGTTCGGGAAAATTGATGTTCCCTCTGTGTAGAACGTGTGTGGAAACTGAAAATAAAACTACCTCTTGTCTGCACAGTGATGAAGAGAGAGCGCTGACGGGTGTCTGGTGTAGCATTGAGCTTGACAAGGCGGTGGAGAAAGGTTACAGAGTCGGTAAGGTGTATGAGGTTTGGCATTTTTCTGAAAAATCTGATACTCTTTTTGCTGATTACATTATGACCCATCTGAAAGGGAAACAGGAGGCATCGGGCTATCCCTCATGGTGTGTTGTCTCCGCGGCCAAAGAGCGATACGTTTAGCAATATTTTGAAAAGGAAGGGATCCGTCTAGAGCTGGGGAACATAACTGTAAACCCCGCCAAGAGACAAATGTCCAAACTGATTTTAAACAGTCTGTGGGGTAAGTTTGGGGAAAGAAATTACCGTCTAAACACAACCTTGATTAAAACCCCTGAACAGTTTATAGAATTTATGTTTTCCAAACAACATGCAGTATCACACTTTCAATTCTTAAATGACCATGTGGCACAGGTCCAGTGGAGGGCCCCTAAAGATTTCCCCACCAAACAGGGGAACGTTAATGTTTTCATAGCGGTTTTTACCACGGCTTACGCCCGGCTTGAACTGTACAACTTAATGGATCAGTTGCAGGAACGCACGCTCTATCATGATACTGACTCTGTAATCTTTGTCACCAGGCCAGGGGATTGGGTCCCTCCCCTCGGGGACTACCTTGGGGAGTTAACGAGCGAACTAGATCCTCAGGACCACATAGTGGAGTTTGTTTCAGGGGGTCCTAAGACTTACGCATACAGAACGGCTGCGGGTAAGACCTGTATGAAAGTTAAGGGTTTCACTCTGAACCATTGTAACAACAAGCTCATTAACATCAAGTCTCTGACGACCCTGGTAGAAAGTTTTGTAACCGAGAAAGACGCGCCTCCTCGTGAGATTATTACAGCCGGAAATCAGATCTATCGCAATAAAAAGGGGTACACGTTGGAAAATAGATCACTAAACAAACGGTTCAGGGTGGTGTACAATAAAAGAGTGTTGAAGACTGATTATACCACTCTGCCTTATGGATATTAGCGGTGGTTTTGAAAACAAACTTCAACACCCTTTCTCCTGTATTATAGCCGGTCCCTCCAATTCGGGGAAGAGCTATCTTATAAAGAACATCATAGAAGATGTGGACGCAACCGTGTCCCAAGCTCTTGACAACATAGTGTGGTGTTTCACTTGCTGGCAACCTCTCTACGATGATTTGGCTTCGAAAAAAAATAATCTGAAATTTGTGCAAGGTCTCCCCGCCTCGTTGTGTGACGATGACTTGTTCCCGCCCGGTCAAACTAATCTAGTGATCCTTGATGACCTGATGGAGCAGGCCGGTGACAACAGTGAAGTGGAAAAAGCTTTCACAAAGTACACTCATCATAGGAATTTAAGTATTATTTATTTAGTTCAAAATCTATTTTTTCAAGGTAAAAAAAGCCGCACTATTAATTTAAATGCCAATTATATAATTCTTTTTAAAAACCCCAGAGATAAACTACAGGTCACCGTCTTGGCTCGTCAAATGTACCCTAACCAGACCAAGTTCTTTTTGGAGGCATTTGAGGATGCCACCAAAAAACCCTACGGGTACTTGATTGCGGACTTAAAAGCACAAACCCCAGAAGACTTTCGCCTCAGAACAGGTTTGTGCCCGCCCGATTCGCCGGCAGTGTATGTGCTAAAGAAAAGGAAATAAATAAGAATGTCTGTTCGGATTAAAAGAAATCTGCCGCTTTTGCAAATGTTATTTGAGGGGAGCCCGCGCCATAGGAAAGCTGTGCTGGCAGGGGCCCCCTCGGATTTGATCGAGACCCTGTGTGAAATAGCTTTTAACATCTTACGCGGTTATATACCCCTAACCCCTTCTCAACATTCTAAACTCAAAAAACAAAAAGTGGTTATCAAGATCATCGCTAATAAGAAGTATTCTATTAAAAGAAAAAGAAAGAAGATTAATCAAACCGGGGGTTTTATAGGACCGCTGTTGAGCCAATCCGTGCCTTTCCTAACCAGTCTTCTAGCTTCCAGAGTGGGTTAATAATGGAATATGCTCAGAAAATGTTCTTGATCCCTCAGGAGCAGCTTGAGAAACTGAGAAAAAATGTTGTCGGGCCAGAGCCCATTAGACAAACGGCCGAAAACAACCTGGACTCTGAAATGAAAGCTATACAGGCCAGGGCCGATTTAAATCAGTATTCCAAAGCCCAGTTGTATACCAACACGTTACAGCGCTACCTCCGTCTGGTTAGACAGGGTGAAAAAGATCAAAACATTTTAACTTTAACCATGGCCTCTCAAGAAAATGGTTCTGGGGCTGATGCGGGGGGTACGGTTGATAAAGATGTTGCGGTGACCGAACCTGTTGAGAGTTCAGAGGGAGATGTTGTAACGGATGTTTTGAGAAACATGCCGGCCAGAAGCAAAAGACATGCACAATATATCCTGCACAAAATGGTTCAGAAACCGCGGGTAACGGCTTGGAATGAACAGGGTGAATTTGTTTTTAAAGGACAACTGATCAAAGGTTCACACATGTTTGATTTGTTGAAGAGTGTCACTAGCACTAATAAGGTACCCGATAGTCGCCGACCTGTAGGCTGGAATGCTTTCCTACAGGCGATGGCCTGTCTGAACATGCCCCAATCCACAGTTCCTAACCAGGTAACGCGACAAAAAATCTGTCTGTGTAAAGAGGTGGAGCCTGATCTGACTCCGATATCTCATTACTCTGACCGTGCTGAGCGACCATCCTCAGGATCTATCCATCGTTGGGAAGCTTATTAATCTCATGTTTTTATTTGTCTCCCCTGTAAATAATGACCCGACAAACAATTTTATTTTTTATTTTTTTTATTTTCAAATGTTGTACATTTATTTATAACATAACCTCTGCTTTGTATAAGAATTGTGTTGAATAAAAACAAAACTAATGATTCAAAGGCTGTTTTCATTATTTTTTCACCTTAACATGCATGACATCTTTTAAAATCCTCACAAGAACACCCCATCTGTATACATGGCTGGCTAGGGTTGTAAGTCATTGTGTTATAAGGGGGGGTCCACAGTGTCCTGACAAACTCTGCCACTTTTTTATCATTTTGGCCTAAATCCTCACTGTACAAGGCCATAATATCGGGGTATGACCTTCCTTTAGATCTATGATATAAGAAAAACACACAGTGCTGACCACAAGTGAAGGTCTGAAGACTTTGTACTTGACGACCGCTGTAAATGGTTTCTTGACAGTTGTTGAGCAGAAAGTTATTGATCTTCCGAGGGAAAGGTCTGAAATCCGGGGGGTTTGCATAGGAATCAAAAAATTCACCACGGTGGTCCTCCCTTAGATAAATAGCCAGCCAATGTTCTCCGGGCATATTTTTAGGGTGTGTGTTGATTATGTACATTGCAGGTAAATTCTTGATCTTAAATTTAGGCAGCTGATCGCAGGCGTAGACTCCTTGAAACAGTTTCCGTGAGCCGGCCAGGGCATTCATGATGTGGTTGAGCTCTCTGGTGTTCATTTTAATAATAATCATACGGAACGTTTCTCCTCTGATTCACCTCAATAATGTTGTCAAACACAGCATACACGACCATATTTACAGTGTGTGGTAGAGGCTGCTTGAAACGCATCTCCAAACGCATATTGCCCGTCATCATCAGTGAAATATGTTGTCCACACTCTTCGTCAGGGGTCAGGTTGAAACCGTACAGGGTGTAACCGCTGCAGTATTCCCGGCGATCGATCAGCAGAGTTTGATCCTTGAGATGGCGACCCGTAGCCAGTACTAGACTGTAATATTCACGAACCGCATTGCCGTTTTCAAAGTCAGGTTGAAAAGGTCTGGATGGAACCTGCACACCATCGACGTACAACGCTATAAATTCCGCGTTATAATGTTTAAAGTTAAAGGGGTTCTTGTTGTAAACCCCGGTAAATGCATCATTATCCACGAGACCTATAATAACCTGTTTTGGGAGCTGTCCTAGAAACAGATTTTCCTGGTTCATCACCCGTGTCACTGCGGGGATACTGTGGACTTTCATATAGACTCTTTCGATCGGGTACTTGGCGTTTGCCGTCATTAACGCCTGCGCGTATCCTAGTTTAACCGCCGGGGAGACGGACACTTTTTTCACAAACAGCGAGGCCGATAATATGGTCAGTTTATATTGTTCAGTATCAGGGGTCATCAGACAAAAAGCACTTTTACTACGGATCATTTTAATTTTAATGTCTACCCCGTTGAGCATGAGTTTTTCTTGGAAAAATATGTCTGCATGGATATGCCCCATTAGCTCAAAGGTCCTCCCTTCTGTTGAAGAGGCCGTTCTTTTTTGCAAACCCTTATTGAGTCCCTCTGGATCCTTGTCGTCCATAGCTTCCGGGATGTCTTTGACGAAAGGCTGAACTGTTTGCTTAGGGTCTCCTCATTATAATTAAGGATACACTCCATCATGGCTCTATAGGGGTAAGTATTGCTGCTTTGACTAATGAGCCGATCTCCCAGGGTCACATCCACCTGTGAAAATTGATGACCCCAGCGTTGGCCGTCTTCTCGACTGCATCGCCATCCTAATCAGTCACTTTACAGTTCATTAAAATAAATGTGTTATTCAAATCAATATAATCCTCGCCATTGCCAGCTATAAAAAACTCCAGAGGGGCCGTGTCTGAAATTGCAGAAAGAGGGGGAATCTCTACATATATGATCTTATCTATACTCGTTTGAGTGTATGGAACTGTAAACAGATCCAGTTCTGATTTGACGCATTCTTCCGATAGACTGTGGACAAAAGACATGTTTAAAAGATGTATCCTGAGGCTCTATTTTTCTTTCTTTGAGACTTTCTTTTTGCAGGTTTTTTCTTGTGCTGCTTCCTTCTCCGAGTGTTTCCACGATATGTTGGAGAATGAGAGATTCTTCGTTTTTTGTTAGCCACGGATCTTCGTCGCCCTGGTGGACACATGCTGTTTCTTCTTTTACCCCCCCTCCTCGCCATTACCATGAGACCCGAACCCTCCTGATGCTCATGGCTAGCTGCCCGGTTCATAACATTGGTGAACACGTCACTAACAATATTTTTAGCCGCTGATTTCAAGTGGGGTCTGGCTATAGCAAAGCCTCTCTTAAGCAGGGGTACGGCCATTCTAAAGAGACCATGAAAGAGTCCTCCTAGACCGGCGCCATACATTGTGGGGGCTCCTACAAAACCGGGCAAGCCGTTCCCGGCTTGCATCTTGTAATAATCCACATAGGCGCTAGGATCTACATAACCCCTCGAGGTAGCCATTTTAATAATGTACAAACTGTTTCAGGGGTCGAAAATGTAGTTTGACAATAACTTTACTGAAGCGGAAGGGTACGTTGATATTCTGATCCGATTTTACTTCGATCGTGATGTTGTCAAATTGGGTCTTTGAGACTGGTACGTAGTGTGGCTTGTCATAAGTAATTGTGACCATGTCATTGCTTTTACCTTTAATAAGTACATTTCTCAAAAGGGGGACATAACTATCCCCGACCCTCTGGTGGGTTATGATATCCGTATACACATAAAGAGTGTAAAAGCCGCCCCACCACTTCTGAGAACCTGCTCTCTGTGTCAGAATAGATCCCAAATATACGCCCCAGTTGGCCGCTGGTTTGAATGCTAATACCTGGTTTTGACACCTTGTACACTCTGTTTTTAATAGGGTTGTAATATAGCTTGATGTTGGGGGTGCCTTCTGAGAACTGTTTATGCATCTCATCTAATATTTTATCCACATTGTCATAATAACCTCCTTGTATCGTGAATGTCCATTGACTCTTTTTAACATCATCAAAAATGGCGAAGGTGGCATCCTTATCTTGTAATACAGCCCAAGTGTAAGGATACTGTATTTCCGCCAACCCCACTTCCCACGACCCCCTTAGATCTATAGATTTTCCAAATTGTACCGTGTAACTGGATATTTCATTTTTAGGGTATATATCGAGAGAGGCGTTACTGGGTAGAGTCACGTAGAAGCCTCCTGATTCCATCTTGAGTATCGAAAGTAATGCCCACAACACACCCGCGGGCAAGTTGTTATAAGGATTGAATATCGCAAACCTGTTGTTCCGGGACCCAACTATTGAACTTTTCAGGCCATCCAAGCCATTTCATCAACACATATTTTTTCCGGTTCTGGGTTTTTTCAGCTAATATCTTTTCAACTCTGTATACACTGTCTTTACCCACAATAATTTTTTGTAACTCGGCTTCGTAAAACGTTCCTTCTATATCCTCCCCGTCATAGTCTTTTAACCGGTACACGGGTGGGTCTCTAGCCAACTGTTCGGTAACTGTAAAATATTCGTCAGAAAATGTTTCTTCATAACCTTTGGCAAAAGTACTCCTTAGCTTTGAAACGCGAACCACATCACCGATGTTGAACTTATAAGTAGTTTTTCCCTTCTTAATAAATGGTCCGTATAATTTTTTATAGACCTTAAAAGAATTACTTTGATCAACATCTATAGGCTTCATTTTAATACTGGTGTGATACCCTTGGTTGTAAGCATCGATAAAATCCTGAACTTTATCAAAATACTTGAACGTGTTGACCGCTGTAAAATATCTCCACATTTTGGTCTTTATGGTGCGGTTAAACCTCTCCACTACCGATGCCCTAAGCTCATTACCGGTGGTGAAATGATGTATTTTGTGTCTCTTCAGTAGATTCTGAAATTCTCTGTTGAGAAACTCTTTTCCTTTATCAGTCTGCAGTTTTTTAGGACATCGACCCTGGGACAATATATCCTCAAAGGCCCTTGTCACCGCCCGACCTGTTTTATTATGTAGAATGCGAGCCCAGGCATATTTTGATAACACATCGATACACATCAACATCAATTTGTGACCATTGTTATGTTTTGATAAATTTGACATATCGACTAGATCCATTTGCCATTGTGAGTCTATGTCAGTTGCATATACGCGGTTTCTTTTAAAGTTAATCCTGAGAGGTTTATGTAAGGTATAGGCGTCTTGTTCCCGTAACCATTCTGAAACAACCACATCATTAACCTTCACTCCGGCCTCAGCGAGTCCTCTTTGAAAACCCTTCTTACCCGCCAAACCCCCAATCTTGGCTGGGTTGTAGTATAGTTCCTGCATTTGGGGAGCTTGCCGAGTCATTCTGTCAAATAACCACACAGACCCACACTATGCGCAAAGTTTTTATACAAGGTTTTTTATTCAACTTCAGGAGAGCAGATACCCCTTTTAAGACATTTGAGAAAAGTATAACATACACAACAATTTTTTCTACGGTCCAGACAAAATGAAATCAGATGATTGGTTACTTGATCTATATCAACAAATATACCTGTTTCTTTATCTTGTAGGCACACACCTCAGTTACATATGTAAATAAAACAACATTATGACCTATTTTAAAATTAAACAGAGGTGTATTAAACAGGCTCAGTAAAAGGTCATACAGATGTTGATGAAATGGCCTAATATCATTCTTGGCCCCCTTGAGCCCTTCATCCCAGTGTTCGTACCCCCCGGTCTTTGTTACAGCAGCCATTCACTTTTCCAGGTTTGAAAGTTGATCCTCATCGATGGTTAAATCTGTAGAGAAAAGGCTCGCGTTGGCTACTTTTCTGTCAAGCACATGGTGTAATAGCGCTCTCAGGTTAGCTGCAGAGTGTTGATGACAGAACCAGTTGCAGAAGCAGTCCAGAACATTCCCCATGTTCAAAGTCCCTTAGTTCAGGTCAGAGTCTGAATCAGTGGCGTAGATGTCGAATTCTTCGTCGCTGCCCCCAGCTTTAACTTCTTTACGGAAGAAATAAGCTTTTAGCTTGCCAGCGGTTTTTCTACTCGGCTCATCCAGGTCATTGAGCAGCTGCCCAAGTTTCTCTATTATAAACGGCTCCTTTTTCAGCTCCAGCAAAATCTCATCTATGATTTTCTGGACTTGTCCCACAGTGACATGTATGTGGGAGTAAGAGAGCGCCTTGATTAGTGCCGGTTTCAGCCACGGTTTGTTCAGTCTTCTGTAAAACACGTTGAAATAGAACAGGAAATAGTAACGGTCTGGTTCAAACAAACAACTGTGTCTCAACTGACTGGGGTGATTCACTTCACACCCCCGACAGACTTCTTTCAGAGCTCGGTCGATGAGAGCACTCAGAATATACACCAGGGTGCTTTTAACCACTCTGCTTACTTGGTCACATACCCCGGGCATAAATCCTGCGTCTTCATCACGCCCCCGGGACAGTCCGATGCTCATTGGGTCGCCTGGTGGTTTGTGGGGTGTTTCTCCATCCATTGGACTGACCCCCTCCTGAGACGCACAGACGGTAGACAGTTCGGCAAAATCGAGGCCCTCCATGAGCTCCAGAGGCTGGGGATCCCCGAGACTCATTTGGACATCCATCGCACCGCATGTTGTTTCGTCCTGAGGGACCGGGGTCTGAGGTCTTGGAGAGTAACCACAGTCAAAGGGTTCCAGAGTGTATACAAAATCTGGGGAATAGAACCAGGGGTGATCCCGGGTTTGAAGAGGCCTGTAGAGCCTGTCGACGTCCGCAGCTTTCGGGTAAGACATTCTCTTTAATTTTAAACCATGAATGAATTGTTGCACCTTTTATCCTATCTCTTCACTACGTCACGACACACCGCCCTCTTAGAAGAGAGTAGCCCCTGAGCCGTCAGACCCCCCTCCAAAACCCCACACGTCGTCTGTCGTAGTTCTGCAAGCTTTCCCATTCACACCTTTCAAAACCCTGAGTCGGAGACTCCATTTCGCATTCTCTTGGACCCTCTTGCAAGCCTTCTAGAGTCTTATCCACAAGCCCCAGATCTCTCCAGGCCATCACCTTCAACCAGTCCTCATAAGAGTATTCAATTACCGTCTCAAAAGGTTCCAACGTACCCTCCTTCTCTCCCAAAGCAAGAAGCTCCACTCCAACATAGCTGGGATCCCTTTTAAAGCGGTAACCCCGTCGAGCCCCCCAGAACAACACCCAGGAGCGTTCAATCTTCAAATTGGTGAGTACAGGAACCCTTGCCCGGGATTGTTTCTTGCGGGGTTTCATGTTGATGTCGCTGGACATGTTGAAGAAGCGGGATGTTTCAGAAGCTGAGAATTAAAGAGGTATTGCCTAAAAGAAGCGCGGGTTCTTAAATAGAGAGGAGAGTTTCGGGGCGTTGCCTTCAGAGGGGTGGGGGTATTTATGGGTGGCCTTGTTGTTCAGGGTTTTATGGGTGCACACTTTCTGACGGATATGACGTAGGAATAATTAAGGAAATAACTCTACCTAAAATCACGCCCCCCAATTATGACGTAGGAATATTAATAAGCTTAGGGCATACGTCATAACAAAATAGGCCGCGCCCAAAAAACCCTACTATCTACTCTTATGTAGTTGAAGGCGCAGTATAGCTCTCATAGTCTGGTGGTGACGGAAGACCACCAGCCGTTTGAACAAGCCATTCAGCATCACCTTGTTGGGTTAAGTGCAGGCACTGTCAGAGCGCAGGGCGTCCTGCCTTCGAAAGAGTTTCCGAAGTGTCCTGATGTGCCCTTTAGCAATGCCAAACAGGTCTGTGAAAATGGCATCCTTTCGCGGCACTTCAGACGCCATCTCACAGTCTAGCCGACCTGAAACGCCTGAGCCCGTTTTACCAGCAGGTTCCAACGGTAACCGTTTGAAGCAAGAGGCGGCGTTGTCAGTTTCTGTAGTGTAGCGGTTATCACATTTGCCTAACGCGCGAAAGGTCCCCGGTTCGAAACCGGGCGGAAACAGCCTGCTTTGGGCCGGCCCTTTTCGTCCTGCTTGCCCTCGTGGTTCCCTGCAGGCGGTGGGTGGCTTTTCTTCATTGGAGTGCCCGAAATCGGTGCTCTCAGAGCGTCCGTCCGTCGACAGGTTGAAATTGTAAACGCTGGTGTAGCCACTTTTAATTAAAATCTGATGATGATGATGATGATGTTGTTGTTGTTGTTCTTGTTGTTCTTGTTGTCGTCGTAGTCGCCGTCATTATTATTGTTAAAGTAAAGCAGTAGTTAGATTTGTTGCTACCGTAAGGTGTAGAAGGCACAATAGCTCTGATAGTCTGGTGGTGAAGGAAGACCACCAGACGTTTGAACAAGCCATTCAGCATCACCTTGTTGGGCTAAGTGCAGGCACTGTCAGAGCGCAGGGCGTCCTGCCTTTGAAAGAGTTTCCAAAGTGTCCTGATGTGCCCTTTAGCAATGCAAAATAGGTCAGTGAAAATAGAAACCTTTATCTCACAGGCTGGCCCACGGGAAACGCCTGTGCGTGTTTTATCAGCCTGCTTCGATGGGAGCCATTCGAAACGCCAGGACGGGTCGTTTTCCGTAGTGTAGTGGCTATCACGTTTGCCTCACACGCGAAAAGTCCCCGGTTCGAAACCGGGCGGAATCAACCTGCGGTGCACTCGTGCCAGTGCCATGTTACCCGTCGCCATCTCTCTGCCCCAAGGCCGGCCGTCGTTTTCTCTTCCTCGGAGTGGCAAGAAATCCTGACCTTGAGAACAAACGGTCGCAGAAGGGTAGCTTTGCGAGGCGCTGGAACTCACACTTTTAAAATCGATACATGTTGTAGCTGTTACAATACGACCGTAGCAGGATCAGCGACATTGCTGTTACTCTTATGTAGTCGAAGGCGCAGTATAGCTCTGATAGTCTGGTGGTGACGGAGGACCTCCAGCCGTTTGAACAAGCCATTCAGCATCACCTTGTTGGGCTAAGTGCAGGCACTGTCAGAGCGCAGGGCGACCTGCCTTTGATAGAGTTTCCTAAGTGTCCCGAAATCGGTGCACTCAGAGCGTCCGTCCGTCGACAGGTTGAAATTGTAAACGCTGGTGTAGCCACTTTTAATTAAAATATGATGATGATGTTGTTGTTCTTGTTCTTGTTGTTGTTGTTGTTCTTGTTTTTCTTGTTGTCGTCGTGGTCGCCGTCATTATTATTGTTAAAGTAAAGCAGTAGTTAGATTTGTTGCTACCGTCAGGTGTAGAAGGTACAATAGCTCAGTGATTGTCTGATGGTGGCACAAGACGAGCAGCAGCTGTTTGAACAAGCCATTGAGCATCACCTTGTTGGGGTAAGTGTAAGTCTTGTCATAGCTCAGGGCGTTCTTCCTTTGAAAGAGTTTCCAAAGTGTCCTGATGTGCCCTTGAGCAATGCAAAATAGGTCAGTGAAAATAGAAACCTTTATCTCACAGGCTGGCCCACGGGAAACCCCTGTGCGCGTTTTACCAGCCGGCTTCGATGGGAGCCATTCGAAACGCCAGGACGGGTCGGTTTTACCAGCAGTCTCCAACGGTAACCGTTCTAAGCAAGAGGTGACGGTGTCAGTTTCCGAAGTGTAGCGGTTATCATGTTCGCCTAACGCACGAAAGGTCCCCGGTTTGAAACCGGGCGGAAACAGCCTGCTGTGGGCCGGCCCTTTTCGTCCTGCTTGCCCTCGTGGTTCCCCGGAGGCGGTAGGTGGCTTTTCTTCATTGGAGTGCCCGAAATTGGTGCACTCAGAGCGTCCGTCAATCGACAGGTTGAAATTGTAAATGCTGGTGTAGTCACTTTTAATTAAAATCTGATGATGATGTTATTGTTGTTGTTGTTGTTGTTCTTGTTGTCGTCGTGGTCGCCGTCATTATTATTGTTAAAGTAAAGCTACCGTAAGGTGTAGAAGGCACAATAGCTCTGTGATTGTCTGATGGTGGCACAAGACAAGCAGCAGCTGTTTGAACAAGCCATTGAGCATCACCTTGTTGGGGTAAGTGTAAGTCTTGTCATAGCTCAGGGCGTTCTTCCTTTGAAAGAGTTTCCAAAGTGTCCTGATGTGCCCTTGAGCAATGCAAAATAGGTCAGTGAAAATAGAAACCTTTATCTCACAGGCTGGCCCACGGGAAACGCCTGTGTGCGTTTTACCAGCCGGCTTCGATAGGAGTTATTTGAAACACCAGGACGGGTCGGTTTCCGTAGTGTAGTGGCTATCACGTTTGCCTCACACGCGAAAGGTCCCCGGTTCGAAACCGGGCGGAAACAACCCGTCCCCCATCTCTCTGCCCCAAGGGTGGCTGTCGTTTTCTCTTCCTCGGAGTGGCAAGAAATCCTGACCTTGAGAACAAACGATGTAAGAAGGGTAGCTTTGCGAGGCGCTGGAACTGACACTTTTAAAATCGATACATGTTGTTGCTGTTACAATACGACCGTAGCAGGATCGGCGACATTGCTGTTACTCTTATGTAGTTGAAGGCGCAAAATAGCTCTGATAGTCTGGTGGTGACGGAAGACCACCAGCCGTTTGAACAAGCCATTCAGCATCACCTTGTTGGGCTAAGTGCAGGCACTGTCTGATCGCAGGGCGTCCTGCCTTTGAAAGAGTTTCCGAAGTATCCCGAAATCGGTGCACTCAGAGCGTCCGTCCGTCGACAGGATGAAATTGTAAACGCTGGTGTAGCCACTTTTAATTAAAATCTGATGATGATGATGATGATGATGTTGTTGTTGTTGTTGTTGTTGTTGTTGTTCTTGTTGTCGTCGTGGTCGCCGTCATTATCATTGTTAAAGTAAAGCAGTAGTTAGATTTGTTGCTACCGTAAGGTGTAGAAGGCACAATAGCTCTGATAGTCTGGTGGTGAAGGAAGACCACCAGCCGTTTGAACAAGCCATTCAGCATCACCTTGTTGGGCTAAGTGCACGCACTGTCTGATCGCAGGGCGTCCTGCCTTTGAAAGAGTTTCCGAAGTATCCCGAAATCGGTGCACTCAGAGCGTCCGTCCGTCGACAGGTTGAAATTGTAAACGCTGGTGTAGCCACTTTTAATAAAAATCTGATGATGATGTTATTGTTCTTGTTGTTGTTGTTGTTCTTGTTTTTCTTTTTGTCGTCGAGGTCGCCGTCATTATTATTGTTAAAGTAAAGCTACCGTAAGGTGTAGAAGGCACAATAGCTCTGTGATTGTCTGATGGTGGCACAAGACGAGCAGCAGCTGTTTGAACAAGCCAGTGAGCATCACCTTGTTGGGGTAAGTGTAAGTCTTGTCATAGCTCAGGGCGTTCTTCCTTTGAAAGAGTTTCCAAAGTGTCCTGATGTGTCCTTGAGCAATGCAAAATAGGTCAGTGAAAATAGAAGCCTTTATCTCACAGGCTGGCCCACGGGAAACGCCTGTGCGCGTTTTACCAGCCGGCTTCGATGGGAGCCATTCGAAACACCACGACAGGTCGGTTTCCGTAGTGTAGTGGCTATCACGTTCGCCTCACACGCGAAAGGTCCCTGGTTCGAAACCGGGCGGAAACAACCCGCGGTGCACGCGTGCTAGTGCTTTGTTATCTGTCCCTGTAACGCGGCCGGCCATCGTTTTCTCTTCCTCGGAGTGTCAAGAAATCCTGACCTTGAGAACAAACGATCACAGAAGGGTAGCTTTGCGAGGCGCTGGAACTGACAGTTTTAAAATCGATACATGTTGTTGCTGTTACAATACGACCGTAGCAGGATCGGCGACATTGCTGTTACTCTTATGAGTAGATAGTAGGGTTTTATGGGCGCGGCCTATTTTCTTATGACGTATGCCCTAAGCTTATTAATATTCCTACGTCATAATTGGGAGGCGTGATTTTAGGTAGAGTTATTTCCTTAATTATTCCTACGTCATATCCGTCAGAAAGTGTACACCCATAAAACCCTGAACAACAAGGCCGCCCATAACCTGTTGTTCTTGTTGTTCTTGTTGGTCAACTGTAGAGTGTGAATGGGTCGGCTCTTCCTGTAGTGTTTGGGGGTCTTTTTTAAATATACATGTAATGGTTTAGTAAATCTAAACCGTTATAAGATCAACAAGTTCTGTTGTCTGTAATGGTCCCAGGTCTTAACAATGCCAGTTTTGAATAGTGCGTTTATCATATTCACACTGTCTCTGTCTGTCTCTCTCTCTCTCTCGCCCAATCATTTTATAAGATCAACAAGTTCTATTGTCTGTTATGATCCCAGGTCCTAACAATGCCTGTTTTGCATAGGGTACTTATGTTATCCACACTGTATCTGGCTCTGTCTCTCCCCTCAAATTTAATTAAAAATAAAATTAAAAAAGAGGGTGTGTGTGTGGGTGTTTGTGTGTATAGGTTAATTGTTTTTGTAAAAAAAAAAAAAAAAAGCTGTGGTTATATTTTATCTCTCACATAATGTGTTCAGTCGTTTTACTTAAATACATTCTAGGGTCTTAAAGCTCATAAGAGTTAGACTTAAGATAAGGATATGCTTTTAAGGTATTTTAGCAGTCTCAATCCCTGATGATAAGGAATCGTTTAAAAAATAAAAACAACTGATCACTCAATGCTAAATAGATCACAACACTCAAGGCTAAATCACTCACACCATGGGTGGCGGGGGTGGGCTCAGACAACAGTACGTATGGCATGTGGTATCAAAACATTCAGAATACTTTTAACCTATATAATTTATAAGCTTTGTAAAATAAACCCAAATATCTCTTTTGCGGGGATAAACGCTGTTCTGAGTAGTTTGTGACTTGTTTAATACCAAACAAAGCATCGCTATTAAAAAAAAAAAAAAAAACACTGTAAAAGCGCTAGTTATTTTAGATCTTTATAGTTATTTTCTTGGCTCAGGTTGTTTTTTAGCGCTTATAAAGGCCTGAAATATTCTTAGTGGTTTGTTGACTATAGGTCTTGATGCACAAAGGCCAGACCAGAACAATGCCTTACACGCAGATCCGGCATGTGGCCATCAGTATAAGTATGAAGGTCTGGTCTTCAGCTCGACAGACTCTTACTGACCTTTCGATTTAAGACTAAAGATCAACAATGTCCGGAAACAACATCAGCGACTTCGATTTAAATGAGTTTTTAGGCAAGTCTTCAGATTATTTTCATTGACTCAGAGCGTGTTGTGTGCATGTATTGTAAATAAGGCTATAACATCTGTTTTAAGTTCTGTAAAATTATTTTTCAGCCAGTCAACAGGAGTTAATTCCCAACGCTGAGGAGATCATCTGGAACAACGACGGTAAGATTTTTGTGTTTGCGCTCATGGGTTCTTATGTATGGGTGTGTGTGGTTTTGAAGCGGCTCATTAGAGTTATGAAAACGTTTTAATATATATTAATGCCGGTCTCTTTAATTACACAGAAACTATCGAAAGGCCTGTGATTAATGTCTCCGAGGATCGACCAAGAGAAGTGGTTGTCCCTAGACAGACTGTCTGCCGACCGGGTAAGAACTAAACCCCTGTTTGTTTGTATAACGTTTCTGTAAGATGTTTGAGTCCAGTTTTGTTAATTTTAAAAAATTATCCTGTCTAACAGTATTAAGAAACGTGGTTCGAGACAACGAAAGGCCTTCCACATCGAGGGCTTGTTTCGTTTTACCTTCGAGAACCGTAACCTTTCAAGAATCTGAAAGGCCGTCAGCCCCGGTATCTGATAGCTGTGAGTATATGTCTGCAGCCTGTAAGAGGATAAAGCTTTTTATAAAGCGGTGTGGTTAAAGGTTAAACATGTCTCTTACCTTCACAGCGGTGCAAAAAGCTAAACCAGCCGAAAAAAATAAGAAACGATTATTCTGTGGAGGTAAGTAAGATCTTTCAAACTTTAATGTTTTTAAAAGGGCTTTGTTTGCCCGTTGAGGGCTAATATTTAAGCGATGGGTGACCGTTTCCTGTAGGGCGGGGGGTTCTGGGAAAGATCTTTAGAAGTCCGGACAGGTCTAGGCTTGTTTCTGGGGAATGTGTTTAGAAATGACCGATTGCCGTACCGTCTGGTTAGGAAGTAAAGCCGTCCGAAAGGGTTTAGTAAGTTGTTTGACTTATCTCCCGCTATTATACTTCTGTTTTAAAGTGGTTGTAGGAAAAGGCTTGAAGGTGTTCATTGTATTTAATATTTAAACAGATCGTGAAAACGTTTGTGAAACAGGAAGTCCCGGGATCAGGAATCGTTTACACTTGGAAGGTTCGTTTAAAAATGAAATGTTGTTGTGTGTGTGTGTGTTTTATTAACAATATTACAGTTTTTAAAGAAACATTTAAGAAACAGTTTATTTACAGCGGCTTCTCTGTTTTACATTTATTATCAAGTCCTAATAAATATATTGTCTGTAAATAATATTGCGTTGTAGTGAATGTCTAAGGCTATTTTCAAAGGTCTAAAAAAGCTAAAGGTTTTGAATGTCCTGGACATGTTGTTTTAAGTTTGATTTCTGTCGCCGTTTAAAGATGTAAATGTAATGTATATTTTTATTCTTCCCAAGACTATTGGGATAGTCATTCTGTGGATGAGCTATTGAGAACAATTACCCCGTCTAAGTGGGATCAAACATCTTCCCCGGTGAGATCACCGAGAGGATCCCCCACGGTGGTCTTGGAGACCCCCCAACATCTACTCAGGCCACAGCCTTCTGGGGGTAATTCAACACCCCAGATTCAGCCCGCCGCATTGTCGGGCGGAACAAATACAGGCATCCAACAACCTCATGGGTCGCCGTCAGTCAGGGCTGACACACCACCCAACGACGGCCTGGTTTCAACATCGTTCCCCCAGACCCATTTCTTGGCTACAGAAACGCGGAACAGTTCCCCGCGCTTGGCCAGGGTGTCACCGCAAAGGCCTTCTTGGTCTCCGTCCATGAGTATACGCTCGCTCCCTGCCTCCTTCGACCGAGATTTACCGGAGCGACCATCCTTTGAAGCTGAGCCAGGCCACCAGCCCCCGGAGCTACTTCCTGAAGGTCGGCATGAGTTGCTACATACTTTGTTACAAAATCAAAGACTTGTGTTAGTGGGGCAAAACCTGGTGATAGAGAGCCAAAACACCCTTATTAATACCCTTACTAACGAATTGTACAGTATTTAATGTTTTAATAGACACAAAACGCCTTACTATTGTGGGTTGTTGGAAAAATAAAAAATAAATTAAAAAATGTCCTGACTTGGTAAAAGAACTCACAAACTAAAGGATTATGAACAAGCTAGGGCCCCAAAAAGACCTTCCCGAGAGAACATCCGCGGCCCTGTTGTGAACTCCTCTGATGTCCCAATGAACCTGGAACTATTACAAATGATAAATGATTTAAATAACCCCCAATTACCACCGATAGAATGTGAATTAACACACTTACCGGTGAACCCCGACCTGTTACAGATGGTCAATGATCTAAATAACCACCTCCCACCGGTAGCGCTTATAGAGGCTCACCCCCTAGTTCACCCCGATTTGTTTGAAATGGTGGAGGCTTTGGAGGAGCTACCCCGACCAAATTCTGCCCCTATTATAAATGATTTGAGACAATTAGAACACAGGATGGCGGCAGAAGCAGCCATCACTATAGAGGAGGGTCTTGACATTAACCGGTTGGATATCTTTGAAGGACTTTTACAGGCTTTAAATGAGCCTCCTCAAAAAGGGGGTTTTGTAGATGTCAGCAGTGGGGGTGTTCGGAATGTGGAGGGTTCTGAGACTGATAAGGCTGTGGAGGACATGCTCTGTGAGAATGTAGGGGGTGAAGGCTTTGTTCAAAATGATGATGTGTCCAAGAGTACCAGTGATCCCGTGATTATAGATAGACCGGCCTATAACAATTTTGAAATGATTCAGCGTTTTAATTTTGCAGAACTTTTAAATTGTGACAATTATGCAGAAATATTTGTCAACATACACGAGGCCTTGCAGAAAATGCTTGAACAGGTTGCTGAAAGTGTCAGACCTCGAGATGTTGTACAGTTAGAAATCAGAGGGGATGATTTGTTTAGCAACCTATCTGTAATGCTGAGTGGAGATAATTTAGATGTCTGGCTAAAATCGAAGCGTTATTGCAAAGTAACGCAGCCATCTTAGCTGATGAAAGTCTGTCTCTGGTAATGAATGTGGTTCGTAACCCTGAGGGTGGGGCGCTTAGAAGACTGTCGAAATGCTTGAAGAACGACATAATTAGGACCAAGCTCAGGCAATTAGTGGTGAGTTCCAGTGGGGACAATAAGCTCTGTTTTGCTTACAGTTTAATAAAACTACTCACCCCCGACATGCCTGAACCCCAAGCTCTGCAAGAGGCTTTAATGCTTCATCAGAGGGCCGGCTTAAACTCTCAACAGATGGTTGCCTTTTCAGACATCACCAAGTTTGAGGAGTTGTTGTCTTTAAAAATTGTTGTGTGGTACCGTTGTGAGGTAAAGGAAGTATTTGTGAAATTTCAGATACATCCTGAAACCCATACACAGACACTGTTTCTCTTCCTAAGTGATAGTCATTACTTTGGAATAAAGAGTTTGACGGCTTTTTTGGGTTGTTCGTATGTTTGTCATTGGTGTTATAAGGCCTTCAATGATAAGCTTAAGCACCGCTGTGACGGTTACTGTAACGTCTGTTTCAATCCGCAATGTCGTAAGGGTTTGGCCCCTACCATCCGATGTAAAGATTGCTTAAGGATTTGTCTCTCAGCGTTCTGTTTTTCCGAGCATAAGGTACAGAGGGCCGCTGCTGAGGGGGTTAAAAAACTGAGTTATTGTCATCAAACTAAATATTGCCCGCAGTGTTGCCTCCAGTACCGTTTTCATGAGGTTAAACCACACAAATGTCTGGAGCCGAGATGCAGGATCTGTAATGCTGATTTAACCCCGGGGTCCGAACACCAGTGCTTTATTCAGCCGGTTAAAAAGGAGCCGCCGCACAACCGGTATGTCTTTTTTGATTTTGAATGCCGGCAAGAAAACGGGGTCCACGTTGCTAATTATATACACTGTATTGACATGTTGGATCGTGAGTGGTCAGCTAGCGGTGAGAGTTGTGTCAGGGATTTCTTTACGCGGTATCGCGGTCCAAAATACCTCAATTACACATTTGTTGCCCACAATGCTAAGGGTTATGATTCTTACATTTTGATGAAGTATCTGGTGGAAAATGGGGTGACCCCAAAAATAATAGCTCAGGGTAGCAAGATCATGTGTTTCACCGACGAAGCTTTCAACTAACGTTACATAGACTCGTTAAATTTCCTCCCCATGAAATTGAGCGCTTTGCCTAAGGCTCTGGGTTTTGAGGCTCAGAAGAAAGGTTGGTTCTGCCATTTTTTTAATACTAAGGACACTCAAAATTATCGAGGGTCCTACCCGCCCGCCTCTTATTATGGGGTTGATACTATGATGTCTCATGAGAGGGAGGAATTCTTTAAATGGTACAATACGGTTAAGGGAGGTGTTTTTGATTTCCGAGAAGAGATGGCCGCTTATTGTAAAAATGATGTGGTGATCCTTAAAGAAGCCTGTGTGCGTTTCCGCGCCGAGGTTATCAACACATCGGGTCTCGACCCTTTGCAAAGTGTGACCATAACGTCTCTCTGCATGAAAATGTATCGGTCCAATTTCTTGCAGAAAAACACTATAGCGGTCACCACTTCTGACAACTATCGTGCTAGACAAAAGAACTTTTCGACTGTCTCCATACAGTGGCTGGAATACCTGAGTGCCCGGGATAACATCTTCATCAGACATGCTTTAAATCAAGGGGAAGTCAAAATGGGGCCTTACTACTTAGACGGTTTTAGCGACGTGTTCGGGCGGCGTACCGCTTATGAGTTTGCAGGTTGTATTTACCATGGCTGTCCTCAGTGCTTCGACCCAAACACCTTTAACCCCGTAACACAAAAACTCTGCGGTGATATGTACTATGATTTCCAGGAACGAATTGATACTTTAAAAAACACCTATGGTTTGAACGTGCTGGTGATTTGGAAACACGAGTGGACGACCCTGAAGCAACAGGAAGCGGGGGTACAACGGTTTATGGAAACCTTGGACTTTCCTGAACGTCTAGAGCCCCGGGATGCGTTATTTGGGGGTCGAACCAACGCCCTCTGTTTACATTATGAGGTAAAGGAGGGTGAGAGAGTAGATTACTATGATTTCACCAGTCTGTACCCTTATGTCAACAAGACCAAAATGTACCCGGTGGGGCGTCCAACCATTGTTTATCGTGACTTTCTCGAAATTGGACATTACTTTGGTTTGATCAAAGTCACCATGTACCCTCCTCGCGAGCTGTTCTTACCCGTGTTGCCTTACAGGTGTTCGGGAAAATTGATGTTCCCTCTGTGTAGAACGTGTGTGGAAACTGAAAATCAAACTACCTCTTGTCTGCACAGTGATGAAGATAGAGCGCTGACGGGTGTCTGGTGTAGCATTGAGCTTGACAAGGCGGTGTAGAAAGGTTACAGAGTCGGTAAGGTGTATGAGGTTTGGCATTTTTCTGAAAAATCTGATACTCTTTTTGCTGATTACATTATGACCCATCTGAAAGGGAAACAGGAGGCATCGGGCTATCCCTCATGGTGTGTTGACTCCGCGGCCAAAGAGCGATACGTTCAGCAATATTTTGAAAAGGAAGGGATCCGTCTAGAGCCGGGGAACATAACTGTAAACCCCGCCAAGAGACAAATGTCCAAACTGATTTTAAACAGTCTGTGGGGTAAGTTTGGGGAAAGAAATTACCGTCTAAACACAACCTTGATTAAAACCCCTGAACAGTTTATAGAATTTACGTTTTCCAAACAACATGCAGAATCACACTTTCAATTCTTAAATGACCACGTGGCACAGGTCCAGTGGAGGGCCCCTAAAGATTTCCCCACCAAACAGGGGAACGTTAATGTTTTCATAGCGGTTTTTACCACGGCTTACGCCCGGCTTGAATTGTACAACTTAATGGATCAGTTGCAGGAACGCACGCTCTATCATGATACTGACTCTGTAATCTTTGTCACCAGGCCAGGGGATTGGGTCCCTCCCCTCGGGGACTACCTTGGGGAGTTAACGAGCGAACTAGATCCTCAGGACCACATAGTGGAGTTTGTTTCAGGGGGTCCTAAGACGCATACAGAACGGCTGCGGGTAAGACCTGTATGAAAGTTAAGGGTTTCACTCTGAACCATTGTAACAACAAGCTCATTAACATCAAGTCTCTGACGACCCTGGTAGAAAGTTTTGTAACCGAGAAAGACGCGCCTCCTCGTGAGATTATTACAGCCGGAAATCATATCTATCGCAATAAAAAGGGGTACACGTTGGAAAATAGATCACTAAACAAACGGTTCAGGGTGGTGTACAATAAAAGAGTCTTGAAGACTGATTATACCACTCTGCCTTATGGATATTAGTGGTGGTTTTGATAACAGACTTCAACACCCTTTCTCCTGTATTATAGCCGGTCCCTCCAATTCGGGGAAGAGCTATCTTATAAAGAACATCATAGAAGATGTGGACGCAACCGTGTCCCAAGCTCTTGACAACATAGTGTGGTGTTACTCTTGCTGGCAACCTCTCTACGATGATTTGGCTTCGAAAAAAAATAATCTGTAATTTGTGCAAGGTCTCCCCGCCTCGTTGTGTGACGATGACTTGTTCCCGCCCGGTCAAACTAATCTAGTGATCCTTGATGACCTGATGGAGCAGGCCGGTGACAACAGTGAAGTGGAAAAAGCTTTCACAAAGTACACTCATCATAGGAATTTAAGTATTATTTATTTAGTTCAAAATCTATTTTTTCAAGGTAAAAAAAGCCGCACTATTAATTTATATGCCAATTATATAACTCTTTTTAAAAACCCCAGAGATAAACTACAGGTCACCGTCTTGGCTCGTCAAATGTACCCTAACCAGACCAAGTTCTTTTTGGAGGCATTTGAGGATGCCACCAAAAAACCCTACGGGTACTTGATTGCGGACTTAAAAGCACAAACCCCAGAAGACTTTCGCCTCAGAACAGGTTTGTGCCCGCCCGATTGGCCGGCAGTGTATGTGCTAAAGAAAAGGAAATAAATAAGAATGTCTGTTCGGATTAAAAGAAATCTGCCACTTTTGCAAATGTTATTTGAGGGGAGCCCGCGCCATAGGAAAGCTGTGCTGGCAGGGGCCCCCTCGGATTTGATCGAGACCCTGTGTGAAATAGCTTTTAACATCTTACGCGGTAATATACCCCTAACCCCTTCTCAACAATCTAAACTCAAAAAACAAAAAGCGGTTATCAAGATCATCGCTAATAAGAAGTATTCTATTAAAAGAAAAAGAAAGAAGATTAATCAAACCGGGGGTTTTATAGGACCGCTGTTGAGCATAGCCGTGCCTTTCCTAACCAGTCTTCTAGCTTCCAGAGTGGGTTAATAATGGAATATGCTCAGAAAATGTTTTTGATCCCTAAGGAGCAGCTTGAGAAACTGAGAAAAAATGTTGTCGGGCCAGAGCCCATTAGACAAATGGCCGAAAACAACCTGGACTCTGAAATGAAAGCTATACAGGCCAGGGCCGATTTAAATCAGTATTCCAAAGCCCAGTTGTATACCAACATGTTACAGTGCTACCTCCGTCTGGTTAGACAGGGTGAAAAAGATCAATACATTTTAACTTTAACCATGGCCTCTCAAGAAAATGGTTCTGGGGCTGATGCGGGGGGTTCGGTTGATAAAGATGTTGCGGTGACCGAACCTGTTGAGAGTTCAGAGGGAGATGTTGTAACGGATGTTTTGAGAAACATGCCGGCCAGAAGCAAAAGACATGCACAATATATCCTGCACAAAATGGTTCAGAAACCGCGGGTAACGGCTTGGAATGAACAGGGTGAATTTGTTTTTAAGGGACAACTGATCAAAGGTTCACACGTTTGATTTGTTGAAGAGTGTCACTAGCACTAATAAGGTACCCGATAGTCGCCGACCTGTAGGCTGGAATGCTTTCCTACAGGCGATGGCCTGTCTGAACATGCCCCAATCAACAGTTCCTAACCAGGAAACGCGATAAAAAATCCATCTGTGTAAAGAGGTGGAGCCTGATCTGACTCCGATATCTCATTACTCTGACCGTGCTGAGCGACCATCCTCAGGATCTATCCATCGTTGGGAAGCTTATTAATCTCATGTTTTTATTTGTCTCCCCTGTAAATAATGACCCGACAAACAATTTTTTTTTTTTTTTTTTTTTTTTTTCAAATGTTGTACATTTATTTATACCATAACCCCTGCTTTGTATAAGAATTGTGTTGAATAAAAACAAAACTAATGATTCAAAGGCTGTTTTCATTATTTTTTCACCTTAACACGCATGACATCTTTTAAAATCCTCACAAGAACACCCCATCTGTATACATGGCTGGCTAGGGTCGTAAGTCATTGTGTTATAAGGGGGGTCCACAGTGTACTGACAAACTCTGCCACTTTTTTATCATTTTGGCCTAAATCCTCACTGTACAAGGCCATAATATCGGGGTATGACCTTCCTTTAGATCTATGATATAAGAAAAACACACAGTGCTGACCACAAGTGAAGGTCTGAAGACTTTGTACTTGACGACCGCTGTAAATGGTTTCTTGACAGTTGTTGAGCAGAAAGTTATTGATCTTCCGAGGGAAAGGTCTGAAATCCGGGGGGTTTCCATAGGAATCAAAAAATTCACCACGGTGGTCCTACCTTAGATAAATAGCCAGCCAATGTTCTCCGGGCATATTTTTAGGGTGTGTGTTGATTATGTACATTGCAGGTAAATTCTTGATCTTAAATTTAGGTAGCTGATCGCAGGCGTAGACTCCTTGAAACAGTTTCCGTGAGCCGGCCAGGGCATTCATGATGTGGTTGAGCTCTCTGGTGTTCATTTTAATAATAATCATACAGAACGTTTCTCCTCTGATTCACCTCAATAATGTTGTCAAACACAGCATACACGACCATATTTACAGTGCGTGGTAGAGGCTGCTTGAAACGCATCTCCAAACGCATATTGCCCGTCTTCATCAGTGAAAAATGTTGTCCACACTCTTCGTCAGGGGTCAGGTTGAAACCGTACAGGGTGTAACCGCTGCAGTATTCCCGGCGATCGATCAGCAGAGTTTGATCCTTGAGATGGCGACCCGTAGCCAGTACTACACTGTAATATTCACGAACCGCATTGCCGTTTTCAAAGTCAGGTTGAAAAGGTCTGGATGGAACCTGCACACCATCGACGTACAACGCTATAAATTCCGCGTTATAATGTTTAAAGTTAAAGGGGTTCTTGTTGTAAACCCCGGTAAATGCATCATTATCCACGAGACCAATAATAACCTGTTTTGGGAGCTGTCCTAGAAACAGATTTTCCTGGTTCATCACCCGTGTCCCTGCAGTCATATAGACTCTTTCGATCGGGTACTTAACGCCTGCGCGTGTCCTAGTTTAACCGCCGGGGAGACGGACACTTTTTTCACAAACAGCGAGGCCGATAATATGGTCAGTTTATATTTTTCAGTATCAGGGGTCATCAGATAAAAAGCACTTTTACTACGGATCATTTTAATTTTAATGTCTACCCCGTTGAGCATGAGTTTTTCTTGGAAAAATATGTCTGCATTGATATGCCCCATTAGCTCAAAGGTCCTCCCTTCTGTTGAAGAGGCCGTTCTTTTTTGCAAACCCTTATTGAGTCCCTCTGGATCCTTGTCGTCCATAGCTTCCGGGTTGTCTTTGAAGAAAAGGCCGGGGCTGAACTGTTTGCTTAGGGTCTCCTCACTATAATTAAGTTTACACTCCATCATGGCTCTATAGGGGTAAGTATTGCTGCTTTGACTAATGAGCCGATCTCCCAGGGTCACATCCACCTGTGAAAACATGGTGGCCACCGGGTAATTGATGACCCCAGCGTTGGCCGTCTTCTCGATTGCATCGCCATCCTCATTAGTCACTTTACAGTTCATTAAAATAAATGTGTTATTCAAATCATTATAATCCTCGCCATTGCCAGCTATAAAAAACTCCAGAGGGGCCATGTCTGAAATTGCAGAAAGAGGGGGAATCTCTACATATATGCTCTT
This sequence comes from Amia ocellicauda, assembly GCF_036373705.1. Classification (NCBI taxonomy): domain Eukaryota; kingdom Metazoa; phylum Chordata; class Actinopteri; order Amiiformes; family Amiidae; genus Amia; species Amia ocellicauda. The sequence continues at coordinate 251,883 of NW_027102659.1, forward strand.
ATCTATACTCGTTTGAGTGTATGGAACTGTAAACAGATCCAGTTCTGATTTGACGCATTCTTCCAATAGACTGTGGACAAAAGACATGTTTAAAAGATATATCCTGAGGCTCTATTTTTCTTTCTTTGAGACTTTCTTTTTGCAGGTTTTTTCTTGTGCTGCTTCCTTCTCCGAGTGTTTCCACGATATGTTGGAGAATGAGAGATTCTTCGTTTTTTGTTAGCCACGGATCTTCGTCGCCCTGGTGGACACATGCTGTTTCTTCTTTTACCCCCCCTCCTCGCCATTACCATGAGACCCGAACCCTCCTGATGCTCATGGCTAGCTGCCCGGTTCATAACATTGGTGAACACGTCACTAACAATATTTTTAGCCGCTGATTTCAAGTGGGGTCTGGCTATAGCAAAGCCTCTCTTAAGCAGGGGTACGGCCATTCTAAAGAGACCACGAAAGAGTCCTCCTAGACCGGCGCCATACATTGTGGGGGCTCCTACAAAACCGGGCAAGCCGTTCCATCTTCCATCTTGTAATAATCCACATTGGCGCTAGGATCTACATAACCCCTCGAGGTAGCCATTTTAATAATGTACACACTGTTTCAGGGGTCGAAAATGTAGTTTGACAACTTAACTTTACCGAAGCGGAAGGGTACGTTGATATTCTGATCCGATTTGACTTCGATCGTGATGTTGTCAAAGTGGGTCTTTGAGACTGGTACGTAGTGTGGCTTGTCATAAGTAATTGTGACCATGTCATTGCTTTTACCTTTAATAAGTACATTTCTCAAAAGGGGGACATAACTATCCCCGACCCTCTGGTGGGTTATGATATCCGTATACACATAAAGAGTGTAAAAGCCGCCCCACCACTTCTGAGAACCTGCTCTCTGTGTCAGAATAGAACCCTAATATACGCCCCAGTTGGCCGCTGGTTTGAATGCTAATACCTGGTTTTGACACCTTGTACACTCTGTTGTTAATAGGGTTGTAATATAGCTTGATGTTGGGGGTGCCTTCTGAGAACTGTTTATGCATCTCATCTAATATTTTATCTACATTGTCATAATAACCTCCTTGTATCGTGAATGTCCATTGACTCTTTTTAACATCATCAAAAATGGCGAAGGTGGCATCCTTATCTTGTAAAACAGCCCAAGTGTAAGGATACTGTATTTCCGCCAACCCCACTTCCCACGACCCTCTTAGATCTATAGATTTTCCAAATTGTACCGTGTAACTGGATATTTCATTTTTAGGGTATATATCGAGAGAGGCGTTACTGGGTAGAGTCACGTAGAAGCCTCCTGATTCCATCTTGAGTATCGAGAGTAATGCCCCCAACACACCCGCGGGCATGTTGTTATAAGGATTGAATATCGCAAACCTGTTGTTCCGGGACCCAACTATTGAACTTTTCAGGCCATCCAAGCCATTTCACCAACACATATTTTTTCCGGTTCTGGGTTTTTTCAGCTAATATCTTTTCAACTCTGTATACACTGTCTTTACCCACAATAATTTTTTGTAACTCGGCTTCGTAAAACGTTCCTTCTATATCCTCCCCGTCATAGTCTTTTAACCGGTACACGGGGGGGGCTCTAGCCAACTGTTCGGTAACTGTAAAATATTCGTCAGAAAATGTTTGTTCATAACCTTTGGCAAAAGTACTCCTTAGCTTTGAAACGCGAACCACATCACCGATGTTGAACTTATAAGTAGTTTTTCCCTTCTTAATAAATGGTCCGTATAATTTTGTATAGACCTGAAAAGAATTACTTTGATCAACATCTATAGACTTCATTTTAATACTGGTGTGATACCCTTGGTTGTAAGCATCAATAAAATCCTGAACTTTATCAATATACTTGAACGTGTTGACCGCTGTAAAATATCTCCACATTTTGGTCTTTATGGTGCGGTTAAACCTCTCCACTACCGATGCTTTAAGCTCATTTCCGGTGGTGAAATGATGTATTTTGTGTCTCTTCAGTAGATTCTGAAATTCTCTGTTGAGAAACTTTTTTCCTTAATCAGTCTGCAGTTTTTTAGGACATCGACCCTGGGACAATATATCCTCAAAGACCCTCGTCACCGCTCAACCTGTTTTATTATGTAGAATTCGAGCCCAGGCATATTTTGATTAAACATCGATACACATCAACATCAATTTGTGACCATTGTTATGTTTTGATAAATTTGACATATCGACTAGATCCATTTGCCATTGTGAGTCTATGTCAGTTGCATATACGCGGTTTCTTTTAAAGTTAATCCTGAGAGGTTTATGTAAGGTATAGGCGTCTTGTTCCCGTAACCATTCTGAAACAACCACATCATTAACCTTCACTCCGGCCTCAGCGAGTCCTCTTTGAAAACCCTTCTTACCCGCCAAACCCCCAATCTTGGCTGGGTTGTAGTATAGTTCCTGCATTTGGGGAGCTTGCCGAGTCATTCTGTCAAATAACCACACAGACCCACACTATGCGCAAAGTTTTTATACAAGGTTTTTTATTCAACTTCAGGAGAGCAGATACCCCTTTTTAGACATTTGAGAAAAGTATAACATACACAACAATTTTTTCTACGGTCCAGACAAAAAGAAATCAGATGATTGGTTACTTGATCTATATCAACAAATATACCTGTTTCTTTATCTTGTAGGCACACACCTCAGTTACATATGTAAATAAAACAACAATATGACCTATTTTAAAATTAAACAGAGGTGTATTAAACTTGCTCAGTAAAAGGTCATACAGATGTTGATGAAATGGCCTAATATCATTCTTGGCCCCCTTGAGCGCTTCATCCCAGTGTTCGTACCCCCCGATCTTTGTTACAGCAGCCATTAACTTTTCCAGGTTTGAAAGTTGATCCTCATCGATGGTTAAATCTGTAGAGAAAAGGCTCGCGTTGGCTACTTTTCTGTCAAGCACATGGTGTAATAGCGCTCTCAGGTTAGCTGCAGAGTGTTGATGACAGAACCAGTTGCAGAAGCAGTCCAGAACATTCCCCATGTTCAAAGTCCCTTAGTTCAGGTCAGAGTCTGAATCAGTGGCGTAGATGTCGAATTCTTCGTCGCTGTCCCCAGCTTTAACTTCTTTACGGAAGAAATAAGCTTTTAGCTTGCCAGCGGTTTTTCTACTCGGCTCATCCAGGTCATTGAGCAGCTGCCCAAGTTTCTCTATTATAAACGGCTCCTTTTTCAGCTCCAGCAAAATCTCATCTATGATTTTCTGGACTTGTCCCGCAGTGACATGTATGTGGGAGTAAGACAGCGCCTTGATTAGTGCCGGTTTCAGCCACGGTTTGTTCAGTCTTCTGTAAAACACGTTGAAATAGAACAGGAAATAGTAACGGTCTGGTTCAAACAAACAACTGTGTCTCAACTGACTGGGGTGATTCACTTCACACCCCCGACAGACTTCTTTCAGAGCTCGGTCGATGAGAGCACTCAGAATATACACCAGGGTGCTTTTAACCACTCTGCTTACTTGGTCACATACCCCGGGCATAAATCCTTCATCTTCATCACGCCCCCGGGACTGTCCGATGCTCATTGGTTCGCCTGGTGGTTTGTGGGGTGTTTCTACATCCATTGGACTGACCCCCTCCTGAGACGCACAGACGGTAGACAGTTCGGCAAAATCGAGGCCCTCCATGAGCTCCAGAGGCTGGGGATCCCCGAGACTCATTTGGACATCCATCGCACCGCATGTTGTTTCGTCCTGAGGGACCGGGGTCTGAGGTCTTGGAGAGTAACCGCAGTCAAAGGGTTCCAGAGTGTATACAAAATCTGGGGAATAGAACCAGGGGTGATCCCGGGTTTGAAGAGGCCTGTAGAGCCTGTCGACGTCCGCAGCTTTCGGGTAAGACATTCTCTTTAATTTTAAACCATGATTGAATTGTTGCGCCTTTTATCCTATCTCTTCACTACGTCATGACACACCGCCCTCTTAGAAGAGAGTAGCCCCTGAGCCGTCAGACCCCCCTCCAAAACCCCACACGTCGTCTGTTTTATCATCGTCGTCGTCATTCAAGGGGGATATATAATCCATAATCCAGCATATTCTCCTTCTAACCAAATCCAGTTGCGAACATTTGGTCAAGATGTCAAATCCATCATTTATACAGTTTATGACCTCTTTCAAGAACGGCCAGTCCACGGCGTCAAACATCATTTCAGTAACCTGTTTTTCTGGATCCTCTTGCCCTTGAGCAATGCAAAATAGGTCAGTGAAAATAGAAACCTTTATCTCACAGGCTGGCCCACGGGCCACGGGTTTTCTCTTCCTCGGAGTGTCAAGAAAGCCTGACCTAGAGAACAAACGATCACAGAAGGGTAGCTTTGCGAGGCGCTGGAACTGACACTTTTAAAATCGATACATGTTGTTGCTGTTACAATACGACCGTAGCAGGATCGGCGACATTGCTGTTACTCTTATGGGTAGATAGTTGGGTTTTTTGGGCGCGGCCTATTTTGTTATGACGTATGCCCTAAGCTTATTAATATTCCTACGTCATAATTGGGGGGCGTGATTTTAGGTAGAGTTATTTCCTTAATTATTCCTACGTCATATCCGTCAGAAAGTGTACACCCATAAAACCCTGAACAACAAGGCCGCCCATAACCTGTTGTTCTTGTTGTTCTTGTTGGTCAACTGTAGAGTGTGAATGGGTCGGCTCTTCCTGTAGTGGTTGGGGGTCTTTTTTAAATATACATTTAATGGTTTAGTAAATCTAAACCGTTATAAGATCAACAAGTTCTGTTGTCTGTAATGGTCCCAGGTCTTAACAATGCCAATTTTGAATTGTGCGTTTATCATATTCACACTGTCTCTGTCTGTCTTTCTCTCTCTCTCGCCCAATCATTTTATAAAATTCAACAAGTTCTGTTGTCTGTTATGATCCCAGGTCCTAACAATGCCTGTTTTGCATAGGGTACTTATGTTATCCACACTGTATCTGGCTCTGTCTCTCTCCTCAAATTTAATTAAAAATTAAATTAAAAAAGAGGGTGTGTGTGTGGGTGTTTGTGTGTATAGGTTAATTGTTTTTGTAAAAAAAAAAAAAAAAAAGCTGTGGTTATGTTTTATCTCTCACATAATGTGTTCAGTCGTTTTACTTAAATACATTCTAGGGTCTTAAAGCTCATAAGAGTTAGACTTAAGATAAGGATATGCTTTTAAGGTATTTTAGCAGTCTCAATCCCTGATGATAAGGAATCATTTAAAAAATGAAAACAACTGATCACTCAATGCTAAATAGATCACAACACTCAAGGCTAAATCACTCACACCATGGGGGGCGGGGGTGTGCTCAGACAACAATAGGTATGGCGTGTGGTATCAAAACATTCAGAATACTTTTAACCTATATAATTTATAAGCTTTGTAAAATAAACCCAAATATCTCTTTTGCGGGGATAAACGCTGTTCTGAGTAGTTTGTGACTTGTTTAATACCAAACAAAGCATCGCTATAAAAAAAAAAAAAAAAATCACTGTAAAAGCGCTAGTTATTTTTGATCTTTATAGTTATTTTCTAGGCTCAGGTTGTTTTTTAGCGCTTATAAAGGCCTGAAATATTCTTAGTGGTTGTTGACTATAGGTCTTGATGCTTAAAAATGTTTTTTTGAGAGACCAAAAGGTTCTAATAAAAGTTTAGAGTAGAGAGGAGAGAGATCGTCTCCATCTTGGTTTCTATTTGAAATTTGATGCAGTGTCATTTTATTGGTTGGTTTTGATATGTTAATTGGTAACAGGGTGGCACAAAGGCCAGACCAGAACAATGCCTTACAAGCAGATCCGGCATGTGGCCATCATTATAAGTATGAAGGTCTGGTCTTCAGCTCGACAGACTCATACTGACCTTTCGATTTAAGACTAAAGATCAACAATGTCTGGAAACAACATCAGCGATTCGATTTAAACGAGTTTTTAGGCAAGTCTTCAGATTATTTTCATTGACTCAGAGCGTGTTGTGTGCATGTATTGTAAATAAGGCTATAACATCTGTTTTAAGTTCTGTAAAATTATTTTTCAGCCAGTCAACAGGAGTTAATTCCCAACGCTGAGGAGATCATCTGGAACAACGACGGTAAGATTTTTGTGTTTGCGCTCATGGGTTCTTATGCATGGGTGTGTGTGGTTTTGAAGCGGCTCATTAGAGTTATGAAAACGTTTTAATATATATTAATGCCGGTCTCTTTAATTACACAGAAACTATCGAAAGGCCTGTGATTAATGTCTCCGAGGATCGACCAAGAGAAGTGGTTGTCCCTAGACAGGCTGTCTGCCGACCGGGTAAGAACTAAACCCCTGTTTGTTTGTATAACGTTTCTGTAAGATGTTTGAGTCCAGTTTTGTTAATTTAAAAAAATTATCCTGTCTAACAGTATTAAGAAACGTGGTTCGAGACAACGAAAGGCCTTCCACATCGAGGGCTTGTTTCGTTTTACCTTCGAGAACCGTAACCTTTCAAGAATCTGAAAGGCCGTCAGCCCCGGTATCTGATAGCTGTGAGTATATATCTGCAGCCTGTAAGAGGTTAAAGCTTTTTATAAAGCGGTGTGGTTAAAGGTTAAACATGTCTCTTACCTTCACAGCGGTGCAAAAAGCTAAACCAGCCGAAAAACATAAGAAACGATTATTCTGTGGAGGTAAGTAAGATCTTTCAAACTTTAATGTTTTTAAAAGGGCTTTGTTTGCCCGTTGAGGGCTAATATTTAAGCGATGGGTGACCGTTTCCTGTAGGGCGGGGGGTTCTGGGAAAGATCTTTAGAAGTCCGGACAGGTCTAGGCTTGTTTCTGGGGAACGTGTTTAGAAATGACCGATTGCCGTACCGTCTGGTTAGGAAGTAAAGCCGTCCGAAAGGGTTTAGTAAGTTGTTTGGCTTATCTCCCGCTATTATACTTCTGTTTTAAAGTCGTTGTAGGAAAAGGCTTGAAGGTGTTCATTGTATTTAATATTTAAACAGATCGTGAAAACGTTTGTGAAACAGGAAGTCCCGGGATCAGGAAGCGTTTACACTTGGAAGGTTCGTTTAAAAATGAAATGTTGTTGTGTGTGTGTGTGTTTTATTAACAATATTACAGTTTTTAAAGAAACATTTAAGAAACAGTTTATTTACAGCGGCTTCTCTGTTTTACATTTATTATCAAGTCCTAATAAATATATTGTCTGTAAATAATAAGGCGTTGTAGTGAATGTCTAAGGCTATTTTCAAAGGTCTAAAAAAGCTAAAGGTTTTGAATGTCCTGGACATGTTGTTTTAAGTTTGATTTCTGTCGCCGTTTAAAGATGTAAATGTAATGTATATTTTTATTCTTCCCAAGACTCTTGGGATAGTCATTCTGTGGATGAGCTATTGAGGACAATTACCCCGTCTAAGTGGGATCAAACATCTTTCCCGGTGAGATCACCGAGAGGATCCCCCACGGTGGTCTTGGAGACCCCCCAACATCTACTCAGGCCACAGCCTTCTGGGGGTAATTCTACACCCCAGATTCAGCCCGCCGCATTGTCGGGCGGAACAAATACAGGCATCCAACAACCTCAGGGGTCGCCGTCAGTCAGGGCTGACACACCACCCAACGACGGCCTGGTTTCAACATCGTCCCCCCAGACCCGTTTCTTGGCTACAGAAACGCGGAACAGTACCCCGCGCTTGGCCAGGGTGTCACCGCAAAGGCCTTCTTGGTCTCCGTCAATGAGTATACACTCGCTCCTTACCTCCTTCGACCGAGATTTACCGGAGCGACCATCCTTTGAAGCTGAGCCAGGCCACCAGCCCCCGGAGCTTCTTCCTGAAGGTCGGCATGAGTTGCTACATACTTTGTTACAAAATCAAAGACTTGTGTTAGTGGGGCAAAACCTGCTGATAGAGAGCCAAAACACCCTTATTAATACCCTTACTAACGAATTGTACCGTATTTAATGTTTTAATAGACACAAAACGCCTTACTATTGTGTGTTGTTGGAAAAATAAAAAATAAATTAAAAAATGTCCTGACTTGGTAAAAGAACTCACAAACTAAAGGATTATGAACAAGCTAGGGCCCCAAAAAGACCTTCCCGAGAGAACATCCCCGGCCCTGTTGTGAACTCCTCTGATGTCCCAATGAACCTGGAACTATTACAAATGATAAATGATTTAAATAACCCCCAATTACCACCGATAGAATGTGAATTAACAGACTTACCGGTGAACCCCGACCTGTTACAGATGGTCAATGATCTAAATAACCACCTCCCACCGGTAGCGCTTATAGAGGTTCACCCCCTAGTTCACCCCGATTTGTTTGAAATGGTGGAGGCTTTGGAGGAGCTACCCCGACCAAATTCTGCCCCTATTATAAATGATTTGAGACAATTAGAACACAGGATGGCGGCAGAAGCAGCCATCACTATAGAGGAGGGTCTTGACATTAACCGGTTGGATATCTTTGAAGGACTTTTACAGGCTTTAAATGAGCCTCCTCAAAAAGGGGGTTTTGTAGATGTCAGCAGTGGGGGTGTTCGGAATTTGGAGGGTTCTGGGACTGATAAGGCTGTGGAGGACATGCTCTGTGAGAATGTAGGGGGTGAAGGCTTTGTTCAAAATGATGATGTGTCCAAGAGTACCAGTGATCCCGTGATTATAGATAGACCGGCCTATAACAATTTTGAAATGATTCAGCGTTTTAATTTTGCAGAACTTTTAAATTGTGACAATTATGCAGAAATATTTGTCAACATATACGAGGCCTTGCACAAAATGCTTGAACAGGTTGCTGAAAGGGTCAGACCTCGAGATGTTGTACAGTTAGAACTCAGAGGGGATGATTTGTTTAGCAACCTATCTGTAATGCTGAGTGGAGATAATTTAGACGTCTGGCTAAAATCGAAGCATTATTGCAAAGTAACGCAGCCATCATAGCTGATGAAAGTCTGTCTCTGGTAATGAATGTGGTTCGTAACCCTGAGGGTGGGGTGCTTAGAAGTCTGTCGAAATGCTTGAAGAACGACATAATTAGGACCAAGCTCAGGCAATTAGTGGTGAGTTCCAGTGGGGACAATAAGCTCTGTTTTGCTTACAGTTTAATAAAATTACTCACCCCCGACATGCCTGAACCCCAAGCTCTGCAAGAGGCTTTAATGCTTCATCAGAGGGCCGGCTTAAACTCTCAACAGATGGTTGCCTTTTCAGACATCACCAAGTTTGAGGAGTTGTTGTCTTTAAAAATTGTTGTGTGGTACCATTGTGAGGTAAAGGAAGTATTTGTGAAATTTCAGACACATCCTGAAACCCATACACAGACACTGTTTCTCTTCCTAAGTGATAGTCATTACTTTGGAATAAAGAGTTTGACGGCTTTTTTGGGTTGTTCGTATGTTTGTCATTGTTGTTATAAGGCCTTCAATGATAAGCTTAAGCACCGCTGTGACGGTTACTGTAACGTCTGATTCAATCCCCAATGTTGTAAGGGTTTGGCCCCTACCATCCGATGAAAAGATTGCTTAAGGATTTGTCTCTCTGCGTTCTGTTTTTCCGAGCATAAGGTACAGAGGGCCGCTGCTGAGGGGGTTAAAAAACTGAGTTATTGTGATCAAACTAAATATTGCCCGCAGTGTTGCCTCCAGTACCGTTTTCATGAGGTTAAACCACACAAATGTCTGGAGCCGAGATGCAGGATCTGTAATGCTGATTTAACCCCGGGGTCCGAACACCAGTGCTTTATTCAGCCGGTTAAAAAGGAGCCGCCGCACAACCGGTATGTCTTTTTTGCTTTTGAATGCCGGCAAGAAAACGGGGTCCACGTTGCTAATTATATACACTGTATTGACATGTTGGATCGTGAGTGGTCAGCTAGCGGTGAGAGTTGTGTCAGGGAAATCATTACGCGGTATCGCGGTCCAAAATACCTCAATTACACATTTATTGCCCACAATGCTAAGGGTTATGATTCTTACATTTTGATGAAGTATCTGGTGGAAAATGGGGTGACCCCAAAAATAATAGCTCAGGGTAGCAAGATCATGTGTTTCACCGACGAAGCTTTCAACTAACGTTACATAGACTCGTTAAATTTCCTCCCCATGAAATTGAGCGCTTTGCCTAAGGCTCTGGGTTTTGAGGCTCAGAAGAAAGGTTGGTTCTGCCATTTTTTTAATACTAAGGACACTCAAAATTATCGAGGGTCCTACCCGCCCGCCTCTTATTATGGGGTTGATACTATGATGTCTCATGAGAGGGAGGAATTCTTTAAATGGTACAATACGGTTAAGGGAGGTGTTTTTGATTTCCGAGAAGAGATGGCCGCTTATTGTAAAAATGATGTGGTGATCCTTAAAGAAGCCTGTGTGCGTTTCTGCGCCGAGGTTATCAACACATCGGGTCTCGACCCTTTGCAAAGTGTGACCATAGCGTCTCTCTGCATGAAAATGTATCGGTCCAATTTCTTGCAGAAAAACACTATAGCGGTCACCACTTCTGACAACTATCGTGCTAGACAAAAGAACTTTTCGACTGTCTCCATACAGTGGCTGGAATACCTGAGTGCCCGGGATAACATCTTCATCAGACATGCTTTAAATCAAGGGGAAGTCAAAATGGGGCCTTACTACTTAGACGGTTTTAGCAACGTGTCCGGGCGGCGTACCGCTTATGAGTTTGCTGGTTGTATTTACCATGGCTGTCCTCAGTGCTTCGACCCAAACACCTTTAACCCCGTAACACAAAAACTCTGCGGTGATATGTACTATGATTTCCAGGAACGAATTGAAACTTTAAAAAACACCTATGGTTTGAACGTGCTGGTGATTTGGGAACACGAGTGGACGACCCTGAAGCAACAGGATGCGGGGGTACAACGGTTTATGGAAACCTTGGACTTTCCTGAACGTCTAGAGCCCCGGGATGCGTTATTTGGGGGTCGTACCAACGCCCTCTGTTTACATTATGAGGTAAAGGAGGGTGAGAGAGTAGATTACTATGATTTCACCAGTCTGTACCCTTATGTCAACAAGACCAAAATGTACCCGGTGGGGCGTCCAACCATTGTTTATCGTGACTTTCTCGAAATCGGACATTACTTTGGTTTGATCAAAGTCACCATGTACCCTCCTCGCGAGCTGTTCTTACCCGTGTTGCCTTACAGGTGTTCGGGAAAATTGATGTTCCCTCTGTGTAGAACGTGTGTGGAAACTGAAAATCAAACTACCTCTTGTCTGCACAGTGATGAAGAGAGAGCGCTGACGGGTGTCTGGTGTAGCATTGAGCTTGACAAGGCGGTGGAGAAAGGTTACAGAGTCGGTAAGGTGTATGAGGTTTGGCATTTTTCTGAAAAACCTGATACTCTTTTTGCTGATTACATTATGACCCATCTGAAAGGGAAACAGGAGGCATCGGGCTATCCCTCATGGTGTGTTGACTCCGCGGCCAAAGAGCGATACGTTCAGCAATATTTTGAAAAGGAAGGGATCCGTCTAGAGCCGGGGAACATAACTGTAAACCCCGCCAAGAGACAAATGTCCAAACTGATTTTAAACAGTCTGTGGGGTAAGTTTGGGGAAAGAAATTACCGTCTAAACACAACCTTGATTAAAACCCCTGAACAGTTTATAGAATTTATGTTTTCCAAACAACATGCAGTATCACACTTTCAATTCTTAAATGACCACGTGGCACAGGTCCAGTGGAGGGCCCCTAAAGATTTCCCCACCAAACAGGGGAACGTTAATGTTTTCATAGCGGTTTTTACCACGGCTTACGCCCGGCTTGAACTGTACAACTTAATGGATCAGTTGCAGGAACGCACGCTCTATCATGATACTGACTCTGTAATCTTTGTCACCAGGCCAGGGGATTGGGTCCCTCCCCTCGGGGACTACCTTGGGGAGTTAACGAGCGAACTAGATCCTCAGGACCACATAGTGGAGTTTGTTTCAGGGGGTCCTAAGACTTACGCATACAGAACGGCTGCGGGTAAGACCTGTATGAAAGTTAAGGGTTTCACTCTGAAACATTGTAACAACAAGCTCATTAACATCAAGTCTCTGACGACCCTGGTAGAAAGTTTTGTAACCGAGAAAGACGCGCCTCCTCGTGAGATTATTACAGCCGGAAATCAGATCTATCGCAATAAAAAGGGGTACACGTTGGAAAATAGATCACTAAACAAACGGTTCAGGGTGGTGTACAATAAAAGAGTCTTGAAGACTGATTATACCACTCTGCCTTATGGATATTAGCGGTGGTTTTGATAACAGACTTCAACACCCTTTCTCCTGTATTATAGCCGGTCCCTCCAATTCGGGGAAGAGCTATCTTATAAAGAACATCATAGAAGATGTGGACGCAACCGTGTCCCAAGCTCTTGACAACATAGTGTGGCGTTACTCTTGCTGGCAACCTCTCTACGATGATTTGGCTTCGAAAAAAAATCTGAAATTTGTGCAAGGTCTCCCCGCCTCGTTGTGTGACGATGACTTGTTCCCGCCCGGTCAAACTAATCTAGTGATCCTTGATGACCTGATGGAGCAGGCCGGTGACAACAGTGAAGTGGAAAAAGCTTTCACAAAGTACACTCATCATAGGAATTTAAGTATTATTTATTTAGTTCAAAATCTATTTTTTCAAGGTAAAAAAAGCCGCACTATTAATTTAAATGCCAATTATATAATTATTTTTAAATACCCCAGAGATAAACTACAGGTCACCGTCTTGGCTCGTCAAATGTACCCTAACCAGACCAAGTTCTTTTTGGAGGCATTTGAGGATGCCTCCAAAAAACCCTACGGGTACTTGATTGCGGACTTAAAAGCACAAACCCCAGAAGACTTTCGCCTCAGAACAGGTTTGTGCCCGCCCGATTGGCCGGCAGTGTATGTGCTAAAGAAAAGGAAATAAATAAGAATGTCTGTTCGGATTAAAAGAAATCTGCCGCTTTTGCAAATGTTATTTGAGGGGAGCCCGCGCCATAGGAAAGCTGTGCTGGCAGGGGCCCCCTCGGATTTGATCGAGACCCTGTGTGAAATAGCTTTTAACATCTTACGCGGTAATATACCCCTAACCCCTTCTCAACATTCTAAACTCAAAAAACAAAAAGCGGTTATCAAGATCATCGCTAATAAGAAGTATTCTATTAAAAGAAAAAGAAAGAAGATTAATCAAACCGGGGGTTTTATAGGACCGCTGTTGAGCATAGCCGTGCCTTTCCTAACCAGTCTTCTAGCTTCCAGAGTGGGTTAATAATGGAATATGCTCAGAAAATTTTTTTGATCCCTCAGGAGCAGCTTGAGAAACTGAGAAAAAATGTTGTCGGGCCAGAGCCCATTAGACAAACGGCCGAAAACAACCTGGACTCTGAAATGAAAGCTATACAGGCCAGGGCCGATTTAAATCAGTATTCCAAAGCCCAGTTGTATACCAACACGTTACAGCGCTACCTCCGTCTGGTTAGACAGGGTGAAAAAGATCAAAACATTTTAACTTTAACCATGGCCTCTCAAGAAAATGGTTCTGGGGCTGATGCGGGGGGAACGGTTGATAAAGATGTTGCGGTGACCGAACCTGTTGAGAGTTCAGAGGGAGATGTTGTAACGGATGTTTTGAGAAACATGCCGGCCAGAAGCAAAAGACATGCAGAATATATCCTGCACAAAATGCTTCAGAAACCGCGGGTAACGGCTTGGAATGAACAGGGTGAATTTGTTTTTAAAGGACAACTGATCAAAGGTTCACACATGTTTGATTTGTTGAAGAGTGTCACTAGCACTAATAAGGTACCCGATAGTCGCCGACCTGTAGGCTGGAATGCTTTCCTACAGGCGATGGCCTGTCTGAACATGCCCCAATCCACAGTTCCTAACCAGGAAACGCGACAAAAAATCCGTCTGTGTAAAGAGGTGGAGCCTGATCTGACTCCGATATCTCATTACTCTGACCGTGCTGAGCGACCATCCTCAGGATCTATCCATCGTTGGGAAGCTTATTAATCTCATGTTTTTATTTGTCTCCCCTGTAAATAATGACCCGACAAACAATTTTTTATTTTATTTTTTTTATTTTCAAATGTTGTACATTTATTTATAACATAACCCCTGCTTTGTATAAGAATTGTGTTGAATAAAAACAAAACTAATGATTAAAAGGCTGTTTTCATTATTTTTTCACCTTAACACGCATGACATCTATTAAAATCCTCACAAGAACACCCCATCTGTATACATGGCTGGCTAGGGTCGTAAGTCATTGTGTTATAAGGGGGGGTCCACAGTGTCCTGACAAACTCTGCCACTTTTTTATCATTTTGGCCTAAATCCTCACTGTACAAGGCCATAATATCGGGGTATGACCTTCCTTTAGATCTATTATATAAGAAAAACACACAGTGTTGACCACAAGTGAAGGTCTGAAGACTTTGTACTTGACGACAGCTGTAAATGGTTTCTTGACAGTTGTTGAGCAGAAAGTTATTGATCTTCCGAGGGAAAGGTCTGAAATCTGGGGGGTTTCCATAGGAATCAAAAAATTCACCACGTTGGTCCTCCCTTAGATAAATAACCAGCCAATGTTCTCCGGGCATATTTTTAGGGTGTGTGTTGATTATGTACATTGCAGGTAAATTCTTGATCTTAAATTTAGGCAGCTGATCGCAGGCGTAGACTCCTTGAAACAGTTTCCGTGAGCCGGCCAGGGCATTCATGATGTGGTTGAGCTCTCTGGTGTTCATTTTAATAATAATCATACAGAACGTTTCTCCTCTGATGCACCTCAATAATGTTGTCAAACACAGCATACACGACCATATTTACAGTGCGTGGTAGAGGCTGCTTGAAACGCATCTCCAAACGCATATTGCCCGTCTTCATCAGTGAAAAATGTTGTCCACACTCTTCGTCAGGGGCCAGGTTGAAACCGTACAGGGTGTAACCGCTGCAGTATTCCCGGCGATCGATCAGCAGAGTTTGATCCTTGAGATGGCGACCCTTAGCCAGTACTAGACTGTAATATTCACGAACCGCATTGCCGTTTTCAAAGTCAGGTTGAAAAGGTCTGGATGGAACCTGCACACCATCGACGTACAATACTATAAATTCCACGTTATAATGTTTAAAGTTAAAGGGGTTCTTGTTGTAAACCCCGGTAAATGCATCATTATCCACAAGACCTATAATAACCTGTTTTGGGAGCTGTCCTAGAAACAGATTTTCCTGGTTCATCACCCGTGTCCCTGCGGGGATACTGTGGACTTTCATATAGACTCTTTCGATCGGGTACTCGGCGTTTGCCGTCATTAACGCCTGCGCGTGTCCTAGTTTAACCGCCGGGGAGACGGACACTTTTTTCACAAACAGCGAGGCCGATAATATGGTCAGTTTATATTTTTCCGTATCAGGGGTCATCAGACAAAAAGCACTTTTACTACGGATCATTTTAATTTTTATGTCTACCCCGTTGAGCATGAGTTTTTCTTGGAAAAATATGTCTGCATGGATATGCCCCATTAGCTCAAAGGTCCTCCCTTCTGTTGAAGAGGCAGTTCTTTTTTGCAAACCCTTATTGAGTCCCTCTGGATCCTTGTCGTCCATAGCTTCCGAGATGTCTTTGAAGAAAAGGCCGGGGCTGAACTGTTTGCTTAGGGTCTCCTCACTATAATTAAGTTTACACTCCATCATGGCTCTATAGGGGTAAGTATTGCTGCTTTGACTAATGAGCCGATCTCTTAGGGTCACATCCACCTGTGAAAACATGGTGGCCACCGGGTAATTGATGACCCCAGCGATGGCCGTCTTCTCGATTGCATCGCCATCCTAATCAGTCACTTTACAGTTCATTAAAATAAATGTGTTATTCAAATCAGTATAATCCTCGCCATTGCCAGCTATAAAAAACTCCAGAGGGGCCGTGTTTGAAATTGCAGATAGAGGGGGAATCTCTACATATATGATCTTATCTATACTCGTTTGAGTGTATGGAACTGTAAACAGATCCAGTTCTGATTTGACGCATACTTCCGATAGACTGTGGAAAAAAGACATGTTTAAAAGATGTATCCTGAGGCTCTATTTTTCTTTCTTTGAGACTTTCTTTTTGCAGGTTTTTTCTTGTGCTGCTTCCTTCTCCGAGTGTTTCCACGATATGTTGGAGAATGAGAGATTCTTCGTTTTTTGTTAGCCACGGATCTTCGTCGCCCTGGTGGACACATGCTGTTTCTTCTTTTACCCCCCCTCCTCGCCATTACCATGAGACCCGAACCCTCCTGATGCTCATGGCTAGCTGCCCGGTTCATAACATTGGTGAACACGTCACTAACAATATTTTTAGCCGCTGATTTCAAGTGGGGTCTGGCTATAGCAAAGCCTCTCTTAAGCAGGGGTACGGCCATTCTAAAGAGACCACGAAAGAGTCCTCCTAGACCGGCGCCATACATTGTGGGGGCTCCTACAAAACCGGGCAAGCCGTTCCATCTTGCATCTTGTAATAATCCACATAGGCGCTAGGATCTACATAACCCCTCGAGGTAGCCATTTTAATAATGTACACACTGTTTCAGGGGTCGAAAATGTAGTTTGACATTAACTTTACCGAAGCGGAAGGGTACGTTGATATTCTGATCCGATTTTACTTCGATCGTGATGTTGTCAAAGTGGGTCATTGAGACTGGTACGTAGTGTGGTTTGTCATAAGTAATTGTGACCATGTCATTGCTTTTACCTTTAATAAGTACATTTCTCAAAAGGGGGACATAACTATCCCAGACCCTCTGGTGGGTTATGATATCCGTATACACATAAAGAGTGTAAAAGCAGCCACACCACTTCTGAGAACCTGCTCTCTGTGTCAGAATAGAACCCTAATATACGCCCCAGTTGGCCGCTGGTTTGAATGCTAATACCTGGTTTTGACACCTTGTACACTCTGTTTTTAATAGGGTTGTAATATAGCTTGATGTTGGGGGTGCCTTCTGAGAACTGTTTATGCATCTCATCTAATATTTTATCCACATTGTCATAATAACCTCCTTGTATCGTGAATGTCCATTGACTCTTTTTAACATCATCAAAAATGGCGAAAGTGGCATCCTTATCTTGTAAAACAGCCCAAGTGTAAGGATACTGTATTTCCGCCAACCCCACTTCCCACGACCCCCTTAGATCTATAGATTTTCCAAATTCCAAATATTTCATTTTTAGGGTATATATCGAGAGAGGCGTTACTGGGTAGAGTCACGTAGAAGCCTCCTGATTCGATCTTGAGTATCGAAAGTAATGCCCCCAACACACCCGCGGGCATGTTGTTATAAGGATTGAATATCGCAAACCTGTTGTTCCGGGACCCAACTATTGAACTTTTCAGGCCATCCAAGCCATTTCATCAACACATATTTTTTCCGGTTCTGGGTTTTTTCAGCTAATATCTTTTCAACTCTGTATACACTGTCTTTACCCACAATAATTTTTTGTAACTCGGCTTCGTAAAACGTTCCTTCTATATTCTCCCCGTCATAGTCTTTTAACCGGTACACGGGGGGGTCTCTAGCCAACTGTTTGGTAACTGTAAAAGTACTCCTTAGCTTTGAAACGCGAACCACATCACAGATGTTGAACTTATAAGTAGTTTTTCCCTTCTTAATAAATGGTCCGTATAATTTTTTATAGACCTTAAAAGAATTACTTTGATCCACATCTATAGGCTTCATTTTAATACTGGTGTGATACCCTTGGTTGTAAGTATCGATAAAATCCTGAACTTTATCAAAATACTTGAACGTGTTGACCGCTGTAAAATATCTCCACATTTTGGTCTTTATGGTGCGGTTAAACCTCTCCACTACCGATGCCTTAAGCTCATTACCGGTGGTGAAATGATGTATTTTGTGTCTCTTCAGTAGATTCTGAAATTCTCTGTTGAGAAACTCTTTTCCTTTATCAGTCTGCAGTTTTTTAGGACATCGACCCTGGGACAATATATCCTCAAAGGCCCTTGTCACCGCCCGACCTGTTTTATTATGTAGAATGCGAGCCCAGGCATATTTTGATAACACATCGATACACATCAACATAAATTTGTGACCATTGTTATGTTTTGATAAATTTGACATATCGACTAGATCCATTTGCCATTGTGAGTCTATGTCAGTTGCATATACGCGGTTTCTTTTAAAGTTAATCCTGAGAGGTTTATGTAAGGTATAGGCGTCTTGTTCCCGTAACCATTCTGAAACAACCACATCATTAACCTTCACTCCGGCCTCAGCGAGTCCTCTTTGAAAACCCTTCTTACCCGCCAAACCCCCAATCTTGGCTGGGTTGTAGTATAGTTCCTGCATTTGGGGAGCTTGCCGAGTCATTCTGTCAAATAACCACACAGACCCACACTATGCGCAAAGTTTTTATACAAGGTTTTTTATTCAACTTCAGGAGAGCAGATACCCCTTTTTAGACATTTGAGAAAAGTATAACATACACAACAATTTTTTCTACGGTCCAGACAAAAAGAAATCAGATGATTGGTTACTTGATCTATATCAACAAATATACCTGTTTCTTTATCTTTTAGGCACACACCTCAGTTACATATGTAAATAAAACAACAATATGACCTATTTTAAAAGTAAACAGAGGTGTATTAAACATGCTCAGTAAAAGGTCATACAGATGTTGATGAAATGGCCTAATATCATTCTTGGCCCCCTTGAGCGCTTCATCCCAGTGTTCGTACCCCCCGGTCTTTGTTACAGCAGCCATTAACTTTTCCAGGTTTGAAAGTTGATCCTCATCGATGGTTAAATCTGTAGAGAAAAGGCTCGCGTTGGCTACTTTTCTGTCAAGCACATGGTGTAATAGCGCTCTCAGGTTAGCTGCAGAGTGTTGATGACAGAACCAGTTGCAGAAGCAGTCCAGGGTCTGAGGTCTTGGAGAGTAACCGCAGTCAAAGGGTTCCAGAGTGTATACAAAATCTGGGGAATAGAACCAGGGGTGATCCCGGGTTTGAAGAGGCCTGTAGAGCCTGTCGACGTCCGCAGCTTTCAGGTAAGACATTCTCTTTAATTTTCAACCATGATTGAATTGTTGCGCCTTTTATCCTATCTCTTCACTACGTCACGACACACCGCCCTCTTAGAAGAGAGTAGCCCCTGAGCCGTCAGACCCCCCTCCAAAACCCCACACGTCGTCTGTTTTATCATCGTCGTCGTCATTCAAGGGGGATATATAATCCATAATCCAGCATATTCTCCTTCTAACCAAATCCAGTTGCGAACATTTGGTCAAGATGTCAAAACCATCATTTATACAGTTTATGACCTCTTTCAAGAACGGCCAGTCCACGGCGTTAAACATAATTTCAGTAACCTGTTTTTCTGGATCCTCCACACCCCCTTCAATAGGGTTTGTAATCAGGGTACTGCTAAACAAAACCTTACGATCTGTAGTTAGAGATAGACTCTTCACCACTCTACCGTAGTTCTGCAAGCTTTCCCATTCACACCTTTCAAAACCCTGAGTCGGAGACTCCATTTCGCATTCTCTTGGACCCTCTTGCAAGCCTTCTAGAGTCTTATCCACAAGCCCCAGATCTCTCCAGGCCATCACCTTCAACCAGTCCTCATAAGAGTATTCAATTACCGTCTCAAAAGGTTCCAACGTACCCTCCTTCTCTCCCAAAGCAAAAAGCTCCACTCCAACATAGCTGGGATCCCTTTTAAAGCGGTAACCCCGTCGAGCCCCCCAGAACAACACCCAGGAGCATTCAATCTTCAAATTGGTGAGTACAGGAACCCTTGCCCGGGATTGTTTCTTGCGGGGTTTCATGTTGATGTCGCTGGACATGTTGAAGAAGCGGGATGTTTCTGATGCTGAGAATTAAAGAGGTATTGCCTAAAAGCAGCGCGGGTTCTTAAATAGAGAGGAGAGTTTCGGGGCGTTGCCTTCAGAGGGGTGGGGGTATTTATGGGTGGCCTTGATGTTCAGGGTTTTATGGGTGTACACTTTCTGACGGATATGACGTAGGAATAATTAAGGAAATAACTCTACCTAAAATCACGCCCCCCAATTATGACGTAGGAATATTAATAAGCTTAGGGCATACGTCATAACAAAATAGGCCGCGCCCAAAAAACCCTACTATCTACTCTTATGTAGTTGAAGGCGCAGTATAGCTCTGATAGTCTGGTGGTGACGGAAGACCACCAGCCGTTTGAACAAGCCATTCAGCATCACCTTGTTGGGCTAAGTGCAGGCACTGTCAGAGCGCAGGGCGTCCTGCCTTTGAAAGAGTTTCCGAAGTGTCCTGATGTGCCCTTTAGCAATGCCAAACAGGTCTGTGAAAATGGCATCCTTTCGCGGCACTTCAGACGCCATCTCACAGTCTAGCCGACCTGAAATGCCTGAGCCCGTTTTACCAGCAGGCTTCAACGGTAACCGTTTGAAGCAAGACGTGGCGGTGTCAGTTTCCGTAGTGTAGCGGTTATCACGTTCGCCTAACACGCGAAAGGTCCCCGGTTCGAAACCGGGCGGAAACAGCCTGCTGTGGGCCGGCCCTTTTCGTCCTGTTTGCCCTCGTGGTTCCCCGGAGGCGGTGGGTAGCTTTTCTTCATTGGAGTGCCCGAAATCGGTGCTCTCAGAGCGTCCGTCCGTCGACAGGTTGAAATTGTAAACGCTGGTGTAGCCACTTTTAATTAAAATCTGATGATGATGATGATGATGATGTTGTTGTTGTTGTTCTTGTTGTCATCGTGATCGCCGTCATTATTATTGTTAAAGTAAAGCAGTAGTTAGATTTGTTGCTACCGTAAGGTGTAGAAGGCACAATAGCTCTGTGATTGTCTGATGGTGGCACAAGACGAGCAGCAGCTGTTTGAACAAGCCATTGAGCATCACCTTGTTGGGGTAAGTGTAAGTCTTGTCATAGCTCAGGGCATTCTTCCTTTAAAAGAGTTTCCAAAGTGTCCTGATGTGCCCTTGAGCAATGCAATATAGGTCAGTGAAAATAGAAACCTTTATCTCACAGGCAGGCCCACGGGAAACGCCTGTGCGCGTTTTACCAGCCTGCTTCGATGGGAGCCAATCGAAACCCCAGGACAGGTTGGTTTCTGTAGTGTAGTGGCTATCATGTTCGCCTCACACGCGAAAAGTCCCTGGTTCGAAACTTGGCGGAAACAACCCGCGGTGCACGCGTGCCAGTGCCGTGTTACCCGTCCTCATCTCTCTGCCCCATGGCCGGCCGTCGTTTTCTCTTCCTCGGAGTGGCAAGAAATCCTGACCTTGAGAACAAATGATCGCAGAAGGGTAGCTTTGCGAGGCGCTGGAACTGACACTTTTAAAATCGATACATGTCGTTGCTGTTGCAATACGACCGTAGCAGGATCGGTGACATTGCTGTTACTCTTATGTAGTTGAAGGCACAAAATAGCTCTGATAGTCTGGTGGTGACGGAAGACCACCAGCCGTTTGAACAAGCCATTCAGCATCACCTTGTTGGGCTAAGTGCAGGCACTGTCTGATCGCAGGGCGTCCTGCCTTTGAAAGAGTTTCCGAAGTATCCCGAAATCGGTGCACTCAGAGCGTCCGTCCGTCGACAGGTTGAAATTGTAAACGCTGGTGTAGCCACTTTTAATTAAAATCTGATGATGATGATGATGTTGTTGTTGTTCTTGTTGATGTTGTTGTTGTTGTTGTTGTTCTTGTTGTCGTCGTAGTCGCCGTCATTATTAATGTTAAAGTAAAGCAGTAGTTAGATTTGTTGCTACCGTAAGGTGTAGAAGGCACAATAGCTCTGTGATTGTCTGATGGTGGCACAAGACGAGCAGCAGCTGTTTGAACAAGCCATTGAGCATCACCTTGTTGGGGTAAGTGTAAGTCTTGTCATTGCTCAGGGCGTTCTTCCTTTGAAAGAGTTTCCAAAGTGTCCTGATGTGCCCTTGAGCAATGCAAAATAGGTCAGTGAAAATAGAAACCTTTATCTCACAGGCTGGCCCACGGGAAACGCCTGTGTGCATTTTACCAGCCGGCTTCGATAGGAGTTATTCGAAACACCAGGACGGGTTGGTTTCCGTAGTGTAGTGGCTATCACGTTCGCCTAACGCACGAAAGGTCCCCGGTTTGAAACCGGGCGGAAAGAGCCTGCTGTGGGCCGGCCCTTTTCGTCCTGCTTGCCCTCGTGGTTCCCCGGAGGTGGTAGGTGGCTTTCCTTCATTGGAGTTCCCGAAATTGTTGGACTCAGAGCGTCCGTCCGTCGACAGGTTGAAATTGTAAACGCTGGTGTAGCCACTTTTAATTAAAATCTGATGATGATGTTATTGTTGTTGTTGTTGTTGTTGTTGTTCTTGTTTTTCTTTTTGTCGTCGTGGTCGCCGTCATTATTATTGTTAAAGTAAAGCTACCGTAAGGTGTAGAAGGCACAATAGCTCTGTGATTGTCTGATGGTGGCACAAGACGAGCAGCAGCTGTTTGAACAAGCCATTGAGCATCACCTTGTTGGGGTAAGTGTAAGTCTTGTCATAGCTCAGGGCGTTCTTCCTTTGAAAGAGTTTCCAAAGTGTCCTGATGTGTCCTTGAGCAATGCAAAATAGGTCAGTGAAAATAGAAACCTTTATCTCACAGGCTGGCCCACGGGAAACGCCTGTGCGCGTTTTACCAGCCGGCTTCGATGGGAGCCATTCGAAACACCAGGACAGGTCGGTTTCCGTAGTGTAGTGGCTATCACGTTCGCCTCACACGCGAAAGGTCCCTGGTTCGAAACCGGGCGGAAACAACCCGCGGTGCACGCGTGCTAGTGCCGTGTTATCTGTCCCTGTAACGCGGCCGGCCATCCCTCGGAGTGTCAAGAAATCCTGACCTTGAGAACAAACAATCACAGAAGGGTAGCTTTGCGAGGCGCTGGAACTGACAGTTTTAAAATCGATACATGTTGTTGCTGTTACAATACGACCGTAGCAGGATCGGCGACATTGCTGTTACTCTTATGAGTAGATAGTAGGGTTTTATGGGCGCGGCCTATTTTGTTATGACGTATGCCCTAAGCTTATTAATATTCCTACGTCATAATTGGGAGGCGTGATTTTAGGTAGAGTTATTTCCTTAATTATTCCTACGTCATATCCGTCAGAAAGTGTACACCCATAAAACCCTGAACAACAAGGCCGCCCATAACCTGTTGTTCTTGTTTTTCTTGTTGGTCAACTGTAGAGTGTGAATGGGTCGGCTCTTCCTGTAGTGGTTGGGGGTCTTTTTTAAATATACATGTAATGGTTTAGTAAATCTAAACCGTTATAAGATCAACAAGTTCTGTTGTCTGTAATGGTCCCAGGTCTTAACAATGCCAGTTTTGAATAGTGCGTTTATCATATTCACACTGTCTCTGTCTGTCTCTCTCTCTCTCTCGCCCAATCATTTTATAAGATCAACAAGTTCTGTTGTCTGTTATGATCCCAGGTCCTAACAATGCCTGTTTTGCATAGGGTACTTATGTTATCCACACTGTATCTGGCTCTGTCTCTCCCCTCAAATTTAATAAAAAATAAAATTAAAAAAGAGGGTGTGTGTGTGGGTGTTTGTGTGTATAGGTTAATTGTTTTTGTAAAAAAAAAAAAAAAAAGCTGTGGTTATATTTTATCTCTCACATAATGTGTTCAGTCGTTTTACTTAAATACATTCTAGGGTCTTAAAGCTCATAAGAGTTAGACTTAAGATAAGGATATGCTTTTAAGGTATTTTAGCAGTCTCAATCCCTGATGATAAGGAATCGTTTAAAAAATAAAAACAACTGATCACTCAATGCTAAATAGATCACAACACTCAAGGCTAAATCACTCACACCATGGGTGGCGGGGGTGGGCTCAGACAACAGTACGTATGGCATGTGGTATCAAAACATTCAGAATACTTTTAACCTATATAATTTATAAGCTTTGTAAAATAAACCCAAATATCTCTTTTGCGGGGATAAACGCTGTTCTGAGTAGTTTGTGACTTGTTTAATACCAAACAAAGCATCGCTATTAAAAAAAAAAAAAAAATCACTGTAAAAGCGCTAGTTATTTTAGATATTTATAGTTAGTTTCTTGGCTCAGGTTGTTTTTTAGCGCTTATAAAGGCCTGCAATATTCTTAGTGGTTTGTTGACTATAGGTCTTGATGCACAAAGGCCAGACCAGAACAATGCCTTACAAGCAGATCCGGCATGTGGCCATCAGTATAAGTATGAAGGTCTGGTCTTCAGCTCGACAGACTCATACTGACCTTTCGATTTAAGACTAAAGATCAACAATGTCCGGAAACAACATCAGCGACTTCGATTTAAACGAGTTTTTAGGCAAGTCTTCAGATTATTTTCATTGACTCAGAGCGTGTTGTGTGCATGTATTGTAAATAAGGCTATAACATCTGTTTTAAGTTCTGTGAAATTATTTTTCAGCCAGTCAACAGGAGTTAATTCCCAACGCTGAGGAGATCATCTGGAACAACGACGGTAAGATTTTTGTGTTTGCGCTCATGGGTTCTTATGTATGGGTGTGTGTGGTTTTGAAGCGGCTCATTAGAGTTATGAAAACGTTTTAATATATATTAATGCCGGTCTCTTTAATTACACAGAAACTATCGAAAGGCCTATGATTAATGTCTCGACCAAGAGAAGTGGTTGTCCCTAGACAGGCTGTCTGCCGACCGGGTAAGAACTAAACCCCTGTTTGTTTGTATAACGTTTCTGTAAGATGTTTGAGTCCAGTTTTGTTAATTTAAAAAAAATTATCCTGTCTAACAGTATTAAGAAACGTGGTTCGAGACAACGAAAGGCCTTCCACATCGAGGGCTTGTTTCGTTTTACCTTCGAGAACCGTAACCTTTCAAGAATCTCAATGGCCCTCAGCCCCGGTATCTGATAGCTGTGAGTATATGTCTGCAGCCTGTAAGAGGTTAAAGCTTTTTATAAAGCGGTGTGGTTAAAGGTTAAACATGTCTCTTACCTTCACAGCGGTGCAAAAAGCTAAACCAGCCGAAAAACATAAGAAATGATTATTCTGTGGAGGTAAGTAAGATCTTTCAAACTTTAATGTTTTTAAAAGGGCTTTGTTTGCCCGTTGAGGGCTAATATTTAAGCGATGGGTGACCGTTTCCTGTAGGGCGGGGGGTTCTGGGAAAGATCTTTAGAAGTCCGGACAGGTCTAGGCTTGTTTCTGGGGAACGTGTTTAGAAATGACCGATTGCCATATCGTCTGGTTAGGAAGTAAAGCCGTCCGAAAGGGTTTAGTAAGTTGTTTGGCTTATCTCCCGCTATTATACTTCTGTTTTAAAGTGGTTGTAGGAAAAGGCTTGAAGGTGTTCATTGTATTTAATATTTAAACAGATCGTGAAAACGTTTGTGAAACAGGAAGTCCCGGGATCAGGAAGCGTTTACACTTGGAAGGTTCGTTTAAAAATGAAATGTTGTTGTGTGTGTGTGTGTTTTATTAACAATATTACAGTTTTTAAAGAAACATTTAATAAAACAGTTTATTTACAGCGGCTTCTCTGTTTTACATTTATTATCAAGTCCTAATAAATATATTGTCTGTAAATAATAAGGCGTTGTAGTGAATGTCTAAGGCTATTTTCAAAGGTCTAAAAAAGCTAAAGGTTTTGAATGTCCTGGACATGTTGTTTTAAGTTTGATTTCTGTCGCCGTTTAAAGATGTAAATGTAATGTATATTTTTATTCTTCCCAAGACTCTTGGGATAGTCATTCTGTGGATGAGCTATTGAGGACAATTACCCCGTCTAAGTGGGATCAAACATCTTCCCCGGTGAGATCACCGAGAGGATCCCCCACGGTGGTCTTGGAGACCCCCCAACATCTACTCAGGCCACAGCCTTCTGGGGGTAATTCAACACCCCAGATTCAGCCCGCCGCATTGTCGGGCGGAACAAATACAGGCATCCAACAACCTCAGGGGTCGCCGTCAGTCAGGGCTGACACACCACCCAACGACGGCCTGGTTTCAACATCGTCCCCCCAGACCCGTTTCTTGGCTACAGAAACGCGGAACAGTACCCTGCGCTTGGCCAGGGTGTTACCGCAAAGGCCTTCTTGGTCTCCGTCCATGAGTATACGCTCGCTCCCTGCCTCCTTCGACTGAGATTTACCGGAGCGACCATCCTTTGAAGCTGAGCCAGGCCACCAGCCCCCGGAGCTACTTCCTGAAGGTTGGCATGAGTTGCTACATACTTTGTTACAAAATCAAAGACTTGTGTTAGTGGGGCAAAACCTGGTGATAGAGAGCCAAAACACCCTTATTAATACCCTTACTAACGAATTGTACCGTATTTAATGTTTTAATAGACACAAAACGCCTTACTATTGTGGGTTGTTGGAAAAATAAAAAATAAATTAAAAAATGTCCTGACTTGGTAAAAGAACTCACAAACTAAAGGATTATGAACAAGCTAGGGCCCCAAAAAGACCTTCCCGAGAGAACATCCCCGGCCCTGTTGTGAACTCCTCTGATGTCCCAATGAACCTGGAACTATTACAAATGATAAATAATTTAAATAACCCCCAATTACCACCGATAGAATGTGAATTAACAGACTTACCGGTGAACCCCGACCTGTTACAGATGGTCAATGATCTAAATAACCACCTCCCACCGGTAGCGCTTATAGAGGTTCACCCCCTAGTTCACCCCGATTTGTTTGAAATGGTGGAGGCTTTGGAGGAGCTACCCCGACCAAATTCTGCCCCTATTATAAATGATTTGAGACAATTAGAACACAGGATGGCGGCAGAAGCAGCCATCACTATAGAGGAGGGTCTTGACATTAACCGGTTGGATATCTTTGAAGGACTTTTACAGGCTTTAAATGAGCCTCCTCAAAAAGGGGGTTTTGTAGATGTCAGCAGTGGGGGTGTTCGGAATGTGGAGGGTTCTGAGACTGATAAGGCTGTGGAGGTCATGCTCTGTGAGAATGTAGGGGGTGAAGGCTATGTTCAAAATGATGATGTGTCCAAGAGTACCAGTGATCCCGTGATTATAGATAGACCGGCCTATAACAATTTTGAAATGATTCAGCGTTTTAATTTTGCAGAACTTTTAAATTGTGACAATTATGCAGAAATATTTGTCAACATACACGAGGCCTTGCAGAAAATGCTTGAACAGGTTGCTGAAAGGGTCAGACCTCGAGATGTTGTACAGTTAGAACTCAGAGGGGATGATTTGTTTAGCAACCTATCTGTAATGCTGAGTGGAGATAATTTAGATGTCTGGCTAAAATCGAAGCGTTATTGCAAAGTAACGCAGCCATCTTAGCTGATGAAAGTCTGTCTCTGGTAATGAATGTGGTTCGTAACCCTGAGGGTGGGGCGCTTAGAAGACTGTCGAAATGCTTGAAGAACGACATAATTAGGACCAAGCTCAGGCAATTAGTGGTGAGTTCCAGTGGGGACAATAAGCTCTGTTTTGCTTACAGTTTAATAAAACTACTCACCCCCGACATGCCTGAACCCCAAGCTCTGCAAGAGGCTTTAATGCTTCATCAGAGGGCCGGCTTAAACTCTCAACAGATGGTTGCCTTTTCAGACATCACCAAGTTTGAGGAGTTGTTGTCTTTAAAAATTGTTGTGTGGTACCGTTGTGAGGTAAAGGAAGTATTTGTGAAATTTCAGACACATCCTGAAACCCATACACAGACACTGTTTCTCTTCCTAAGTGATAGTCATTACTTTGGAATAAAGAGTTTGACGGCTTTTTTGGGTTGTTCGTATGTTTGTCATTGGTGTTATAAGGCCTTCAATGATAAGCTTAAGCACCGCTGTGACGGTTACTGTAACGTCTGTTTCAATCCGCAATGTCGTAAGGGTTTGGCCCCTACCATCCGATGTAAAGATTGCTTAAGGATTTGTCTCTCAGCGTTCTGTTTTTCCGAGCATAAGGTACAGAGGGCCGCTGCTGAGGGGGTTAAAAAACGGAGTTATTGTGATCAAACTAAATATTGCCCGCAGTGTTGCCTCCAGTACCGTTTTCATGAGGTTAAACCACACAAATGTCTGGAGCCGAGATGCAGGATCTGTAATGCTGATTTAACCCCGGGGTCCGAACACCAGTGCTTTATTCAGCCGGTTAAAAAGGAGCCGCCGCACAACCGGTATGTCTTTTTTGCTTTTGAATGCCGGCAAGAAAACGGGGTCCACGTTGCTAATTATATACACTGTATTGACATGTTGGATCGTGAGTGGTCAGCTAGCGGTGAGAGTTGTGTCAGGGATTTCTTTACGCGGTATCGCGGTCCAAAATACCTCAATTACACATTTATTGCCCACAATGCTAAGGGTTATGATTCTTACATTTTGATGAAGTATCTGGTGGAAAATGGGGTGACCCCAAAAATAATAGCTCAGGGTAGCAAGATCATGTGTTTCACCGACGAAGCTTTCAACTAACGTTACATAGACTCGTTAAATTTCCTCCCCATGAAATTGAGCGCTTTGCCTAAGGCTCTGGGTTTTGAGGCTCAGAAGAAAGGTTGGTTCTGCCATTTTTTTAATACTAAGGACACTCAAAATTATCGAGGGTCCTACCCGCCCGCCTCTTATTATGGGGTTGATACTATGATGTCTCATGAGAGGGAGGAATTCTTTAAATGGTACAATACGGTTAAGGGAGGTGTTTTTGATTTCCGAGAAGAGATGGCCGCTTATTGTAAAAATGATGTGGTGATCCTTAAAGAAGCCTGTGTGCGTTTCTGCGCCGAGGTTATCAACACATCGGGTCTCGACCCTTTGCAAAGTGTGACCATAGCGTCTCTCTGCATGAAAATGTATCGGTCCAATTTCTTGCAGAAAAACACTATAGCGGTCACCACTTCTGACAACTATCGTGCTAGACAAAATAACTTTTCGACTGTCTCCATACAGTGGCTGGAATACCTGAGTGCCCGGGATAACATCTTCATCAGACATGCTTTAAATCAAGGGGAAGTCAAAATGGGGCCTTACTACTTAGACGGTTTTAGCAACGTGTCCGGGCGGCGTACCGCTTATGAGTTTGCTGGTTGTATTTACCATGGCTGTCCTCAGTGCTTCGACCCAAACACCTTTAACCCCGTAACACAAAAACTCTGCGGTGATATGTACTATGATTTCCAGGAACGAATTGAAACTTTAAAAAACACCTATGGTTTGAACGTGCTGGTGATTTGGGAACACGAGTGGACGACCCTGAAGCAACAGGATGCGGGGGTACAACGGTTTATGGAAACCTTGGACTTTCCTGAACGTCTAGAGCCCCGGGATGCGTTATTTGGGGGTCGTACCAACGCCCTCTGTTTACATTATGAGGTAAAGGAGGGTGAGAGAGTAGATTACTATGATTTCACCAGTCTGTACCCTTATGTCAACAAGACCAAAATGTACCCGGTGGGGCGTCCAACCATTGTTTATCGTGACTTTCTCGAAATCGGACATTACTTTGGTTTGATCAAAGTCACCATGTACCCTCCTCGCGAGCTGTTCTTACCCGTGTTGCCTTACAGGTGTTCGGGAAAATTGATGTTCCCTCTGTGTAGAACGTGTGTGGAAACTGAAAATCAAACTACCTCTTGTCTGCACAGTGATGAAGAGAGAGCGCTGACGGGTGTCTGGTGTAGCATTGAGCTTGACAAGGCGGTGGAGAAAGGTTACAGAGTCGGTAAGGTGTATGAGGTTTGGCATTTTTCTGAAAAACCTGATACTCTTTTTGCTGATTACATTATGACCCATCTGAAAGGGAAACAGGAGGCATCGGGCTATCCCTCATGGTGTGTTGACTCCGCGGCCAAAGAGCGATACGTTCAGCAATATTTTGAAAAGGAAGGGATCCGTCTAGAGCCGGGGAACATAACTGTAAACCCCGCCAAGAGACAAATGTCCAAACTGATTTTAAACAGTCTGTGGGGTAAGTTTGGGGAAAGAAATTACCGTCTAAACACAACCTTGATTAAAACCCCTGAACAGTTTATAGAATTTATGTTTTCCAAACAACATGCAGTATCACACTTTCAATTCTTAAATGACCACGTGGCACAGGTCCAGTGGAGGGCCCCTAAAGATTTCCCCACCAAACAGGGGAACGTTAATGTTTTCATAGCGGTTTTTACCACGGCTTACGCCCGGCTTGAACTGTACAACTTAATGGATCAGTTGCAGGAACGCACGCTCTATCATGATACTGACTCTGTAATCTTTGTCACCAGGCCAGGGGATTGGGTCCCTCCCCTCGGGGACTACCTTGGGGAGTTAACGAGCGAACTAGATCCTCAGGACCACATAGTGGAGTTTGTTTCAGGGGGTCCTAAGACTTACGCATACAGAACGGCTGCGGGTAAGACCTGTATGAAAGTTAAGGGTTTCACTCTGAACCATTGTAACAACAAGCTCATTAACATCAAGTCTCTGACGACCCTGGTAGAAAGTTTTGTAACCGAGAAAGACGCGCCTCCTCGTGAGATTATTACAGCCGGAAATCAGATCTATCGCAATAAAAAGGGGTACACGT
Organism: Amia ocellicauda; assembly: GCF_036373705.1. Classification (NCBI taxonomy): domain Eukaryota; kingdom Metazoa; phylum Chordata; class Actinopteri; order Amiiformes; family Amiidae; genus Amia; species Amia ocellicauda. Next base: position 282,374 of record NW_027102659.1, read on the forward strand.
TGGAAAATAGATCACTAAACAAACGGTTCAGGGTGGTGTACAATAAAAGAGTCTTGAAGACTGATTATACCACTCTGCCTTATGGATATTAGCGGTGGTTTTGATAACAGACTTCAACACCCTTTCTCCTGTATTATAGCCGGTCCCTCCAATTCGGGGAAGAGCTATCTTATAAAGAACATCATAGAAGATGTGGACGCAACCGTGTCCCAAGCTCTTGACAACATAGTGTGGCGTTACTCTTGCTGGCAACCTCTCTACGATGATTTGGCTTCGAAAAAAAATAATCTGAAATTTGTGCAAGGTCTCCCCGCCTCGTTGTGTGACGATGACTTGTTCCCGCCCGGTCAAACTAATCTAGTGATCCTTGATGACCTGATGGAGCAGGCCGGTGACAACAGTGAAGTGGAAAAAGCTTTCACAAAGTACACTCATCATAGGAATTTAAGTATTATTTATTTAGTTCAAAATCTATTTTTTCAAGGTAAAAAAAGCCGCACTATTAATTTAAATGCCAATTATATAATTCTTTTTAAATACCCCAGAGATAAACTACAGGTCACCGTCTTGGCTCGTCAAATGTACCCTAACCAGACCAAGTTCTTTTTGGAGGCATTTGAGGATGCCACCAAAAAACCCTACGGGTACTTGATTGCGGACTTAAAAGCACAAACCCCAGAAGACTTTCGCCTCAGAACAGGTTTGTGCCCGCCCGATTGGCCGGCAGTGTATGTGCTAAAGAAAAGGAAATAAATAAGAATGTCTGTTCGGATTAAAAGAAATCTGCCGCTTTTGCAAATGTTATTTGAGGGGAGCCCGCGCCATAGGAAAGCTGTGCTGGCAGGGGCCCCCTCGGATTTGATCGAGACCCTGTGTGAAATAGCTTTTAACATCTTACGCGGTAATATACCCCTAACCCCTTCTCAACATTCTAAACTCAAAAAACAAAAAGCGGTTATCAAGATCATCGCTAATAAGAAGTATTCTATTAAAAGAAAAAGAAAGAAGATTAATCAAACCGGGGGTTTTATAGGACCGCTGTTGAGCATAGCCGTGCCTTTCCTAACCAGTCTTCTAGCTTCCAGAGTGGGTTAATAATGGAATATGCTCAGAAAATTTTTTTGATCCCTCAGGAGCAGCTTGAGAAACTGAGAAAAAATGTTGTCGGGCCAGAGCCCATTAGACAAACGGCCGAAAACAACCTGGACTCTGAAATGAAAGCTATACAGGCCAGGGCCGATTTAAATCAGTATTCCAAAGCCCAGTTGTATACCAACACGTTACAGCGCTACCTCCGTCTGGTTAGACAGGGTGAAAAAGATCAAAACATTTTAACTTTAACCATGGCCTCTCAAGAAAATGGTTCTGGGGCTGATGCGGGGGGAACGGTTGATAAAGATGTTGCGGTGACCGAACCTGTAGAGAGTTCAGAGGGAGATGTTGTAACGGATGTTTTGAGAAACATGCCGGCCAGAAGCAAAAGACATGCAGAATATATCCTGCACAAAATGGTTCAGAAACCGCGGGTAACGGCTTGGAATGAACAGGGTGAATTTGTTTTTAAAGGACAACTGATCAAAGGTTCACACATGTTTGATTTGTTGAAGAGTGTCACTAGCACTAATAAGGTACCCGATAGTCGCCGACCTGTAGGCTGGAATGCTTTCCTACAGGCGATGGCCTGTCTGAACATGCCCCAATCCACAGTTCCTAACCAGGAAACGCGACAAAAAATCCGTCTGTGTAAAGAGGTGGAGCCTGATCTGACTCCGATATCTCATTACTCTGACCGTGCTGAGCGACCATCCTCAGGATCTATCCATCGTTGGGAAGCTTATTAATCTCATGTTTTTATTTGTCTCCCCTGTAAATAATGACCCGACAAACAATTTTTTATTTTATTTTTTTTATTTTCAAATGTTGTACATTTATTTATAACATAACCCCTGCTTTGTATAAGAATTGTGTTGAATAAAAACAAAACTAATGATTAAAAGGCTGTTTTCATTATTTTTTCACCTTAACACGCATGACATCTATTAAAATCCTCACAAGAACACCCCATCTGTATACATGTCTGGCTAGGGTCGTAAGTCATTGTGTTATAAGGGGGGGTCCACAGTGTCCTGACAAACTCTGCCACTTTTTTATCATTTTGGCCTAAATCCTCACTGTACAAGGCCATAATATCGGGGTATGACCTTCCTTTAGATCTATTATATAAGAAAAACACACAGTGTTGACCACAAGTGAAGGTCTGAAGACTTTGTACTTGACGACAGCTGTAAATGGTTTCTTGACAGTTGTTGAGCAGAAAGTTATTGATCTTCCGAGGGAAAGGTCTGAAATCTGGGGGGTTTCCATAGGAATCAAAAAATTCACCACGTTGGTCCTCCCTTAGATAAATAACCAGCCAATGTTCTCCGGGCATATTTTTAGGGTGTGTGTTGATTATGTACATTGCAGGTAAATTCTTGATCTTAAATTTAGGCAGCTGATCGCAGGCGTAGACTCCTTGAAACAGTTTCCGTGAGCCGGCCAGGGCATTCATGATGTGGTTGAGCTCTCTGGTGTTCATTTTAATAATAATCATACAGAACGTTTCTCCTCTGATGCACCTCAATAATGTTGTCAAACACAGCATACACGACCATATTTACAGTGCGTGGTAGAGGCTGCTTGAAACGCATCTCCAAACGCATATTGCCCGTCTTCATCAGTGAAAAATGTTGTCCACACTCTTCGTCAGGGGCCAGGTTGAAACCGTACAGGGTGTAACCGCTGCAGTATTCCCGGCGATCGATCAGCAGAGTTTGATCCTTGAGATGGCGACCCTTAGCCAGTACTAGACTGTAATATTCACGAACCGCATTGCCGTTTTCAAAGTCAGGTTGAAAAGGTCTGGATGGAACCTGCACACCATCGACGTACAATACTATAAATTCCACGTTATAATGTTTAAAGTTAAAGGGGTTCTTGTTGTAAACCCCGGTAAATGCATCATTATCCACAAGACCTATAATAACCTGTTTTGGGAGCTGTCCTAGAAACAGATTTTCCTGGTTCATCACCCGTGTCCCTGCGGGGATACTGTGGACTTTCATATAGACTCTTTCGATCGGGTACTCGGCGTTTGCCGTCATTAACGCCTGCGCGTGTCCTAGTTTAACCGCCGGGGAGACGGACACTTTTTTCACAAACAGCGAGGCCGATAATATGGTCAGTTTATATTTTTCCGTATCAGGGGTCATCAGACAAAAAGCACTTTTACTACGGATCATTTTAATTTTTATGTCTACCCCGTTGAGCATGAGTTTTTCTTGGAAAAATATGTCTGCATGGATATGCCCCATTAGCTCAAAGGTCCTCCCTTCTGTTGAAGAGGCCGTTCTTTTTTGCAAACCCTTATTGAGTCCCTCTGGATCCTTGTCGTCCATAGCTTCCGAGATGTCTTTGAAGAAAAGGCCGGGGCTGAACTGTTTGCTTAGGGTCTCCTCACTATAATTAAGTTTACACTCCATCATGGCTCTATAGGGGTAAGTATTGCTGCTTTGACTAATGAGCCGATCTCTTAGGGTCACATCCACCTGTGAAAACATGGTGGCCACCGGGTAATTGATGACCCCAGCGATGGCCGTCTTCTCGATTGCATCGCCATCCTAATCAGTCACTTTACAGTTCATTAAAATAAATGTGTTATTCAAATCAATATAATCCTCGCCATTGCCAGCTATAAAAAACTCCAGAGGGGCCGTGTTTGAAATTGCAGATAGAGGGGGAATCTCTACATATATGATCTTATCTATACTCGTTTGAGTGTATGGAACTGTAAACAGATCCAGTTCTGATTTGACGCATACTTCCGATAGACTGTGGAAAAAAGACATGTTTAAAAGATGTATCCTGAGGCTCTATTTTTCTTTCTTTGAGACTTTCTTTTTGCAGGTTTTTTCTTGTGCTGCTTCCTTCTCCGAGTGTTTCCACGATATGTTGGAGAATGAGAGATTCTTCGTTTTTTGTTAGCCACGGATCTTCGTCGCCCTGGTGGACACATGCTGTTTCTTCTTTTACCCCCCTCCTCGCCATTACCATGAGACCCGAACCCTCCTGATGCTCATGGCTAGCTGCCCGGTTCATAACATTGGTGAACACGTCACTAACAATATTTTTAGCCGCTGATTTCAAGTGGGGTCTGGCTATAGCAAAGCCTCTCTTAAGCAGGGGTACGGCCATTCTAAAGAGACCACGAAAGAGTCCTCCTAGACCGGCGCCATACATTGTGGGGGCTCCTACAAAACCGGGCAAGCCGTTCCATCTTGCATCTTGTAATAATCCACATAGGCGCTAGGATCTACATAACCCCTCGAGGTAGCCATTTTAATAATGTACACACTGTTTCAGGGGTCGAAAATGTAGTTTGACATTAACTTTACCGAAGCGGAAGGGTACGTTGATATTCTGATCCGATTTTACTTCGATCGTGATGTTGTCAAAGTGGGTCATTGAGACTGGTACGTAGTGTGGTTTGTCATAAGTAATTGTGACCATGTCATTGCTTTTACCTTTAATAAGTACATTTCTCAAAAGGGGGACATAACTATCCCAGACCCTCTGGTGGGTTATGATATCCGTATACACATAAAGAGTGTAAAAGCAGCCACACCACTTCTGAGAACCTGCTCTCTGTGTCAGAATAGAACCCTAATATACGCCCCAGTTGGCCGCTGGTTTGAATGCTAATACCTGGTTTTGACACCTTGTACACTCTGTTTTTAATAGGGTTGTAATATAGCTTGATGTTGGGGGTGCCTTCTGAGAACTGTTTATGCATCTCATCTAATATTTTATCCACATTGTCATAATAACCTCCTTGTATCGTGAATGTCCATTGACTCTTTTTAACATCATCAAAAATGGCGAAAGTGGCATCCTTATCTTGTAAAACAGCCCAAGTGTAAGGATACTGTATTTCCGCCAACCCCACTTCCCACGACCCCCTTAGATCTATAGATTTTCCAAATTCCAAATATTTCATTTTTAGGGTATATATCGAGAGAGGCGTTACTGGGTAGAGTCACGTAGAAGCCTCCTGATTCGATCTTGAGTATCGAAAGTAATGCCCCCAACACACCCGCGGGCATGTTGTTATAAGGATTGAATATCGCAAACCTGTTGTTCCGGGACCCAACTATTGAACTTTTCAGGCCATCCAAGCCATTTCATCAACACATATTTTTTCCGGTTCTGGGTTTTTTCAGCTAATATCTTTTCAACTCTGTATACACTGTCTTTACCCACAATAATTTTTTGTAACTCGGCTTCGTAAAACGTTCCTTCTATATTCTCCCCGTCATAGTCTTTTAACCGGTACACGGGGGGGTCTCTAGCCAACTGTTTGGTAACTGTAAAAGTACTCCTTAGCTTTGAAACGCGAACCACATCACAGATGTTGAACTTATAAGTAGTTTTTCCCTTCTTAATAAATGGTCCGTATAATTTTTTATAGACCTTAAAAGAATTACTTTGATCCACATCTATAGGCTTCATTTTAATACTGGTGTGATACCCTTGGTTGTAAGTATCGATAAAATCCTGAACTTTATCAAAATACTTGAACGTGTTGACCGCTGTAAAATATCTCCACATTTTGGTCTTTATGGTGCGGTTAAACCTCTCCACTACCGATGCCTTAAGCTCATTACCGGTGGTGAAATGATGTATTTTGTGTCTCTTCAGTAGATTCTGAAATTCTCTGTTGAGAAACTCTTTTCCTTTATCAGTCTGCAGTTTTTTAGGACATCGACCCTGGGACAATATATCCTCAAAGGCCCTTGTCACCGCCCGACCTGTTTTATTATGTAGAATGCGAGCCCAGGCATATTTTGATAACACATCGATACACATCAACATAAATTTGTGACCATTGTTATGTTTTGATAAATTTGACATATCGACTAGATCCATTTGCCATTGTGAGTCTATGTCAGTTGCATATACGCGGTTTCTTTTAAAGTTAATCCTGAGAGGTTTATGTAAGGTATAGGCGTCTTGTTCCCGTAACCATTCTGAAACAACCACATCATTAACCTTCACTCCGGCCTCAGCGAGTCCTCTTTGAAAACCCTTCTTACCCGCCAAACCCCCAATCTTGGCTGGGTTGTAGTATAGTTCCTGCATTTGGGGAGCTTGCCGAGTCATTCTGTCAAATAACCACACAGACCCACACTATGCGCAAAGTTTTTATACAAGGTTTTTTATTCAACTTCAGGAGAGCAGATACCCCTTTTTAGACATTTGAGAAAAGTATAACATACACAACAATTTTTTCTACGGTCCAGACAAAAAGAAATCAGATGATTGGTTACTTGATCTATATCAACAAATATACCTGTTTCTTTATCTTGTAGGCACACACCTCAGTTACATATGTAAATAAAACAACAATATGACCTATTTTAAAAGTAAACAGAGGTGTATTAAACATGCTCAGTAAAAGGTCATACAGATGTTGATGAAATGGCCTAATATCATTCTTGGCCCCCTTGAGCGCTTCATCCCAGTGTTCGTACCCCCCGGTCTTTGTTACAGCAGCCATTAACTTTTCCAGGTTTGAAAGTTGATCCTCATCGATGGTTAAATCTGTAGAGAAAAGGCTCGCGTTGGCTACTTTTCTGTCAAGCACATGGTGTAATAGCGCTCTCAGGTTAGCTGCAGAGTGTTGATGACAGAACCAGTTGCAGAAGCAGTCCAGGGTCTGAGGTCTTGGAGAGTAACTGCAGTCAAAGGGTTCCAGAGTGTATACAAAATCTGGGGAATAGAACCAGGGGTGATCCCGGGTTTGAAGAGGCCTGTAGAGCCTGTCGACGTCCGCAGCTTTCAGGTAAGACATTCTCTTTAATTTTCAACCATGATTGAATTGTTGCGCCTTTTATCCTATCTCTTCACTACGTCACGACACACCGCCCTCTTAGAAGAGAGTAGCCCCTGAGCCGTCAGACCCCCCTCCAAAACCCCACACGTCGTCTGTTTTATCATCGTCGTCGTCATTCAAGGGGGATATATAATCCATAATCCAGCATATTCTCCTTCTAACCAAATCCAGTTGCGAACATTTGGTCAAGATGTCAAAACCATCATTTATACAGTTTATGACCTCTTTCAAGAACGGCCAGTCCACGGCGTTAAACATAATTTCAGTAACCTGTTTTTCTGGATCCTCCACACCCCCTTCAATAGGGTTTGTAATCAGGGTACTGCTAAACAAAACCTTACGATCTGTAGTTAGAGATAGACTCTTCACCACTCTACCGTAGTTCTGCAAGCTTTCCCATTCACACCTTTCAAAACCCTGAGTCGGAGACTCCATTTCGCATTCTCTTGGACCCTCTTGCAAGCCTTCTAGAGTCTTATCCACAAGCCCCAGATCTCTCCAGGCCATCACCTTCAACCAGTCCTCATAAGAGTATTCAATTACCGTCTCAAAAGGTTCCAACGTACCCTCCTTCTCTCCCAAAGCAAAAAGCTCCACTCCAACATAGCTGGGATCCCTTTTAAAGCGGTAACCCCGTCGAGCCCCCCAGAACAACACCCAGGAGCATTCAATCTTCAAATTGGTGAGTACAGGAACCCTTGCCCGGGATTGTTTCTTGCGGGGTTTCATGTTGATGTCGCTGGACATGTTGAAGAAGCGGGATGTTTCTGATGCTGAGAATTAAAGAGGTATTGCCTAAAAGCAGCGCGGGTTCTTAAATAGAGAGGAGAGTTTCGGGGCGTTGCCTTCAGAGGGGTGGGGGTATTTATGGGTGGCCTTGATGTTCAGGGTTTTATGGGTGTACACTTTCTGACGGATATGACGTAGGAATAATTAAGGAAATAACTCTACCTAAAATCACGCCCCCCAATTATGACGTAGGAATATTAATAAGCTTAGGGCATACGTCATAACAAAATAGGCCGCGCCCAAAAAACCCTACTATCTACTCTTATGTAGTTGAAGGCGCAGTATAGCTCTGATAGTCTGGTGGTGACGGAAGACCACCAGCCGTTTGAACAAGCCATTCAGCATCACCTTGTTGGGCTAAGTGCAGGCACTGTCAGAGCGCAGGGCGTCCTGCCTTTGAAAGAGTTTCCGAAGTGTCCTGATGTGCCCTTTAGCAATGCCAAACAGGTCTGTGAAAATGGCATCCTTTCGCGGCACTTCAGACGCCATCTCACAGTCTAGCCGACCTGAAATGCCTGAGCCCGTTTTACCAGCAGGCTTCAACGGTAACCGTTTGAAGCAAGACATGGCGGTGTCAGTTTCCGTAGTGTAGCGGTTATCACGTTCGCCTAACACGCGAAAGGTCCCCGGTTCGAAACCGGGCGGAAACAGCCTGCTGTGGGCCGGCCCTTTTCGTCCTGTTTGCCCTCGTGGTTCCCCGGAGGCGGTGGGTAGCTTTTCTTCATTGGAGTGCCCGAAATCGGTGCTCTCAGAGCGTCCGTCCGTCGACAGGTTGAAATTGTAAACGCTGGTGTAGCCACTTTTAATTAAAATCTGATGATGATGATGATGATGATGTTGTTGTTGTTGTTCTTGTTGTCATCGTGATCGCCGTCATTATTATTGTTAAAGTAAAGCAGTAGTTAGATTTGTTGCTACCGTAAGGTGTAGAAGGCACAATAGCTCTGTGATTGTCTGATGGTGGCACAAGACGAGCAGCAGCTGTTTGAACAAGCCATTGAGCATCACCTTGTTGGGGTAAGTGTAAGTCTTGTCATAGCTCAGGGCATTCTTCCTTTAAAAGAGTTTCCAAAGTGTCCTGATGTGCCCTTGAGCAATGCAATATAGGTCAGTGAAAATAGAAACCTTTATCTCACAGGCAGGCCCACGGGAAACGCCTGTGCGCGTTTTACCAGCCTGCTTCGATGGGAGCCAATCGAAACCCCAGGACAGGTTGGTTTCTGTAGTGTAGTGGCTATCATGTTCGCCTCACACGCGAAAAGTCCCCGGTTCGAAACTTGGCGGAAACAACCCGCGGTGCACGCGTGCCAGTGCCGTGTTACCCGTCCTCATCTCTCTGCCCCATGGCCGGCCGTCGTTTTCTCTTCCTCGGAGTGGCAAGAAATCCTGACCTTGAGAACAAATGATCGCAGAAGGGTAGCTTTGCGAGGCGCTGGAACTGACACTTTTAAAATCGATACATGTCGTTGCTGTTGCAATACGACCGTAGCAGGATCGGTGACATTGCTGTTACTCTTATGTAGTTGAAGGCACAAAATAGCTCTGATAGTCTGGTGGTGACGGAAGACCACCAGCCGTTTGAACAAGCCATTCAGCATCACCTTGTTGGGCTAAGTGCAGGCACTGTCTGATCGCAGGGCGTCCTGCCTTTGAAAGAGTTTCCGAAGTATCCCGAAATCGGTGCACTCAGAGCGTCCGTCCGTCGACAGGTTGAAATTGTAAACGCTGGTGTAGCCACTTTTAATTAAAATCTGATGATGATGATGATGATGTTGTTGTTGTTCTTGTTGATGTTGTTGTTGTTGTTGTTGTTCTTGTTGTCGTCGTAGTCGCCGTCATTATTAATGTTAAAGTAAAGCAGTAGTTAGATTTGTTGCTACCGTAAGGTGCAGAAGGCACAATAGCTCTGTGATTGTCTGATGGTGGCACAAGACGAGCAGCAGCTGTTTGAACAAGCCATTGAGCATCACCTTGTTGGGGTAAGTGTAAGTCTTGTCATTGCTCAGGGCGTTCTTCCTTTGAAAGAGTTTCCAAAGTGTCCTGATGTGCCCTTGAGCAATGCAAAATAGGTCAGTGAAAATAGAAACCTTTATCTCACAGGCTGGCCCACGGGAAACGCCTGTGTGCATTTTACCAGCCGGCTTCGATAGGAGTTATTCGAAACACCAGGACGGGTTGGTTTCCGTAGTGTAGTGGCTATCACGTTCGCCTAACGCACGAAAGGTCCCCGGTTTGAAACCGGGCGGAAAGAGCCTGCTGTGGGCCGGCCCTTTTCGTCCTGCTTGCCCTCGTGGTTCCCCGGAGGTGGTAGGTGGCTTTCCTTCATTGGAGTTCCCGAAATTGTTGGACTCAGAGCGTCCGTCCGTCGACAGGTTGAAATTGTAAACGCTGGTGTAGCCACTTTTAATTAAAATCTGATGATGATGTTATTGTTGTTGTTGTTGTTGTTGTTGTTCTTGTTTTTCTTTTTGTCGTCGTGGTCGCCGTCATTATTATTGTTAAAGTAAAGCTACCGTAAGGTGTAGAAGGCACAATAGCTCTGTGATTGTCTGATGGTGGCACAAGACGAGCAGCAGCTGTTTGAACAAGCCATTGAGCATCACCTTGTTGGGGTAAGTGTAAGTCTTGTCATAGCTCAGGGCTTTCTTCCTTTGAAAGAGTTTCCAAAGTGTCCTGATGTGTCCTTGAGCAATGCAAAATAGGTCAGTGAAAATAGAAACCTTTATCTCACAGGCTGGCCCACGGGAAACGCCTGTGCGCGTTTTACCAGCCGGCTTCGATGGGAGCCATTCGAAACACCAGGACAGGTCGGTTTCCGTAGTGTAGTGGCTATCACGTTCGCCTCACACGCGAAAGGTCCCTGGTTCGAAACCGGGCGGAAACAACCCGCGGTGCACGCGTGCTAGTGCTGTGTTATCTGTCCCTGTAACGCGGCCGGCCATCCCTCGGAGTGTCAAGAAATCCTGACCTTGAGAACAAACAATCACAGAAGGGTAGCTTTGCGAGGCGCTGGAACTGACAGTTTTAAAATCGATACATGTTGTTGCTGTTACAATACGACCGTAGCAGGATCGGCGACATTGCTGTTACTCTTATGAGTAGATAGTAGGGTTTTATGGGCGCGGCCTATTTTGTTATGACGTATGCCCTAAGCTTATTAATATTCCTACGTCATAATTGGGAGGCGTGATTTTAGGTAGAGTTATTTCCTTAATTATTCCTACGTCATATCCGTCAGAAAGTGTACACCCATAAAACCCTGAACAACAAGGCCGCCCATAACCTGTTGTTCTTGTTTTTCTTGTTGGTCAACTGTAGAGTGTGAATGGGTCGGCTCTTCCTGTAGTGTTTGGGGGTCTTTTTTAAATATACATGTAATGGTTTAGTAAATCTAAACCGTTATAAGATCAACAAGTTCTGTTGTCTGTAATGGTCCCAGGTCTTAACAATGCCAGTTTTGAATAGTGCGTTTATCATATTCACACTGTCTCTGTCTGTCTCTCTCTCTCTCTCGCCCAATCATTTTATAAGATCAACAAGTTCTGTTGTGTGTTATGATCCCAGGTCCTAACAATGCCTGTTTTGCATAGGGTACTTATGTTATCCACACTGTATCTGGCTCTGTCTCTCCCCTCAAATTTAATTAAAAATAAAATTAAAAAAGAGGGTGTGTGTGTGGGTGTTTGTGTGTATAGGTTAATTGTTTTTGTAAAAAAAAAAAAAAAAAGCTGTGGTTATATTTTATCTCTCACATAATGTGTTCAGTCGTTTTACTTAAATACATTCTAGGGTCTTAAAGCTCATAAGAGTTAGACTTAAGATAAGGATATGCTTTTAAGGTATTTTAGCAGTCTCAATCCCTGATGATAAGGAATCGTTTAAAAAATAAAAACAACTGATCACTCAATGCTAAATAGATCACAACACTCAAGGCTAAATCACTCACACCATGGGTGGCGGGGGTGGGCTCAGACAACAGTACGTATGGCATGTGGTATCAAAACATTCAGAATACTTTTAACCTATATAATTTATAAGCTTTGTAAAATAAACCCAAATATCTCTTTTGCGGGGATAAACGCTGTTCTGAGTAGTTTGTGACTTGTTTAATACCAAACAAAGCATCGCTATTAAAAAAAAAAAAAAAATCACTGTAAAAGCGCTAGTTATTTTAGATCTTTATAGTTAGTTTCTTGGCTCAGGTTGTTTTTTAGCGCTTATAAAGGCCTGCAATATTCTTAGTGGTTTGTTGACTATAGGTCTTGATGCACAAAGGCCAGACCAGAACAATGCCTTACAAGCAGATCCGGCATGTGGCCATCAGTATAAGTATGAAGGTCTGGTCTTCAGCTCGACAGACTCATACTGACCTTTCGATTTAAGACTAAAGATCAACAATGTCCGGAAACAACATCAGCGACTTCGATTTAAACGAGTTTTTAGGCAAGTCTTCAGATTCTTTTCATTGACTCAGAGCGTGTTGTGTGCATGTATTGTAAATAAGGCTATAACATCTGTTTTAAGTTTTGTAAAATTATTTTTCAGCCAGTCAACAGGAGTTAATTCCAAACGCTGAGGAGATCATCTGGAACAACGACGGTAAGATTTTTGTGTTTGCGCTCATGGGTTCTTATGTATGGGTGTGTGTGGTTTTGAAGCGGCTCATTAGAGTTATGAAAACGTTTTAATATATATTAATGCCGGTCTCTTTAATTACACAGAAACTATCGAAAGGCCTGTGATTAATGTCTCAACCAAGAGAAGTGGTTGTCCCTAGACAGGCTGTCTGCCGACCGGGTAAGAACTAAACCCCTGTTTGTTTGTATAACGTTTCTGTAAGATGTTTGAGTCCAGTTTTGTTAATTTTAAAAAAATTATCCTGTCTAACAGTATTAAGAAACGTGGTTCGAGACAACGAAAGGCCTTCCACATCGAGGGCTTGTTTCGTTTTACCTTCGAGAACCGTAACCTTTCAAGAATCTGAAAGGCCGTCAGCCCCGGTATCTGATAGCTGTGAGTATATGTCTGCAGCCTGTAAGAGGTTAAAGCTTTTTATAAAGCGGTGTGGTTAAAGGTTAAACATGTCTCTTACCTTCACAGCGGTGCAAAAAGCTAAACCAGCCGAAAAACATAAGAAACGATTATTCTGTGGAGGTAAGTAAGATCTTTCAAACTTTAATGTTTTTAAAAGGGCTTTGTTTGCCCGTTGAGGGCTAATATTTAAGCGATGGGTGACCGTTTCCTGTAGGGCGGGGGGTTCTGGGAAAGATCTTTAGAAGTCCGGACAGATCTAGGCTTGTTTCTGGGGAACGTGTTTAGAAATGACCGATTGCCGTACCGTCTGGTTAGGAAGTAAAGCCGTCCGAAAGGGTTTAGTAAGTTGTTTGGCTTATCTCCCGCTATTATACTTCTGTTTTAAAGTGGTTGTAGGAAAAGGCTTGAAGGTGTTCATTGTATTTAATATTTAAACAGATCGTGAAAACGTTTGTGAAACAGGAAGTCCCGGGATCAGGAAGCGTTTACACTTGGAAGGTTCGTTTAAAAATGAAATGTTGTTGTGTGTGTGTGTGTTTTATTAACAATATTACAGTTTTTAAAGAAACATTTAAGAAACAGTTTATTTACAGCGGCTTCTCTGTTTTACATTTATTATCAAGTCCTAATAAATATATTGTCTGTAAATAATAAGGCGTTGTAGTGAATGTCTAAGGCTATTTTCAAAGGTCTAAAAAAGCTAAAGGTTTTGAATGTGCTGGACATGTTGTTTTAAGTTTGATTTCTGTCTCCGTTTAAAGATGTAAATGTAATGTATATTTTTATTCTTCCCAAGACTCTTGGGATAGTCATTCTGTGGATGAGCTATTGAGGACAATTACCCCGTCTAAGTGGGATCAAACATCTTCCCCGGTGAGATCACCGAGAGGATCCCCCACGGTGGTCTTGGAGACCCCCCAACATCTACTCAGGCCACAGCCTTCTGGGGGTAATTCAACACCCCAGATTCAGCCCGCCGCATTGTCGGGCGGAACAAATACAGGCATCCAACAACCTCAGGGGTCGCCGTCAGTCAGGGCTGACACACCACCCAACGACGGCCTGGTTTCAACATCGTCCCCCCAGACCCGTTTCTTGGCTACAGAAACGCGGAACAGTACCCCGCACTTGGCCAGGGTGTTACCGCAAAGGCCTTCTTGGTCTCCGTCCATGAGTATACGCTCGCTCCCTGCCTCCTTCGACCGAGATTTACCGGAGCGACCATCCTTTGAAGCTGAGCCAGGCCACCAGCCCCCGGAGCTACTTCCTGAAGGTCGGCATGAGTTGCTACATACTTAGTTACAAAATCAAAGACTTGTGTTAGTGGGGCAAAACCTGGTGATAGAGAGCCAAAACACCCTTATTAATACCCTTACTAACGAATTGTACCGTATTTAATGTATTAATAGACACAAAACGCCTTACTATTGTGGGTTGTTGGAAAAATAAAAAATAAATTAAAAAATGTCCTGACTTGGTAAAAGAACTCACAAACTAAAGGATTATGAACATGCTAGGGCCCCAAAAAGACCTTCCCGAGAGAACATCCCCGGCCCTGTTGTGAACTCCTCTGATGTCCCAATGAACCTGGAACTATTACAAATGATAAATAATTTAAATAACCCCCAATTACCACCGATAGAATGTGAATTAACAGACTTACCGGTGAACCCCGACCTGTTACAGATGGTCAATGATCTAAATAACCACCTCCCACCGGTAGCGCTTATAGAGGTTCACCCCCTAGTTCACCCCGATTTGTTTGAAATGGTGGAGGCTTTGGAGGAGCTACCCCGACCAAATTCTGCCCCTATTATAAATTATTTGAGACAATTAGAACACAGGATGGCGGCAGAAGCAGCCATCACTATAGAGGAGGGTCTTGACATTAACCGGTTGGATATCTTTGAAGGACTTTTACAGGCTTTAAATGAGCCTCCTCAAAAAGGGGGTTTTGTAGATGTCAGCAGTGGGGGTGTTCGGAATGTGGAGGGTTCTGAGACTGATAAGGCTGTGGAGGACATGCTCTGTGAGAATGTAGGGGGTGAAGGCTTTGTTCAAAATGATGATGTGTCCAAGAGTACCAGTGATCCCGTGATTATAGATAGACCGGCCTATAACAATTTTGAAATGATTCAGCGTTTTAATTTTGCAGAACTTTTAAATTGTGACAATTATGCAGAAATATTTGTCAACATACACGAGGCCTTGCAGAAAATGCTTGAACAGGTTGCTGAAAGGGTCAGACCTCGAGATGTTGTACAGTTAGAACTCAGAGGGGATGATTTGTTTAGCAACCTATCTGTAATGCTGAGTGGAGATAATTTAGATGTCTGGCTAAAATCGAAGCGTTATTGCAAAGTAACGCAGCCATCTTAGCTGATGAAAGTCTGTCTCTGGTAATGAATGTGGTTCGTAACCCTGAGGGTGGGGCGCTTAGAAGACTGTCGAAATGCTTGAAGAACGACATAATTAGGACCAAGCTCAGGCAATTAGTGGTGAGTTCCAGTGGGGACAATAAGCTCTGTTTTGCTTACAGTTTAATAAAACTACTCACCCCCGACATGCCTGAACCCCAAGCTCTGCAAGAGGCTTTAATGCTTCATCAGAGGGCCGGCTTAAACTCTCAACAGATGGTTACCTTTTCAGACATCACCAAGTTTGAGGAGTTGTTGTCTTTAAAAATTGTTGTGTGGTACCGTTGTGAGGTAAAGGAAGTATTTGTGAAATTTCAGATACATCCTGAAACCCATACACAGACACTGTTTCTCTTCCTAAGTGATAGTCATTACTTTGGAATAAAGAGTTTGACGGCTTTTTTGGGTTGTTCGTATGTTTGTCATTGGTGTTATAAGGCCTTCAATGATAAGCTTAAGCACCGCTGTGACGGTTACTGTAACGTCTGTTTCAATCCGCAATGTCGTAAGGGTTTGGCCCCTACCATCCGATGTAAAGATTGCTTAAGGATTTGTCTCTCAGCGTTCTGTTTTTCCGAGCATAAGGTACAGAGGGCCGCTGCTGAGGGGGTTAAAAAACGGAGTTATTGTGATCAAACTAAATATTGCCCGCAGTGTTGCCTCCAGTACCGTTTTCATGAGGTTAAACCACACAAATGTCTGGAGCCGAGATGCAGGATCTGTAATGCTGATTTAACCCCGGGGTCCGAACACCAGTGCTTTATTCAGCCGGTTAAAAAGGAGCCGCCGCACAACCGGTATGTCTTTTTTGCTTTTGAATGCCGGCAAGAAAACGGGGTCCACGTTGCTAATTATATACACTGTATTGACATGTTGGATCGTGAGTGGTCAGCTAGCGGTGAGAGTTGTGTCAGGGATTTCTTTACGCGGTATCGCGGTCCAAAATACCTCAATTACACATTTATTGCCCACAATGCTAAGGGTTATGATTCTTACATTTTGATGAAGTATCTGGTGGAAAATGGGGTGACCCCAAAAATAATAGCTCAGGGTAGCAAGATCATGTGTTTCACCGACGAAGCTTTCAACTAACGTTACATAGACTCGTTAAATTTCCTCCCCATGAAATTGAGCGCTTTGCCTAAGGCTCTGGGTTTTGAGGCTCAGAAGAAAGGTTGGTTCTGCCATTTTTTTAATACTAAGGACACTCAAAATTATCGAGGGTCCTACCCGCCCGCCTCTTATTATGGGGTTGATACTATGATGTCTCATGAGAGGGAGGAATTCTTTAAATGGTACAATACGGTTAAGGGAGGTGTTTTTGATTTCCGAGAAGAGATGGCCGCTTATTGTAAAAATGATGTGGTGATCCTTAAAGAAGCCTGTGTGCGTTTCTGCGCCGAGGTTATCAACACATCGGGTCTCGACCCTTTGCAAAGTGTGACCATAACGTCTCTCTGCATGAAAATGTATCGGTCCAATTTCTTGCAGAAAAACACTATAGCGGTCACCACTTCTGACAACTATCGTGCTAGACAAAAGAACTTTTCGACTGTCTCCATACAGTGGCTGGAATACCTGAGTGCCCGGGATAACATCTTCATCAGACATGCTTTAAATCAAGGGGAAGTCAAAATGGGGCCTTACTACTTAGACGGTTTTAGCGACGTGTCCGGGCGGCGTACCGCTTATGAGTTTGCAGGTTGTATTTACCATGGCTGTCCTCAGTGCTTCGACCCAAACACCTTTAACCCCGTAACACAAAAACTCTGCGGTGATATGTACTATGATTTCCAGGAACGAATTGAAACTTTAAAAAACACCTATGGTTTGAACGTGCTGGTGATTTGGAAACACGAGTGGACGACCCTGAAGCAACAGGAAGCGGGGGTACAACGGTTTATGGAAACCTTGGACTTTCCTGAACGTCTAGAGCCCCGGGATGCGTTATTTGGGGGTCGTACCAACGCCCTCTGTTTACATTATGAGGTAAAGGAGGGTGAGAGAGTAGATTACTATGATTTCACCAGTCTGTACCCTTATGTCAACAAGACCAAAATGTACCCGGTGGGGCGTCCAACCATTGTTTATCGTGACTTTCTCGAAATCGGACATTACTTTGGTTTGATCAAAGTCACCATGTACCCTCCTCGCGAGCTGTTCTTACCCATGTTGCCTTACAGGTGTTCGGGAAAATTGATGTTCCCTCTGTGTAGAACGTGTGTGGAAACTGAAAATCAAACTACCTCTTGTCTGCACAGTGATGAAGAGAGAGCGCTGACGGGTGTCTGGTGTAGCATTGAGCTTGACAAGGCGGTGTAGAAAGGTTACAGAGTCGGTAAGGTGAATGAGGTTTGGCATTTTTCTGAAAAATCTGATACTCTTTTTGCTGATTACATTATGACCCATCTGAAAGGGAAACAGGAGGCATCGGGCTATCCCTCATGGTGTGTTGACTCCGCGGCCAAAGAGCGATACGTTCAGCAATATTTTGAAAAGGAAGGGATCCGTCTAGAGCCGGGGAACATAACTGTAAACCCCGCCAAGAGACAAATGTCCAAACAGATTTTAAACAGTCTGTGGGGTAAGTTTGGGGAAAGAAATTACCGTCTAAACACAACCTTGATTAAAACCCCTGAACAGTTTATAGAATTTATGTTTTCCAAACAACATGCAGTATCACACTTTCAATTCTTAAATGACCACGTGGCACAGGTCCAGTGGAGGGCCCCTAAAGATTTCCCCACCAAACAGGGGAACGTTAATGTTTTCATAGCGGTTTTTACCACGGCTTACGCCCGGCTTGAACTGTACAACTTAATGGATCAGTTGCAGGAACGCACGCTCTATCATGATACTGACTCTGTAATCTTTGTCACCAGGCCAGGGGATTGGGTCCCTCCCCTCGGGGACTACCTTGGGGAGTTAACGAGCGAACTAGATCCTCAGGACCACATAGTGGAGTTTGTTTCAGGGGGTCCTAAGACTTACGCATACAGAACGGCTGCGGGTAAGACCTGTATGAAAGTTAAGGGTTTCACTCTGAACCATTGTAACAACAAGCTCATTAACATCAAGTCTCTGACGACCCTGGTAGAAAGTTTTGTAACCGAGAAAGACGCGCCTCCTCGTGAGATTATTACAGCCGGAAATCAGATCTATCGCAATAAAAAGGGGTAAATGTTGGAAAATAGATCACTAAACAAACGATTCAGGGTGGTGTACAATAAAAGAGTGTTGAAGACTGATTATACCACTCTGCCTTATGGATATTAGCGGTGGTTTTGATAACAGACTTCAACACCCTTTCTCCTGTATTATAGCTGGTCCCTCCAATTCGGGGAAGAGCTATCTTATAAAGAACATCATAGAAGATGTGGACGCAACCAAGTCCCAAGCTCTTGACAACATAGTGTGGTGTTACTCTTGCTGGCAACCTCTCTACGATGATTTGGCTTCGAAAAAAAATAATCTGAAATTTGTGCAAGGTCTCCCCGCCTTGTTGTGTGACGATGACTTGTTCCCGCCCGGTCAAACTAATCTAGTGATCCTTGATGACCTGATGGAGCAGGCCGGTGACAACAGTGAAGTGGAAAAAGCTTTCACAAAGTACACTCATCATAGGAATTTAAGTATTATTTATTTAGTTCAAAATCTATTTTTTCAAAGGTAAAAAAAGCCGCACTATTAATTTAAATGCCAATTATATAATTCTTTTTAAAAACCCCAGAGATAAACTACAGGTCACCGTCTTGGCTCGTCAAATGTACCCTAACCAGACCAAGTTCTTTTTGGAGGCATTTGAGGATGCCACCAAAAAACCCTACGGGTACTTGATTGCAGACTTAAAAGCACAAACCCCAGAAGACTTTCGCCTCAGAACAGGTTTGTGCCCGCCCGATTGGCCGGCAGTGTATGTGCTAAAGAAAAGGAAATAAATAAGAATGTCTGTTCGGATTAAAAGAAATCTGCCACTTTTGCAAATGTTATTTGAGGGGAGCCCGCGCCATAGGAAAGCTGTGCTGGCAGGGGCCCCCTCGGATTTGATCGAGACCCTGTGTGAAATAGCTTTTAACATCTTACGTGGTAATATACCCCTAACCCCTTCTCAACATTCTAAACTCAAAAAACAAAAAGCGGTTATCAAGATCATCGCTAATAAGAAGTATTCTATTAAAAGAAAAAGAAAGAAGATTAATCAAACCGGGGGTTTTATAGGACCGCTGTTGAGCATAGCCGTGCCTTTCCTAACCAGTCTTCTAGCTTCCAGAGTGGGTTAATAATGGAATATGCTCAGAAAATGTTTTTGATCCCTCAGGAGCAGCTTGAGAAACTGAGAAAAAATGTTGTCGGGCCAGAGCCCATTAGACAAACGGCCGAAAACAACCTGGACTCTGAAATGAAAGCTATACAGGCCAGGGCCGATTTAAATCAGTATTCCAAAGCCCAGTTGTATACCAACACGTTACAGCGCTACCTCCATTTGGTTAGACAGGGTGAAAAAGATCAAAACATTTTAACTTTAACCATGGCCTCTCAAGAAAATGGTTCTGGGGCTGATGCGGGGGGTACGGTTGATAAAGATGTTGCGGTGACCGAACCTGTTGAGAGTTCAGAGGGAGATGTTGTAACGGATGTTTTGAGAAACATGCCGGCCAGAAGCAAAAGACATGCAGAATATATCCTGCACAAAATGGTTCAGAAACCGCGGGTAACGGCTTGGAATGAACAGGGTGAATTTGTTTTTAAAGGACAACTGATCAAAGGTTCACACATGTTTGATTTGTTGAAGAGTGTCACTAGCACTAATAAGGTACCCGATAGTCGCCGACCTGTAGGCTGGAATGCTTTCCTACAGGCGATGGCCTGTCTGAACATGCCCCAATCCACAGTTCCTAACCAGGAAACGCGACAAAAATTCCATCTGTGTAAAGAGGTGGAGCCTGATCTGACTCCGATATCTCATTACTCTGACCGTGCTGAGCGACCATCCTCAGGATCAATCCATCGTTGGGAAGCTTATTAATCTCATGTTTTTATTTGTCTCCCCTGTAAATAATGACCCGACAAACAATTTTTTATTTAATTTTTTTTATTTTCAAATGTTGTACATTTATTTATAACATAACCCCTGCTTTGTATTAGAATTGTTTTGAATAAAAACAAAACTAATGATTCAAAGGCTGTTTTCATTATTTTTTCACCTTAACACGCATGACATCTTTTAAAATCCTCACAAGAACACCCCATCTGTATACATGGCTGGCTAGGGTCGTAAGTCATTGTGTTATAAGGGGGGGTCCACAGTGTACTGACAAACTCTGCCACTTTTTTATCATTTTGGCCTAAATCCTCACTGTACAAGGCCATAATATCGGGGTATGACCTTCCTTTAGAACTATGATATAAGAAAAACACACAGTGTTGACCACAAGTGAAGGTCTGAATACTTTGTACTTGACGACCGCTGTAAATGGTTTCTTGACAGTTGTTGAGCAGAAAGTTATTGATCTTCCGAGGGAAAGGTCTGAAATCCGGGGGGTTTCCATAGGAATCAAAAAATTCACCACGGTGGTCCTCCCTTAGATAAATAGCCAGCCAATGTTCTCCGGGCATATTTTTAGGGTGTGTGTTGATTATGTACATTGCAGGTAAATTCTTGATCTTAAATTTAGGCAGCTGATCGCAGGCGTAGACTCCTTGAAACAGTTTCCGTGAGTCGGCCAGGGCATTCATGATGTGGTTGAGCTCTCTGGTGTTCATTTTAATAATAATCATACAGAACGTTTCTCCTCTGATTCACCTCAATAATGTTGTCAAACACAGCATACACGACCATATTTACAGTGCGTGGTAGAGGCTGCTTGAAACGCATCTCCAAACGCATATTGCCCGTCTTCATCAGTGAAAAATGTTGTCCACACTCTTCATCAGGGGTCAGGTTGAAACCGTTCAGGGTGTAACCGCTGCAGTATTCCCGGCGATCGATCAGCAGAGTTTGATCCTTGAGATGACGACCCGTAGCCAGTACTAGACTGTAATATTCACGAACCGCATTGCCGTTTTCAAAGTCAGGTTGAAAAGGTCTGGATGGAACCTGCACACCATCGACGTACAACGCTATAAATTCCGCGTTAAAATGTTTAAAGTTAAAGGGGTTCTTGTTGTAAACCCCGGTAAATGCATCATTATCCACGAGACCTATAATAACCTGTTTTGGGAGCTGTCCTAGAAACAGATTTTCCTGGTTCATCACCCGTGTCCCTGCGGGGATACTGTGGACTTTCATATAGACTCTTTCGATCGGGTACTTGGCGTTTGCCGTTATTAACGCCTGCGTGTGTCCTAGTTTAACCGCCGGGGAGACAGACACTTTCTTCACAAACAGCGAGGCCAATAATATGGTCAGTTTATATTTTTCAGTATCAGGGGTCATCAGACAAAAAGCACTTTTACTACGGATCATTTTAATTTTAATGTCTACCCCGTTGAGCATGAGTTTTTCTTGGAAAAATATGTCTGCATGGATATGCCCCATTAGCTCAAAGGTCCTCCCTTCTGTTGAAGAGGCCGTTCTTTTTTGAAAACCCTTATTGAGTCCCTCTGGATCCTTGTCGTCCATAGCTTCCGGGATGTCTTTGAAGAAAAGGCCGGGGCTGAACTGTTTGCTCAGGGTCTCCTCACTATAATTAAGGATACACTCCATCATGGCTCTATAGGGGTAAGTATTGCTGCTTTGACTAATGAGCCGATCTCCCAGGGTCACATCCACCTGTGAAAACATGGTGGCCACCGGGTAATTGATGACCCCAGCGTTGGCCGTCTTCTCGATTGCATCGCCATCCTCATCAGTCACTTTACAGTTCATTAAAATAAATGTGTTATTCAAATCAATATAATCCTCGCCATTGCCAGCTATAAAAAACTCCAGAGGGGCCGTGTCTGAAATTTCCACGATATGTTGGAGAATGAGAGATTCTTCGTTTTTTGTTAGCCACGGATCTTCGTCGCCCCCTGGTGGACACATGCTGTTTCTTCTTTTACCCCCCCTCCTCGCCATTACCATGAGACCCGAACCCTCCTGATGCTCATGGCTAGCTGCCCGGTTCATAACATTGGTGAACACGTCACTAACAATATTTTTACCCGCTGATTTCAAGTGGGGTCTGGCTATAGCAAAGCCTCTCTTAAGCAGGGGTACGGCCATTCTAAAGAGACCACGAAAGAGTCCTCCTAGACCGGCGCCATACATTGTGGGGGCTCCTACAATACCGGGCAAGCCGTTCCCGGCTTGCATCTTGTAATAATCCACATAGGCGCTAGGATCTACATAACCCCTCGAGGTAGCCATTTTAATAATGTACACACTGTTTCAGGGGTCGAAAATGTAGTTTGACAATAACTTTACCGAAGCGGAAGGGTACGTTGATATTCTGATCCGATTTGACTTCGATCGTGATGTTGTCAAAGTGGGTCTTTGAGACTGGTACGTAGTGTGGCTTGTCATAAGTAATTGTGACCATGTCATTGCTTTTACCTTTAATAAGTACATTTCTCAAAAGGGGGACATAACTATCCCCGACCCTCTGGTGGGTTATGATATCCGTATACACATAAAGAGTGTAAAAGCCGCCCCACCACTTCTGAGAACCTGCTCTCTGTGTCAGAATAGAACCCTAATATACGCCCCAGTTGGCCGCTGGTTTGAATGCTAATACCTGGTTTTGACACCTTGTACACTCTGTTTTTAATAGGGTTGTAATATAGCTTGATGTTGGGGGTGCCTTCTGAGAACTGTTTATGCATCTCATCTAATATTTTATCCACATTGTCATAATAACCTCCTTGTATCGTGAATATCCATTGATTTTAACATCATCAAAAATGGCGAAGGTGGCATCCTTATCTTGTAAAACAGCCCAAGTGTAAGGATACTGTATTTCCGCCAACCCCACTTCCCACGACCCCCTTAGATCTATAGATTTTCCAAATTGTACCGTGTAACTGGATATTTCATTTTTAGGGTATATATCGAGAGAGGCGTTACTGGGTAGAGTCACGTAGAAGCCTCCTGATTCCATCTTGAGTACCGAAAGTAATGCCCCCAACCTACCCACGGGCATGTTGTTATAAGGATTGAATATCGCAAACCTGTTGTTCCGGGAACCAACTATTGAACTTTTCAGGCCATCCAAGCCATTTCACCAACACGTATTTTTTCCGGTTCTGGGTTTTTTCAGCTAATATCTTTTCAACTCTGTATACACTGTCTTTACCCACAATCATTTTTTGTAACTCGGCTTCGTAAAACGTTCCTTCTATATCCTCCCCGTCATAGTCTTTTAACCGGTACACGGGGGGGTCTCAAGCCAACTGTTCGGTAACTGTAAAATATTCGTCAGAAAATGTTTGTTCATAACCTTTGGCAAAAGTACTCCTTAGCTTTGAAACGCGAACCACATCACCGATGTTGAACTTATAAGTAGTTTTTCCCTTCTTAATAAATGGTCCGTATAATTCTTTATAGACCTTAAAAGAATTACTTTGATCAACATCTATAGGCTTCATTTTAATACTGGTGTGATACCCTTGGTTGTAAGCATCGATAAAATCCTGAACTTTATCAAAATACTTGAACGTGTTGACCGCTGTAAAATATCTCCAGATTTTGGTCTTCATGGTGCGGTTAAACCTCTCCACTACCAATGCCTTAAGCTCATTACCGGTGGTGAAATGATGTATTTTGTGTCTCTTCAGTAGATTCTGAAATTCTCTGTTGAGAAACTCTTTTCCTTTATCAGTCTGCAGTTTTTTAGGACATCGACCCTGGGACAATATATCCTCAAAGGCCCTTGTCACCGCCCGACCTGTTTTTTTATGTAGAATGCGAGCCCAGGCATATTTTGATAACACATCGATACACATCAACATCAATTTGTGACCATTGTTATGTTTTGATAAATTTGACATATCGACTAGATCCATTTGCCATTGTGAGTCTATGTCAGTTGCATATACGCGGTTTCTTTTAAAGTTAATCCTGAGAGGTTTATGTAAGGTATAGGCGTCTTGTTCCCGTAACCATTCTGAAACAACCACATCATTAACCTTCACTCCGGCCTCAGCGAGTCCTCTTTGAAAACCCTTCTTACCCGCCAAACCCCCAATCTTGGCTGGGTTGTAGTATAGTTCCTGCATTTGGGGAGCTTGCCGAGTCATTCTGTCAAATAACCAAACAGACCCACACTATGCGCAAAGTTTTTATACAAGGTTTTTTATTCAACTTCAGGAGAGCAGATACCCCTTTTTAGACATTTGAGAAAAGTATAACATACACAACAATTTTTTCTGCGGTCCAGACAAAAAGAAATCAGATGATTGGTTACTTGATCTATATCAACAAATATACCTGTTTCTTTATCTTGTAGGCACACACCTCAGTTACATATGTAAATAAAACAACAATATGACCTATTTTAAAAGTAAACAGAGGTGTATTAAACATGCTCAGCAAAAGGTCATACAGATGTTGATGATATGGCCTAATATCATTCTTGGCCCCCTTGAGCGCTTCATCCCAGTGTTCGTACCCCCCGGTCTTTGTTACAGCAGCCATTCACTTTTCCAGGTTTGAAAGTTGATCCTCATCGATGGTTAAATCTGTAGAGAAAAGGCTCGCGTTGGCTACTTTTCTGTCAAGCACATGGTGTAATAGCGCTCTCAGGTTAGCTACAGAGTGTTGATGACAGAACCAGTTGCAGAAGCAGTCCAGAACATTCCCCATGTTCAAAGTCCCTTAGTTCAGGTCAGAGTCTGAATCAGTGGCGTAGATGTCGAATTCCTCGTCGCTGCCCCCAGCTTTAACTTCTTTACTGAAGAAATAAGCTTTTAGCTTGCCAGCGGTTTTTCTACTCGGCTCATCCAGGTCATTGACCAGCTGCCCAAGTTTCTCTATTATAAACGGCTCCTTTTTCAGCTCCAGCAAAATCTCATCTATGATTTTCTGGACTTGTCCCGCAGTGACATGTATGTGGGAGTAAGACAGCGCCTTGATTAGTGCCGGTTTCAGCCACGGTTTGTTCAGTCTTCTGTAAAACACGTTGAAATAGAACAGGAAATAGTAACGGTCTGGTTCAAACAAACAACTGTGTCTCAACTGACTGGGGTGATTCACTTCACACCCCCGACAGACTTCTTTCAGAGCTCGGTCGATGAGAGCACTCAGAATATACACCAGGGTGCTTTTAACCACTCTGCTTACTTGGTCACATACCCCGGGCATAAATCCTGCGTCTTCATCACGCCCCTGGGACAGTCCGATGCTCATTGGGTCGCCTGGTGGTTTGTGGGGTGTTTCTACATCCATTGGACTGACCCCCTCCTGAGACGCACAGACGGTAGACAGTTCGGCAAAATCGAGGCCCTCCATGAGCTCCAGAGGCTGGGGATCCCCGAGACTCATTTGGACATCCATCGCACCGCATGTTGTTTCGTCCTGAGGGACCGGGGTCTGAGGTCTTGGAGGGTAACCGCAGTCAGAGGGTTCCAGAGTGTATATAAAATCTGGGGAATAGAACCAGGGGTGATCCCGGGTTTGAAGAGGCCTGTAGAGCCTGTCGACGTCCGCAGCTTTCGGGTAAGACATTCTCTTTAATTTTAAACCATGAATGAATTGTTGCGCCTTTTATCCTATCTCTTCACTACGTCACGACACACCGCCCTCTTAGAAGAGAGTAGCCCCTGAGCCGTCAGACCCCCCTCCAAAACCCCACACGTCGTCGGTTTTATCATCGTCGTCGTCATTCAAGGGGGATATATAATCCATAATCCAGCATATTCTCCTTCTAACCAAATCCAGTTGCGAACATTTGGTCAAGATGTCAAAACCATCATTTATACAGTTTATGACCTCTTTCAAGAACGGCCAGTCCACGGCGTCAAACATAATTTCAGTAACCTGTTTTTCTGGATCCTCCACACCCCCTTCAATAGGGTTTGTAATCAGGGTACTGCTAAACAAAACCTTACGATCTGTAGTTTGAGATAGACTCTTCACCACTCTACCGTAGTTCTGCAAGCTTTCCCATTCACACCTTTCAAAACCCTGAGTCGGAGACTCCATTTCGCATTCTCTTGGACCCTCTTGCAAGCCTTCTAGAGTCTTATCCACAAGCCCCAGATCTCTCCAGGCCATCACCTTCAACCAGTCCTCATAAGAGTATTCAATTACCGTCTCAAAAGGTTCCAACGTACCCTCCTTCTCTCTTAAAGCAAAAAGCTCCACTCCAACATAGCTGGGATCCCTTTTAAAGCGCAGGGCGACCTGCCTTTGAAAGAGTTTCCAAAGTGTCCTGATGTGCCCTTTAGCAATGCCAAACAGGTCTGTGAAAATGGCATCCTTTCGCGGCACTTCAGACGCCATCTCACAGTCTAGCCGACCTGAAATGCGTGAGCCCGTTTTACCAGCAGGCTTCAACGGTAACCGTTTGAAGCAAGACGTGGCGGTGTCAGTTTCCGTAGTGTAGCGGTTATCACGTTCGCCTAACACGCGAAAGGTCCCCGGTTCGAAACCGGGCGGAAACAGCCTGCTGTGGGCCGGTCCATTTCATCCTGTTTGCCCTCGTGGTTCCCCGGAGGCGGTGGGTAGCTTTTCTTCATTGGAGTGCCCGAAATCGGTGCTCTCAGAGCGTCCGTCCGTCGACAGGTTGAAATTGTAAACGCTGGTGTAGCCACTTTTAATTAAAATCTGATGATGATGATGATGTTGTTGTTGTTGTTCTTGTTGTTGTTCTTGTTGTCATCGTGGTCGCCGTCATTATTATTGTTAAAGTAAAGCAGTAGTTAGATTTGTTGCTACCGTAAGGTGCAGAAGGCACAATAGCTCTGTGATTGTCTGATGGTGGCACAAGACAAGCAGCAGCTGTTTGAACAAGCCATTGAGCATCACCTTGTTGGGGTAAGTGTAAGTCTTGTCATAGCTCAGGGCGTTCTTCCTTTGAAAGAGTTTCCAAAGTGTCCTGATGTGCCCTTTAGCAATGCCAAACAGGTCAGTGAAAATGGCATCCTTTCGCCGCACTTCAGACGACATCTCACAGCCTAGCCGACCTGAAACACCTGAGCCCGTTTTACCAGCAGGCTTTAACGGTAACCATTTGAAGCAAGAGGCAGCGGTGTCAGTTTCCGTAGTGTAGCGGTTATCACGTTCGCCCAACGCGCGAAAGGTCCCCGGTTCGAAACCGGGCGGAAACAGCCTACTGTGCCCTTTTCGTCATGCTTGCCCTCGTGGTTCCCCGGAGGCGGTGGGTGTCTTTTCTTCATTGGAGTGCCCGCAATCGATGCACTCAGAGCGTCCGTCCGTCGACAGGTTGAAATTGTAAACGCTGGTGTAGCCACTTTTAATTAAAATCTGATGATGATGATGATGTTGTTGTTGTTGTTCTTGTTGTCATCGTGGTCGCCGTCATTATTATTGTTAAAGTAAAGCAGTAGTTAGATTTGTTGCTACCGTAAGGTGTAGAAGACAACAGTAGGTATGGCGTGTGATATCAAAACATTCAGAATACTTTTAACCTATATAATTTATAAGCTTTGTAAAATAAACCCAAATATCTCTTTTGCGGGGATAAACGCTGTTCTGAGTAGTTTGTGACTTGTTTAATACCAAACAAAGCATCGCTATAAAAAATAAATAAAAAAATCACTGTAAAAGCGCTAGTTATTTTTGATCTTTATAGTTATTTTCTAGGCTCAGGTTGTTTTTTAGCGCATATAAAGGCCTGAAATATTCTTAGTGGTTGTTGACTATAGGTCTTGATGCTTAAAAATGTTTTTTTGAGAGACCAAAAGGTTCTAATAAAAGTTTAGAGTAGAGAGGAGAGAGATCGTCTCCATCTTGGTTTCTATTTGAAATTTGATGCAGTGTCATTTTATTGGTTGGTTTTGATATGTTAATTGGTAACAGGGTGGCACAAAGGCCAGACCAGAACAATGCCTTACAAGCAGATCCGGCATGTGGCCATCAGTATAAGTATGAAGGTCTGGTCTTCAGCTCGACAGACTCACACTGACCTTTCGATTTAAGACTAAAGATCAACAATGTCCGGAAACAACATCAGCGATTCGATTTAAACGAGTTTTTAGGCAAGTCTTCAGATTATTTTCATTGACTCAGAGCATGTTGTGTGCATGTATTGTAAATAAGGCTATAACATCTGTTTTAAGTTCTGTAAAATTATTTTTCAGCCAGTCAACAGGAGTTAATTCCCAACGCTGAGGAGATCATCTGGAACAACGACGGTAAGATTTTTGTGTTTGCGCTCATGGGTTCTTATGCATGGGTGTGTGTGGTTTTGAAGCGGCTCATTAGAGTTATGAAAACGTTTTAATATATATTAATGCCGGTCTCTTTAATTACACAGAAACTATCGAAAGGCCTGTGATTAATGTCTCCGAGGATCGACCAAGAGAAGTGGTTGTCCCTAGACAGGCTGTCTGCCGACCGGGTAAGAACTAAACCCCTGTTTGTTTGTATAACGTTTCTGTAAGATGTTTGAGTCCAGTTTTGTTAATTTAAAAAAATTATCCTGTCTAACAGTATTAAGAAACGTGGTTCGAGACAACGAAAGGCCTTCCACATCGAGGGCTTGTTTCGTTTTACCTTCGAGAACCGTAACCTTTCAAGAATCTGAAAGGCCGTCAGCCCCGGTATCTGATAGCTGTGAGTATATATCTGCAGCCTGTAAGAGGTTAAAGCTTTTTATAAAGCGGTGTGGTTAAAGGTTAAACATGTCTCTTACCTTCACAGCGGTGCAAAAAGCTAAACCAGCCGAAAAACATAAGAAACGATTATTCTGTGGAGGTAAGTAAGATCTTTCAAACTTTAATGTTTTTAAAAGGGCTTTGTTTGCCCGTTGAGGGCTAATATTTAAGCGATGGGTGACCGTTTCCTGTAGGGCGGGGGGTTCTGGGAAAGATCTT
Source organism: Amia ocellicauda (assembly GCF_036373705.1). Classification (NCBI taxonomy): domain Eukaryota; kingdom Metazoa; phylum Chordata; class Actinopteri; order Amiiformes; family Amiidae; genus Amia; species Amia ocellicauda. Next base: position 311,522 of record NW_027102659.1, read on the forward strand.
TAGAAGTCCGGACAGGTCTAGGCTTGTTTCTGGGGAACGTGTTTAGAAATGACCGATTGCCGTACCGTCTGGTTAGGAAGTAAAGCCGTCCGAAAGGGTTTAGTAAGTTGTTTGGCTTATCTCCCGCTATTATACTTCTGTTTTAAAGTGGTTGTAGGAAAAGGCTTGAAGGTGTTCATTGTATTTAATATTTAAACAGATCGTGAAAACGTTTGTGAAACAGGAAGTCCCGGGATCAGGAAGCGTTTACACTTGGAAGGTTCGTTTAAAAATGAAATGTTGTTGTGTGTGTGTGTGTTTTATTAACAATATTACAGTTTTTAAAGAAACATTTAAGAAACAGTTTATTTACAGCGGCTTCTCTGTTTTAAATTTATTATCAAGTCCTAATAAATATATTGTCTGTAAATAATAAGGCGTTGTAGTGAATGTCTAAGGCTATTTTCAAAGGTCTAAAAAAGCTAAAGGTTTTGAATGTCCTGGACATGTTGTTTTAAGTTTGATTTCTGTCGCCGTTTAAAGATGTAAATGTAATGTATATTTTTATTCTTCCCAAGACTCTTGGGATAGTCATTCTGTGAATGAGCTATTGAGGACAATTACCCCGTCTAAGTGGGATCAAACATCTTTCCCGGTGAGATCACCGAGAGGATCCCCCACGGTGGTCTTGGAGACCCCCCAACATCTACTCAGGCCACAGCCTTCTGGGGGTAATTCAACACCCCAGATTCAGCCCGCCGCATTGTCGGGCGGAACAAATACAGGCATCCAACAACCTCAGGGGTCGCCGTCAGTCAGGGCTGACACACCACCCAACGACGGCCTGGTTTCAACATCGTCCCCCCAGACCCGTTTCTTGGCTACAGAAACGCGGAACAGTACCCCGCGCTTGGCCAGGGTGTCACCGCAAAGGCCTTCTTGGTCTCCGTCCATGAGTGTACGCTCGCTCCCTGCCTCCTTCGACCGAGATTTACCGGAGCGACCATCCTTTGAAGCTGAGCCAGGCCACCAGCCCCCGGAGCTACATCCTGAAGGTCGGCATGAGTTGCTACATACTTTGTTACAAAATCAAAGACTTGTGTTAGTGGGGCAAAACCTGGTGATAGAGAGCCAAAACATCCTTATTAATACCCTTACTAACGAATTGTACCGTATTTAATGTTTTAATAGACACAAAACGCCTTACTATTGTGGGTTGTTGGAAAAATAAAAAATAAATTAAAAAATGTCCTGACTTGGTAAAAGAACTCACAAACTAAAGGATTATGAACAAGCTAGGGCCCCAAAAAGACCTTCCCGAGAGAACATCCCCGGCCCTGTTGTGAACTCCTCTGATGTCCCAATGAACCTGGAACTATTACAAATGATAAATTATTTAAATAACCCCCAATTACCACCGATAGAATGTGAATTAACAGACTTACCGGTGAACCCCGACCTGTTACAGATGTTCAATGATCTAAATAACCACCTCCCACCGGTAGCGCTTATAGAGGTTCACCCCCTAGTTCACCCCGATTTGTTTGAAATGGTGGAGGCTTTGGAGGAGCTACCCCGACCAAATTCTGCCCCTATTATAAATGATTTGAGACAATTAGAACACAGGATGGCGGCAGAAGCAGCCATCACTATAGAGGAGGGTCTTGACATTAACCGGTTGGATATCTTTGAAGGACTTTTACAGGCTTTAAATGAGCCTCCTCAAAAAGGGGGTTTTGTAGATGTCAGCAGTGGGGGTGTTCGGAATGTGGAGGGTTCTGAGACTGATAAGGCTGTGGAGGACATGCTCTGTGAGAATGTAGGGGGTGAAGGCTTTGTTCAAAATGATGATGTGTCCAAGAGTACCAGTGATCCCGTGATTATAGATAGACCGGCCTATAACAATTTTGAAATGATTCAGCGTTTTAATTTTGCAGAACTTTTAAATTGTGACAATTATGCAGAAATATTTGTCAACATACACGAGGCCTTGCAGAAAATGCTTGAACAGGTTGCTGAAAGGGTCAGACCTCGAGATGTTGTACAGTTAGAACTCAGAGGGGATGATTTGTTTAGCAACCTATCTGTAATGCTGAGTGGAGATAATTTAGACGTCTGGCTAAAATCGAAGCGATATTGCAAAGTAACGCAGCCATCATAGCTGATGAAAGTCTGTCTCTGGTAATGAATGTGGTTCGTAACCCTGAGGGTGGGGCGCTTAGAAGACTGTCGAAATGCTTGAAGAACGACATAATTAGGACCAAGCTCAGGCAATTAGTGGTGAGTTCCAGTGGGGACAATAAGCTCTGTTTTGCTTACAGTTTAATAAAACTACTCACCCCCGACATGCCTGAACCCCAAGCTCTGCAAGAAGCTTTAATGCTTCATCAGAGGGCCGGCTTAAACTCTCAACAGATGGTTGCCTTTTCAGACATCACCAAGTTTGAGGAGTTGTTGTCTTTAAAAATTGTTGTGTGGTACCGTTGTGAGGTAAAGGAAGTATTTGTGAAATTTCAGACACATCCTGAAACCCATACACAGACACTGTTTCTCTTCCTAAGTGATAGTCATTACTTTGGAATAAAGAGTTTGACGGCTTTTTTGGGTTGTTCGTATGTTTGTCATTGGTGTTATAAGGCCTTCAATGATAAGCTTAAGCACCGATGTGACGGTTACTGTAACGTCTGTTTCAATCCGCAATGTCGTAAGGGTTTGGCCCCTACCATCCGATGTAAAGATTGCTTAAGGATTTGTCTCTCAGCGTTCTGTTTTTCCGAGCATAAGGTACAGAGGGCCGCTGCTGAGGGGGTTAAAAAACGGAGTTATTGTGATCAAACTAAATATTGCCCGCAGTGTTGCCTCCAGTACCGTTTTCATGAGGTTAAACCACACAAATGTCTGGAGCCGAGATGCAGGATCTGTAATGCTGATTTAACCCCGGGGTCCGAACACCAGTGCTTTATTCAGCCGGTTAAAAAGGAGCCGCCGCACAACCGGTATGTCTTTTTTGCTTTTGAATGCCGGCAAGAAAACGGGGTCCACGTTGCTAATTATATACTCTGTATTGACATGTTGGATCGTGAGTGGTCAGCTAGCGGTGAGAGTTGTGTCAGGGATTTCTTTACGCGGTATCGCGGTCCAAAATACCTCAATTACACATTTATTGCCCACAATGCTAAGGGTTATGATTCTTACATTTTGATGAAGTATCTGGTGGAAAATGGGGTGACCCCAAAAATAATAGCTCAGGGTAGCAAGATCATGTGTTTCACCGACGAAGCTTTCAACTAACGTTACATAGACTCGTTAAATTTCATCCCCATGAAATTGAGCGCTTTGCCTAAGGCTCTGGGTTTTGAGGCTCAGAAGAAAGGTTGGTTCTGCCATTTTTTTAATACTATGGACACTCAAAATTATCGAGGGTCCTACCTGCCCGCCACTTATTATGGGGTTGATACTATGATGTCTCATGAGAGGGAGGAATTCTTTAAATGGTACAATACGGTTAAGGGAGGTGTTTTTGATGACCGAGAAGAGATGGCTGCTTATTGTAAAAATGATGTGGTGATCCTTAAAGAAGCCTGTGTGCGTTTCCGCGCCGAGGTTATCAACACATCGGGTCTCGACCCTTTGCAAAGTGTGACCATAGCGTCTCTCTGCATGAAAATGTATCGGTCCGATTTCTTGCAGAAAAACACTATAGCGGTCACCACTTCTGACAACTATCGTGCTAGACAAAAGAACTTTTCGACTGTCTCCATACAGTGGCTGGAATACCTGAGTGCCCGGGATAACATCTTCATCAGACATGCTTTAAATCAAGGGGAAGTCAAAATGGGGCCTTACTACTTAGACGGTTTTAGCGACGTGTCCGGGCGGCGTACCGCTTATGAGTTTGCAGGTTGTATTTACCATGGCTGTCCTCAGTGCTTCGACCCAAACACCTTTAACCCCGTAACACAAAAACTCTGCAGTGATATGTACTATGATTTCCAGGAACGAATTGAAACTTTAAAAAACACCTATGGTTTGAACGTGCTGGTGATTTGGGAACACGAGTGGACGACCCTGAAGCAACAGGAAGCGGGGGTACAACGGTTTATGGAAACCTTGGACTTTCCTGAACGTCTTGAGCCCCGGGATGCGTTATTTGGGGGTCGTACCAACGCCCTCTGTTTACATTATGAGGTAAAGGAGGGTGAGAGAGTAGATTACTATGATTTCACCAGTCTGTACCCTTATGTCAACAAGACCAAAATGTACCCGGTGGGGCGTCCAACCATTGTTTAACGTGACTTACTCGAAATCGGACATTACTTTGGTTTGATCAAAGTCACCATGTACCCTCCTCGCGAGCTGTTCTTACCCGTGTTGCCTTACAGGTGTTCGGGAAAATTGATGTTCCCTCTGTGTAGAACGTGTGTGGAAACTGAAAATCAAACTACCTCTTGTCTGCACAGTGATGAAGAGAGAGCGCTGACGGGTGTCTGGTGTAGCATTGAGCTTGACAAGGCGGTGGAGAAAGGTTACAGAGTCGGTAAGGTGTATGAGGTTTGGCATTTTTCTGAAAAATCTGATACTCTTTTTGCTGATTACATTATGACCCATCTGAAAGGGAAACAGGAGGCATCGGGCTATCCCTCATGGTGTGTTGACTCCGCGGCCAAAGAGCGATACGTTTAGCAATATTTTGAAAAGGAAGGGATCCGTCTAGAGCTGGGGAACATAACTGTAAACCCCGCCAAGAGACAAATGTCCAAACTGATTTTAAACAGTCTGTGGGGTAAGTTTGGGGAAAGAAATTACCGTCTAAACACAACCTTGATTAAAACCCCTGAACAGTTTATAGAATTTATGTTTTCCAAACAACATGCAGTATCACACTTTCAATTCTTAAATGACCACGTGGCACAGGTCCAGTGGAGGGCCCCTAAAGATTTCCCCACCAAACAGGGGAACGTTAATGTTTTCATAGCGGTTTTTACCACGGCTTACGCCCGGCTTGAACTGTACAACTTAATGGATCAGTTGCAGGAACGCACACTCTATCATGATTCTGACTCTGTAATCTTTGTCACCAGGCCAGGGGATTGGGTCCCTCCCCTCGGGGACTACCTTGGGGAGTTAACGAGCGAACTAGATCCTCAGGACCACATAGTGGAGTTTGTTTCAGGGGGTCCTAAGACGCATACAGAACGGCTGCGGGTAAGACCTGTATGAAAGTTAAGGGTTTCACTCTGAACCATTGTAACAACAAGCTCATTAACATCAAGTCTCTGACGACCCTGGTAGAAAGTTTTGTAACCGAGAAAGACGCGCCTCCTCGTGAGATTATTACAGCCGGAAATCAGATCTATCGCAATAAAAAGGAGTACACGTTGGAAAATAGATCACTAAACAAACGGTTCAGGGTGGTGTACAATAAAGGAGTGTTGAAGACTGATTATACCACTCTGCCTTATGGATATTAGCGGTGGTTTTGATAACAGACTTCAACACCCTTTCTCCTGTATTATAGCTGGTCCCTCCAATTCGGGGAAGAGCTATCTTATAAGGAACATCATAGAAGATGTGGACGCAACCGTGTCCCAAGCTCTTGACAACATAGTGTGGTGTTACTCTTGCTGGCAACCTCTCTACGATGATTTGGCTTCGAAAAAAAATAATCTGAAATTTGTGCAAGGTCTCCCCGCCTCGTTGTAAGACGATGACTTGTTCCCGCCCGGTCAAACTAACCTAGTGATCCTTGATGACCTGATGGAGCAGGCCGGTGACAACAGTGAAGTGGAAAAAGCTTTCACAAAGTACACTCATCATAGGAATTTAAGTATTCTTTATTTAGTTCAAAATCTATTTTTTCAAGGTAAAAAAAGCCGCACTATTAATTTAAATGCCAATTATATAATTCTTTTTAAAAACCCCAGAGATAAACTACAGGTCACCGTCTTGGCTCGTCAAATGTACCCTAACCAGACCAAGTTCTTTTTGGAGGCATTTGAGGATGCCACCAAAAAACCCTACGGGTACTTGATTGCGGACTTAAAAGCACAAACCCCAGAAGACTTTCGCCTCAGAACAGGTTTGTGCCCGCCCGATTGGCCGGCAGTGTATGTGCTACAGAAAAGGAAATAAATAAGAATGTCTGTTCGGATTAAAAGAAATCTGCCACTTTTGCAAATGTTATTTGAGGGGAGCCTGCGCCATAGGAAAGCTGTGCTGGCAGGGGCCCCCTCGGATTTGATCGAGACCATGTGTGAAATAGCTTTTAACATCTTACACGGTAATATACCCCTAATCCCTTCTTAACATTCTAAACTCAAAAAACAAAAAGCGGTTATCAAGATCATCGCTAATAAGAAGTATTCTATTAAAAGAAAAAGAAAGAAGATTAATCAAACCAGGGGTTTTATAGGACCGCTGTTGAGCATAGCCGTGCCTTTCCTAACCAGTCTTCTAGCTTCCAGAGTGGGTTAATAATGGAATATGCTCAGAAAATGTTTTTGATCCCTCAGGAGCAGCTTGAGAAACTGAGAAAAAATGTTGTCGGGCAAGAGCCCATTAGACAAACGGCCGAAAACAACCTGGATTCTGAAATGAAAGCTATACAGGCCAGGGCCGATTTAAATCAGTATTCCAAAGCCCAGTTGTATACCAACACGTTACAGCGTTACCTCCGTCTGGTTAGACAGGGTGAAAAAGATCAAAACATTTTAACTTTAACCATGGCCTCTCAAGAAAATGGTTCTGGGGCTGATGCGGGGGGTACGGTTGATAAAGATGTTGCGGTGACCGAACCTGTTGAGAGTTCAGAGGGAGATGTTGTAACGGATGTTTTGAGAAACATGCCGGCCAGAAGCAGGAGACATGCAGAATATATCCTGCGCAAAATGGTTCAGAAACCGCGGGTAACGGCTTGGAATGAACAGGGTGAATTTGTTTTTAAAGGACAACTGATCAAAGGTTCACACATGTTTGATTTGTTGAAGAGTGTCAATAGCACTAATAAGGTACCCGAGAGTCGCCGACCTGTAGGCTGGAATGCTTTCCTACAGGCGATGGCCTGTCTGAACATGCCCCAATCCACAGTTCCTAACCAGGAAACGCGACAAAAAATCCATCTGTGTAAAGAGGTGTAGCCTGATCTGACTCCGATATCTCATTACTCTGACCGTGCTTAGCGACCATCCTCAGGATCTATCCATCGTTGGGAAGCTTATTAATCTCATGTTTTTATTTGTCTCCCCTGTAAATAATGACCCGACAAACAATTTTTTATTTATTTTTTTTTATTTTCAAATGTTGTACATTTATTTATAACATAACCCCTGCTTTGTATAAGAATTGTTTTGAATAAAAACAAAACTAATGATTCAAAGGCTGTTTTCTTTATTTTTTCACCTTAACACGCATGACATCTTTTAAAATCCTCACAAGAACACCCCATCTGTATACATGACTGGCTAGGGTCGTAAGTCATTGTGTTATAAGGGGGGTCCACAGTGTACTGACAAACTCTGCCACTTTTTTATCATTTTGGCCTAAATCCTCACTGTACAAGGCCATAATATCGGGGTATGACCTTCCTTTAGATCTATGATATAAGAAAAACACACAGTGCTGACCACAAGTGAAGGTCTGAAGACTTTGTACTTGACGACCGCTGTAAATGGTTTCTTGACAGTTGTTGAGCAGAAAGTTATTGATCTTCCGAGGGAAAGGTCTGAAATCCGGGGGGTTTCCATAGGAATCAAAAAATTCACCACGGTGGTCCTCCCTTAGATAAATAGCCAGCCAATGTTCTCCGGGCATATTTTTAGGGTGTGTGTTGATTATGTACATTGCAGGTAAATTCTTGATCTTAAATTTAGGTAGCTGATCGCAGGCGTAGACTCCTTGAAACAGTTTCCGTGAGCCGGCCAGGGCATTCATGATGTGGTTGAGCTCTCTGGTGTTCATTTTAATAATAATCATACCGAACGTTTCTCCTCCGATTCACCTCAATAATGTTGTCAAACACAGCATACACGACCATATTTACAGTGCGTGGTAGAGGCTGCTTGAAACGCATCTCCAAACGCATATTGCCCGTCTTCATCAGTGAAAAATGTTGTCCACACTCTTCGTCAGGGGTCAGGTTGAAACCGTACAGGGTGTAACCGCTGCAGTATTCCCGGCGATCGATCAGCAGAGTTTGATCCTTGAGATGGCGACCCGTAGCCAGTACTACACTGTAATATTCACGAACCGCATTGCCGTTTTCAAAGTCAGGTTGAAAAGGTCTGGATGGAACCTGCACACCATCGACGTACAACGCTATAAATTCCGCGTTATAATGTTTAAAGTTAAAAAGGTTCTTGTTGTAAACCCCGGTATATGCATCATTATCCACGAGACCAATAATAACCTGTTTTGGGAGCTGTCCTAGAAACAGATTTTCCTGGTTCATCACCCGTGTCCCTGCAGGGATACTGTGGACTTTCATATAGACTCTTTCGATCGGGTACTTAACGCCTGCGCGTGTCCTAGTTTAACCGCCGGGGAGACGGACACTTTTTTCACAAACAGCGAGGCCGATAATATGGTCAGTTTATATTTTTCAGTATCAGGGGTCATCAGATAAAAAGCACTTTTACTACGGATCATTTTAATTTTAATGTCTACCCCGTTGAGCATGAGTTTTTCTTGGAAAAATATGTCTGCATTGATATGCCCCATTAGCTCAAAGGTCCTCCCTTCTGTTAAAGAGGCCGTTCTTTTTTGCAAACCCTTATTGAGTCCCTCTGGATCCTTGTCGTCCATAGCTTCCGGGTTGTCTTTGAAGAAAAGGCCGGGGCTGAACTGTTTGCTTAGGGTCTCCTCACTATAATTAAGTTTACACTCCATCATGGCTCTATAGGGGTAAGTATTGCTGCTTTGACTAATGAGCCGATCTCCCAGGGTCACATCCACCTGTGAAAACATGGTGGCCACCGGGTAATTGATGACCCCAGCGTTGGCCGTCTTCTCGATTGCATCGCCATCCTCATTAGTCACTTTACAGTTCATTAAAATAAATGTGTTATTCAAATCATTATAATCCTCGCCATTGCCAGCTATAAAAAACTCCAGAGGGGCCATGTCTGAAATTGCAGAAAGAGGGGGAATCTCTACATATATGCTCTTATCTATACTCGTTTGAGTGTATGGAACTGTAAACAGATCCAGTTCTGATTTGACGCATTCTTCCAATAGACTGTGGACAAAAGACATGTTTAAAAGATATATCCTGAGGCTCTATTTTTCTTTCTTTGAGACTTTCTTTTTGCAGGTTTTTTCTTGTGCTGCTTCCTTCTCCGAGTGTTTCCACGATATGTTGGAGAATGAGAGATTCTTCGTTTTCTGTTAGCCACGGATCATCGTCGCCCTGGTGGACACATGCTGTTTCTTCTTTTACCCCCCCTCCTCGCCATTACCATGAGACCCGAACCCTCCTGATGCTCATGGCTAGCTGCCCGGTTCATAACATTGGTGAACACGTCACTAACAATATTTTTAGCCGCTGATTTCAAGTGGGGTCTGGCTATAGCAAAGCCTCTCTTAAGCAGGGGTACGGCCATTCTAAAGAGACCACGAAAGAGTCCTCCTAGACCGGCGCCATACATTGTGGGGGCTCCTACAAAACCGGGCAAGCCGTTCCATCTTGCATCTTGTAATAATCCACATTGGCGCTAGGATCTACATAACCCCTCGAGGTAGCCATTTTAATAATGTACACACTGTTTCAGGGGTCGAAAATGTAGTTTGACAACTTAACTTTACCGAAGCGGAAGGGTACGTTGATATTCTGATCCGATTTGACTTCGATCGTGATGTTGTCAAAGTGGGTCTTTGAGACTGGTACGTAGTGTGGCTTGTCATAAGTAATTGTGACCATGTCATTGCTTTTACCTTTAATAAGTACATTTCTCAAAAGGGGGACATAACTATCCCCGACCCTCTGGTGGGTTATGATATCCGTATACACATAAAGAGTGTAAAAGCCGCCCCACCACTTCTGAGAACCTGCTCTCTGTGTCAGAATAGAACCCTAATATACGCCCCAGTTGGCCGCTGGTTTGAATGCTAATACCTGGTTTTGACACCTTGTACACTCTGTTTTTAATAGGGTTGTAATATAGCTTGATGTTGGGGGTGCCTTCTGAGAACTGTTTATGCATCTCATCTAATATTTTATCCACATTGTCATAATAACCTCCTTGTATCGTGAATGTCCATTGACTCTTTTTAACATCATCAAAAATGGCGAAGGTGGCATCCTTATCTTGTAAAACAGCCCAAGTGTAAGGATACTGTATTTCCGCCAACCCCACTTCCCACGACCCTCTTAGATCTATAGATTTTCCAAATTGTACCGTGTAACTGGATATTTCATTTTTAGGGTATATATCGAGAGAGGCGTTACTGGGTAGAGTCACGTAGAAGCCTCATGATTCCATCTTGAGTATCGAGAGTAATGCCCCCAACACACCCGCGGGCATGTTGTTATAAGGATTGAATATCGCAAACCTGTTGTTCCGGGACCCAACTATTGAACTTTTCAGGCCATCCAAGCCATTTCACCAACACATATTTTTTCCGGTTCTGGGTTTTTTCAGCTAATATCTTTTCAACTCTGTATACACTGTCTTTACCCACAATCATTTTTTGTAACTCGGCTTCGTAAAACGTTCCTTCTATATCCTCCCCGTCATAGTCTTTTAACCGGTACACGGGGGGGGCTCTAGCCAACTGTTCGGTAACTGTAAAATATTCGTCAGAAAATGTTTGTTCATAACCTTTGGCAAAAGTACTCCTTAGCTTTGAAACGCGAACCACATCACCGATGTTGAACTTATAAGTAGTTTTTCCCTTCTTAATAAATGGTCCGTATAATTTTGTATAGACCTGAAAAGAATTACTTTGATCAACATCTATAGACTTCATTTTAATACTGGTGTGATACCCTTGGTTGTAAGCATCAATAAAATCCTGAACTTTATCAAAATACTTGAACGTGTTGACCGCTGTAAAATATCTCCACATTTTGGTCTTTATGGTGCGGTTAAACCTCTCCACTACCGATGCTTTAAGCTCATTTCCGGTGGTGAAATGATGTATTTTGTGTCTCTTCAGTAGATTCTGAAATTCTCTGTTGAGAAACTCTTTTCCTTAATCAGTCTGCAGTTTTTTAGGACATCGACCCTGGGACAATATATCCTCAAAGACCCTCGTCACCGCTCAACCTGTTTTATTATGTAGAATTCGAGCCCAGGCATATTTTGATTAAACATCGATACACATCAACATCAATTTGTGACCATTTTTATGTTTTGATAAATTTGACATATCGACTAGATCCATTTGCCATTGTGAGTCTATGTCAGTTGCATATACGCGGTTTCTTTTAAAGTTAATCCTGAGAGGTTTATGTAAGGTATAGGCGTCTTGTTCCCGTAACCATTCTGAAACAACCACATCATTAACCTTCACTCCGGCCTCAGCGAGTCCTCTTTGAAAACCCTTCTTACCCGCCAAACCCCCAATCTTGGCTGGGTTGTAGTATAGTTCCTGCATTTGGGGAGCTTGCCGAGTCATTCTGTCAAATAACCACACAGACCCACACTATGCGCAAAGTTTTTTACAAGGTTTTTTATTCAACTTCAGGAGAGCAGATACCCCTTTTTAGACATTTGAGAAAAGTATAACATACACAACAATTTTTTCTACGGTCCAGACAAAAAGAAATCAGATGATTGGTTACTTGATCTATATCAACAAATATACCTGTTTCTTTATCTTGTAGGCACACACCTCAGTTACATATGTAAATAAACAACAATATGACCTATTTTAAAATTAAACAGAGGTGTATTAAACATGCTCAGTAAAAGGTCATACAGATGTTGATGAAATGGCCTAATATCATTCTTGGCCCCCTTGAGCGCTTCATCCCAGTGTTCGTACCCCCCGATCTTTGTTACAGCAGCCATTAACTTTTCCAGGTTTGAAAGTTGATCCTCATCGATGGTTAAATCTGTAGAGAAAAGGCTCGAGTTGGCTACTTTTCTGTCAAGCACATGGTGTAATAGCGCTCTCAGGTTAGCTGCAGAGTGTTGATGACAGAACCAGTTGCAGAAGCAGTCCAGAACATTCCCCATGTTCAAAGTCCCTTAGTTCAGGTCAGAGTCTGAATCAGTGGCGTAGATGTCGAATTCTTCGTCGCTGTCCCCAGCTTTAACTTCTTTACGGAAGAAATAAGCTTTTAGCTTGCCAGCGGTTTTTCTACTCGGCTCATCCAGGTCATTGAGCAGCTGCCCAAGTTTCTCTATTATAAACGGCTCCTTTTTCAGCTCCAGCAAAATCTCATCTATGATTTTCTGGACTTGTCCCGCAGTGACATGTATGTGGGAGTAAGACAGCGCCTTGATTAGTGCCGGTTTCAGCCACGGTTTGTTCAGTCTTCTGTAAAACACGTTGAAATAGAACAGGAAATAGTAACGGTCTGGTTCAAACAAACAACTGTGTCTCAACTGACTGGGGTGATTCACTTCACACCCCCGACAGACTTCTTTCAGAGCTCGGTCGATGAGAGCACTCAGAATATACACCAGGGTGCTTTTAACCACTCTGCTTACTTGGTCACATACCCCGGGCATAAATCCTTCGTCTTCATCACGCCCCCGGGACTGTCCGATGCTCATTGGTTCGCCTGGTGGTTTGTGGGGTGTTTCTACATCCATTGGACTGACCCCCTCCTGAGACGCACAGACGGTAGACAGTTCGGCAAAATCGAGGCCCTCCATGAGCTCCAGAGGCTGGGGATCCCCGAGACTCATTTGGACATCCATCGCACCGCATGTTGTTTCGTCCTGAGGGACCGGGGTCTGAGGTCTTGGAGAGTAACCGCAGTCAAAGGGTTCCAGAGTGTATACAAAATCTGGGGAATAGAACCAGGGGTGATCCCGGGTTTGAAGAGGCCTGTAGAGCCTGTCGACGTCCGCAGCTTTCGGGTAAGACATTCTCTTTAATTTTAAACCATGAATGAATTGTTGCGCCTTTTATCCTATCTCTTCACTACGTCATGACACACCGCCCTCTTAGAAGAGAGTAGCCCCTGAGCCGTCAGACCCCCCTCCAAAACCCCACACGTCGTCTGTTTTATCATCGTCGTCGTCATTCAAGGGGGATATATAATCCATAATCCAGCATATTCTCCTTCTAACCAAATCCAGTTGCGAACATTTGGTCAAGATGTCAAAACCATCATTTATACAGTTTATGACCTCTTTCAAGAACGGCCAGTCCACGGCGTCAAACATCATTTCAGTAACCTGTTTTTCTGGATCCTCTTGCCCTTGAGCAATGCAAAATAGGTCAGTGAAAATAGAAACCTTTATCTCACAGGCTGGCCCAAGGGAAACGCCTGTGCGCGTTTTACCAGCCTGCATCGATGGGAGCCATTCGAAACGCCAGGACGGGTCGGTTTCCGTAGTGTAGTGGCTATCACGTTCGCCTCACACGCGACAGGTCCCCGGTTCGAAACTGGGTGGAAACAACCCGCGGTGCACGTATGCCAGTGCCGTGTTACCCGTCCTCATCTCTCTGCCCCAAGGCCGGCCGTCGTTTTCTCTTCCTCGGAGTGGCAAGAAATCCTGACCTTGAGAACTAATGATCGAAGAAGGGTAGCTTTGCGAGGCGCTGGAACTGACACTTTTAAAATCGATACATGTTGTTGCTGTTACAATACGACCGTAGCAGGATCGGCGACATTGCTGTTACTCTTATGTAGTTGAAGGCGCAGTATAGCTCTGATAGTCTGCTGGTGAAGGAAGACCACCAGCCGTTTGAACAAGCCATTCAGCATCACCTTGTTGGGCTAAGTGCAGGCACTGTCAGAGCGCAGGGCGTCCTGCCTTTGAAAGAGTTTCCAAAGTGTCCTGATGTGCCCTTGAGCATTGCAAAATAGGTCAGTGAAATTAGAAACCTTTATCTCACAG